>NC_134080.1:108773309-109084109 GCF_000715075.1 Nicotiana tabacum | reverse complement strand
TGTATCGAGCTCCGGAACTAAAATACGAACCCGATACCAATGGTTTCAAACACTAATTCTTTTCTTTATTTCATTAATAATTCAGCAAAATAATTTCTTTCAAACAATGGTTTCTAAGGATTGGGACCTTGCAATTAAATTCCGGGCACAAGTGCAAGTCTCATATTTTACTGCGGACCTTCCAGGATCGTCAGAACACTGATCCGGATCCGTTTACTCAAAATGTTGACCAAAGTCAACTAAACCAACTTAAATTATAAAAATCATTATTTCTTTCATTTTCACCTAAAAGCTTTCCGGTTTCACGCCCCAACTGCATACGCAAATCGAGGTATTTAAAATTAGTCTTTTTATGGCAAATAAACCTAGAAAGGGGTCTTAATTCATAAAATGACCCCTTGGGTCATCACACCTAGCCACGCCCCACAATTAATTAAATAGATTTTTATTATTAATTCTTTGAAACTACTTATAAATTAAATTGTTATCCAATTTTAATGGTAAACAGTTGTAAAATCATTTTTAAGTGGCAAGTTGAAGTAGTGATATATATTAACCATTCAAATCAGTAATTTTATATTCCACACGAAAATTCAAGAATATCATTCTGCCACATATTTAGTTTGGTAGAAATCATCTTCAGCTTACTGGAAGTCTGGATAATGTCTTCTTATAATTGGGTTGTTGTTTTGGGGGTAGGGTGGGGGGAAGATTAGGAGACAAGTATGAACGTAACCAAAATTAACTAGCACGGAGAGGAAAGAATATGTTTGTTTTAAGATTTTATTTCTTCTCTCAAATCAATATTTAAATTATATTATGATAACTAGTTATTATCTATATATACTAAATATCTATCTACCTATCTATATCTATATCTATATTATTATAAAAGCATGAATAAAATGTTGTCTTACAAAAATAACCTTTTAATATTAAGCATAATAACTCACAATAAAAGGAATCGGAATTCTAGACATTAGCCTTGTAATCCTATTAGTTTTAGGACATAATACTCTATGTTAGGAATCCTACATGATTACTTTTAGGAATCTTACTGTTGTGATTATTTTGGGCATAGATATTAGATATTAAATAGATGTGCATCTTAGCAAAGCATAATTATTGTTGTAATTCATAAATTACTATGTTTTGTAGCTTGTGACTTCACTTATTTTATATAATATAATGACCTAGTGTCACGATCCCAAACTGGACCTGGTCGTGATGGTGCCTCCCGTGAAGACAAGGCCAACCGACAAAATTCCAAAATTCAGTTTTAACAGTTAAACAAATCAATTTAAGTCATTTTTAAGGATAAATCCCTAACAAGTATAGACTTAGCGAAATAAAACAAGTGCGGAAATGAATATAGCCCGACATCGGGGTGTCACAAGTCACGAGCATCTACTAGGGTCTAAATATAACTGAAAAGTCTGAAATATACAAAATACATGCTAATGAAATAAAGAGGGAGAAAAGCAGTGCTGCGAACGCCGGCACCTACCTTGCTAAACTCCGATGACTCTGCATCCGATCAGCCAATACCCGCTATCGGGTTTAGAAATACCTGAATCTGCACACAAGGTGCAGGGAGTAAAGTGAGCACTCCAACTTAGTGAGTAATAATCATAACTAAAGTCTGAATGGTAAGAAATCACAAAAAGTGCATCAACATGCTGTATAAAAGCACTACAAAACCAGTAAGAAACCAATGAAGCTGTGAAATCTCTTAAAAACATCTTAGCTCAGTTTAAACTTTTTTGAAAATGATTTTTTCAACAGTTACGCAAATGAATGCAAAATAATTAGTGCAGATAAGAACAGAAAATTCGTCCCTCGGGCATAAATACACAATTAAACAGGTAAATAACAGGCAAATAAGAAAGATAAGCACATAAGGTTCTCCCCTCGGGCACAGTGTCAACAAATCCGTCCCTCAGGCAATATCTCAGAACAATACCAGCCCCTCGGGCAATCACATAGAACAATACCAGCCCCTCGGGCTATATCTCACATCACAATGGGTACCCGCGTTCACTGGGGGTGTTTAGACTCCTGGAGGGGCCCCTTACAGCCCAAGCACAATATCAAGCCACCTCGTGGCATCAACACTGGGCTTTCGGCCTCATATCAACAAGCCACCTTGTGGCGTACATATCTCAGGCCCTCTGCCTCATAATCAAAATCACTGTATCACCGCTGCGGCGTGCAGCCTGACCCAAAAGAGATCCTCACAACACAGGCCCTCGGCCTTACTCAGTCAAAAATCATATAAGCCTCTCGGGCAACAGTGAAACATGATGCTCAGCTCAAAAATATTATTTGAAATATCATTGCAAGTGTTAAAGCAGATTAAACATGGCTCAGTTTTGAAAATAGTGGAAAATAACATGACTGAGTTCAAGTATAAAGTCAAAACAGTGAGGAAATATCAACAAAAAAACCCTGAGGGGTTCAAATAATTGGCACAAAGCCCCAAATATGGCATTCAACCCAAATAATGATGATAGCAAATGGACTTAAGTCAAATACATGGTAAAATTATCAATTGGGACAGACCAAGTCATAGTCCCCAATAGTGCACGACCCCACGATCGTCATCAAGCGTGTGCCTCTCCTCAATATAGCACCACGATGTGCAATCCGGGATTTCAAACCTTCAAAATATGATTTACAATCATTACTCACCTCGATCCGATCCAAACTATAGCCCGCGGTGCCTTTGCTCACACAAATCGACCTCAGAATGCTCCAAACCTAGCCACAATCAGTACATAATCATTAAAATATACTAAGGAAATGAATCCCACTCGAAAATATCTAATATACATCAAAATCCTAAAATTGCTCAAACCCGGCCTCCATGCCCACGTCTCGGAACTTGATAAAATTAACATCAATGGAATCTTTATCCTCTCACGAGTCTATACATATCAAGAACATCAAAATCGGACCTCAAATGGCCCCTCAAATCCCCAATTTACACTCTCCAAATTCAAGCCCTAATTCTTCAATACTAGGCTTAATTCCATTATTAATTAGGTAGAGTTCACACAAGAATCGAGTATTGAGTTCAAAAATCTTACCTCCAGGTGATTCCCCTTGAGTCCCTCTTCAATCCTCTTCAAAAAGCTTCAAAATTGAACAACAATAGAGGAACTTAGCCTCAAATTCACGGAAATGAGATTTTGAAACATTCTGCCTAGCTCCTATTTTCCTTCATCGCGATCGCGAAGAACAAATACTCAACTCCAAAAATTTACTCTATGCGAACGCATAAAACACCCTACGAACGTGATGCCTAGGCAATTAACTCTACGCGACCGCGGACCTCCTACCACGTTCGCAATGAACAAAAAATCAAGCCAAGACCCAGGTCCACTTAACTCTACGAGAATGCTACCTTCACTACGCGTTCGTGATCAACAACTTCCTCACCTCTATGCGATCGCAACTTCTCCTTCGCGAACGCATTGAACAAAATGGATTGCCCCTCAGAAAGCTCTACGCGAATGTGTGACTTACTACGCGATCGCGAAGAGTAAAAACCTCTGCAACAGCTGAACCAAAATCTGCAACATCTCCAAGGCAGGAAATGGTCTGATTGACCACCCGAAACTCACCCGAGGCCCCCGGGACCTCAACCAAAGTCACCAACATATCCTAAAACCTTATTCAAACTTGTACCAATCTTCAAAATACCTCGAACAACATCAAATCAACACAAACACATCGGATTCAAGTCAAATTTTATAAAATCTTCTAAGTTCCGCTTTTGATCAAAAACCCAACCAATCCACGTCTGAATGACCTGAAATTTTGCACACACATCCCAAATGACACCACGGAACTACAGTAACTTCTGGAATTCCATTCCGACACCCATATCAAAATCTCACCTAACAATCGGAAAATTCCGAAATCTCAATTTCGCCAATTCAAGCCTAAACCTTCCACGGACTTCCAAACGCTCCTACGTCCCAAATCTCCTAACGGAGCTAACCAAATCATAAAAATCTCGATCCGGGATCATATACGAACAAGTCAAATCATGGTCAAACCTTTCAAATTACAAGCTTCAAACTGAGAACTGTTCTTCCAATTTCATTCTGATTACCCCGAGAACCAATACCAACGATTTACATGAGTCATAATACATCACACGGGGAAAGTCATGCCCGAGAACTAGCGAGCAAGGTGCAAAAGCTCAAAACGACCGGTCGGGTCGTTACATCCTCCCCCACTTAAACATACGTTCGTCCTCGAACGTTCCAAGAGTTGTTCCAAAAGCCAACCAATCGCTGAATAACCTTACCATAAACATACCCGGGGGTGATTCCCCATCACCCTATACCATATCTCAGAACAATACCAGCCCATCGGGCAATATCTCAGAACAATACCAGCCCCTTGGGTAATCATCTCAGAACAATACCATCCCCTCAGGCTATATCTCACATCACCGTGGGTACCCGCGCTTACTGGGTGTGTGCAGACTCCTGAAGGGGCCCCTTACGGCCCAAGCGCAATATCAAGCCACCTCGTGGCATCATCTCTAGGATCTCGGCCTCATATCAACAAGCCACCTCGTGGCGTACATATCTCAGGCCCTCGGCCTCATAATCAAAATCAGTGTATCACCACTACAGCGTGCATCCCGACCCAAAAGATATACTCACAACACAGGCCCTCGTCCTTACTCAGTCAAAAATCACAGGAGCCTCTCGGGCAACAGTAAAACATGATGCTCAACCCAAAAATATTGTTTAAAATATCATTTCAAGTGTTAAAGCAGAGTAAACATGGCTGAGTTTTTAAAATAGTGGAAAATAACATGACTGAGTTCAAGTATAAAGTCAAAATATTAAGAAAATATCAACAAAAAGGCCCGAAGGGTTCAAATAATTGGCAGGAAGCCCCAAATATGGCATTTAGCCCAAATAATAATGATAGCAAATGGACTTTAGTCAAATACACGGTAAAATCATCAATCGGGACAGACCAAGTCATAGTCCCCAATAGTGCACGATCCCACGCTCGTTATCAACTGTGTGCCTCACCTCAATATAGCACATCCGAGGTTTCAAACCCTCAGAACATCATTTACAATCATTACTCATCTCGATCCGGTCCAAACTCTAGCCTGCGATGCCTTTGCTCACACAAATCGACCTCTGAATGCTCCAAATCTAGCCACAATCAGTACATAATCATTAAAATGTTCTAAGGGAACGAAGCTCACTCGAAAATATCCAATTTACATCAAAATCCCGAAATTGCTCAAACCCGGCCCCCGGACCCACGTCTCAGAACTTGATAAAATTAACATCAATGGAATCTTTATCCTCTCACGAGTCTATACATATCAAGAACATTAAAATCGGACCTCAAATGGCCCCTCAAATCCCCAATTTACACTCTCCAAATTCAAGCCCTAATTCTTCAATACTAGGCTTAATTCCATGATTAATTAGGTAGAGTTCACACAAGAATCGTGTATTGAGTTCAAAAAGTTTACCTCCAGGTGATTCCCCTTGAATCCCTTTTCAATCCTCTTCAAAAAGCTTCAAAATTGACCAACAATGGAGGAACTTAGCCTCAAATTCGTGTAAATGAGCTTTAAAAACATTCTGCCCAGCTCCTATTTTCCTTCATCGCGATCGCGGGAAATCATTCACGAAGCACAAATACTCAGCTCCCAAAATTTACTCAATGTGAACGCATAAAACACCCTGCGAACGCGATGCCTAGGAAATTAACTCTACGCGATCGCGGACCTCCTACCGCGTTCGTAATGAACAAAAAATCAAGCCGAGACCCAGGTTCACTTAACTCTACGCGAATGCGACCTTCACTACGCGTTCGCTATCAACAACTTCCTCACCTCTATGTGATAGCAACTCCTCCTTCGTGAACGCATTGAACAAAATGGATTGCCCCTCAAAAAGCTCTACGCAAACGCGTGACTCCCTACGCGATCGCGAAGAGTAAAAACCTCTGCAACAGCTGAACCAAAATCTGCAACATCTCCAAGGCACGAAATAGTCCGATTGACCACCCGAAACTCACCTGAGGCCCCCGGGACCTCAACCAAAGGCACCAAAATATCCTAAAACCTTATTCAAACTTGTACCAATCTTCAAAACACCTCGAACAACATCAAATCAACCAACACACATCAGATTCAAGCCAAATTTTCTAAAATCTTCCATGTTCCGCTTTTGATCAAAAACCCGACCAAACCACGTCTGAATGACCTGATATTTTGCACTTACATCCCAAATGACACCATGGAACTACTAAAACTTCCAAAATTCCATTTTGACACCCATATCAAAATCTCACCTAACAACCTGAAAATGCCGAAATCTCAATTTTGTCAATTCAAGCCTAGCCTTCCATGGACTTCAAAAATCCATTCCGATCACGCTCCTAAGTCCCAAATCACCTAACGGGAGTTAATCAAATCATAAAAATCCCATCCGAGATCATATACCAACAAGTCAAATCTTGGTCAAACCTTTCAAATTACATACTTCAAACTGAGAACTGTTCTTCCAATTTCATTCTGATTACCCTAAGAACCAAAACCAATAATTTACATGAGTCATAATACATCACACGGGGCAAGTCATGCCCGAGAACTGGCAAGCAAGGTAAAAAACTCAAAACGACCGATCGGGTCATTACACCTAGATACATGCATATATACACGTTTGATTTTTCAAGTTAAGGTGAAACATATTATAGTTATATTATGTACATATTTCTAATAAGGAAGTAATTTTATAAGGTTAAAATCTTAATCAACTTTAAAGTCTTAAATATTATGATTTATTAAATAATTTAAATAAGAAAAGGTTTAATTAATAAAATTTAGTTGATTTCTAAATCCAAAATATTAGGAGAATGATTAAATTACAATTTTGTCCAATATAAACCTTATTTTTAAAGGGTAAAAAATGTTATATTGTCCAAATCCATTTAGAAACAGGACAACGTATATTATTATAAAAGCGGATTATTAAACAGAAGAACTCATAGGGAAAGGACATAGCTATAATAGCTTATTTTTTGGACTACAATAACTTCTACGTTAATTTTTTAAATATTTATGATTTTAAAATTAATACAATCTTGTCTATTAAATTCTTATTTAAATTATGTCGTAAAGTTTAATAAAATCAATTCCATAAGAATCCTTCATATTGATAATACATTACCACTCTATAATATTCAATACCAAAAAAATAAAAGTAATGCTAAACAGACTGCATAAAGCGTTGAAATTGAGAAAAAAATCCCCAAGATAATATATTACTATATTATATTTGAAGTGCTTTCTTATTCAAATTAAAAAAATTATTATTAGTTTTTCGTGTAATATAGAAAATTATACCCAATTATTAAATAACAACTAAATTTTTTTAAGAATACAAATGTGTGAGAAAAGAAAGAAAAAGGTTGTAAGAACCAATACCACTAATGATTTTACAAACATAAAGATCTAAAAGTGGAATGTCATCGATCTTTTTACTCTTTGAAAATAAAATTTATGGTGGATAAATAATAATCACGATTAAATATTCAAACATGAGATGAAGTAATATAAGAATCTAAATCAATAGAAAATAAATTATATTTATGTTAAAACCAAATAATCAAATCTTTCAACTAATTATTTAGCAAGAGAATCCAATTAAATTGTTTTTTAAATCATCATATGAGTAAAATTACTTTTCAAAGTGAAACAAAATCTTAGGGTACATAAATTTATTCCATAAAAAGAGTGTTATGGATTTAAAAAAATAGATTACAAAGTAAAAGATATTAGTATAATATTAAAAGGGCCATATAAGTATTTGAGATAGCATAACTAAAGTAAAATCCTGAACAAGAATAAGTTTTTAAGACTATATTATAAAAATTGACTCTGGTATAGCGGGATTATCTTTGTTGATGCCTCCAGCGGAATCGAAATAATATTCGTATGTCATGCATTACTTGCAAATGCCAGATCAAGAGACATGATATTGTCAGCAATAAGAACAAGTGCTATGCTGTAACGACCCGACTGGTCGTTTTACCTATTAGAACCCCGTTCCCTTAAATAAAACTTCATGCACTTGACTTAACTAATTTACGACCTGCGGGGATGGTTGGTTCGGGATTTGGAAGAGTTTGGAGTGAAATATGTCCATTTGATTCCTTAGGATTTTCTTAAAAGGCTAAGTTTGACTTTGGTCAATATTTTGAGCAAACAGACCCGGATTCGTGATTTGATGGTCCCGAAGGGTCCGTATGAAAATATGGGACCTAGGCGTATGCCCGGAATCGAATTCCGAGGTCCCTAACCCGAGTAATGAATTTTTATTAGAAATTATTAATCTGAAGTTTTAAAGATTTAAAGAAACTAATTAATGATTGATCCTATGGGTATCGGGCTCACATTGTTGGTTCCGGATCCCAGTATAGGTCCTATATAACATTTAAGACTTGCCCGCAAAATTTGGTATCAATCCGAGTATTTTAAGGACGTTTCGGCTTGTTAGAGGAAAATTAAGAACTTGAAATTCATAAGTTTGATTCAATTCGTTTTAAGGGGTGATTCTTAGATTTAGCATTGTTTCGGGCATTCCAAAGGTTCGAGTAGGTTTGTTTCATGATTTCAGACTAGTCGGTATGTTCGGGTGGAGCCCGGGAGCCCCGAGCGTCAATCGGACAAGGCTCGAGTGATGTTGGAATTTTTGAGAAGAGCTGAAGCATCTGCTTCTATCATAACCGCACCAGCGGTTGGTTGACCGTAGGTGCGAGACCGCAGAAGCAGTCCTCCTATCGCAGATGCGGCCAAGGCAGGCTAGGACAGGAACCACAGAAGTGGCTTCAAGACCGCAAATGGGCTGGGGCCCACTTGGCCCATTTTTGCAGATGCGGTCTCTTCCTCGCAGAAGTAGGACCGCAGATGTGGTGCCCTGACCACAGGTGCGGAAATCGCTAAAGCAGTGAGCTTCATTTAATACGGGTTCTAAGTCATTTTTATCACTTTTCACTCCTCCATTGGCGATTTTGAGAGAAGACTTCCACCTAGCATCTTGAGGTAAGTTATTCCCGCTAATTCTTAGTTTAATACTTGTATCTTAGGTAGATTAAACACTAGAATTTAGGTAAAATCAAGGGGTTAGAGCAAAACCTAGGATTTTAATAAAAGTTAGATTTAACCACGAAATTTGTTATGAAATGAATTAGAAATCGTATATTATTTATCCTTAGGTTATTGAGAACAACTTCCTTCGAAAAATTTCGAAATTCGGGCACGTGGGCCCGGGGTCGGATTTTAGGAAACTCGTGTTGAGGATTGGGAAATTTCTTAAATAGCAAGAATACGATCTTGTGGGCTTATATTGACTAGTTCCTACTTCATTTAACTAGTTTTGGATCGTTCGGCTCCAAATTGAGAGTTTGGGCTCGTTCTTGGCATTTGGAAGTATACTTAGAGCGAGGTAAGTCTCCTTTCTAACCTTGTAAGAAGGAATTATCCCCATAGGTGTAATAATTGAATTAATTGCTACTATATGCGGGGGCTACGTACGCACTAGGTGACGAGAGTCCGTGCATAGCTACTATTATGCTAAGTCCGGGTAGTCTAGGACCCCAAAGCATGCTCTGTGTGATATTTTTGTAACTTCATGTTAAATTCAGATCGTATAAATCATGTTGATTAAGGTAAATGAGAATTTGAATATTCCTGTGAATAACTACTTCTCAGACATATATTGTTGTCTGCTTGTTGTTGAGTTTATTTATATTTGACCGCGTCGCACGTGTGATTCGCGAGCGGGATAATAGATGCATCTATGGTCTGTGTCGTTCGATCCTAGCACTGCACAATTTACTTTGATATTGGATCAGGCTGTACGCCCCTCGGTGTTACTTGCGCATGCTTTACTTAGTATTTTTCTGAACTGAACTTCGTATATTCCTTGAAACGTAAGTGGATTCCTATGATATTATCTGGAAAAAGAACTATTATTTCTTGCCATAAAACGCTAATTAATTGTGCTATCGATGCTTAATATAAATTCTTTCTCATATTATTTGACCCTAGTAAGTATCAAGTTGACCTCTCGTCTCTACTTCTTTGAGATTAGACGGGATACTTACTGGGTACACATTGTTTATGTACTCATACTACACTTCTATACTTAATTGTACACGATCTGAGGCAGGCTATCAGTCTGGTGCGCATCCCTGAGCGGATTTCGAAACTTCTACTATGAGTTGCTTCCCTCCCCATGTCGTTCAGCAGCCTGAAAGAGTCTCTCTTATGTATTTTTGTTGTCTATTCTGTTTCGGACAGTAGGATAGTATGATTCTTTTGTATATTCTACTAGTTGCCCACAGCTTGTGAACCAGGTCTTGGCACACACATTAGTATACTATTATTTTGGGATTGTATGATTATTTTTGGCTTTATTGATCATTTCTGATTTTTGTTTCAACTTAAGGAATCATTGCAACTATTTTGGATAAAAGTAAATGAGAACTTATTTAGTATTTTTCGCGTTGGCTTGCCCGACAATGGTGTTGGGCACCATCATGATCTATTATACAAATGGGTTGTGACATGTACTAGCAACGATTTTATTATGAGGTCGTACAACTCACTTCAAATTTAATATACCTTTTCTAATAACTATCACAAATATCAAATCGGAGCAATAATGCAAAATTTATAAGGAAAGCAAAAGTGATAATATAGGATAAAAGCACTTTTGGTTAAGCAGCGAACGATCGAAACAATCGCTCATATTTTTAGGGATATATTGGATATCGATGACCGTTTGGTGGAAAAGCTTTGAAATTGAGAAAAAAGATCCCAAGATAATATATTATTATATTATATTTGAACCGCTTTCCTAGTCAAATTATATTTTTTTATTATTAGTTTTTCATGTAATATAGAAAAATATACTCAATTATTAAAGAACAACTAAATTTTATTAAGAATATAAATGTGTGAGAAAAGAAAGAAAAAGGTTGTAAGAACCAATACCACTAATGATTTTACAAACATAAAGATCTAAATGTAGATTGTCATCGATCTTTTTACTCTTTGAAAAAAAATTTATGGTAGATAAAATAATAATCACTGTTAAATATTCAAACATGCGATGAAGTAATATTAAGAATCTAAATCAACAGAAAATAAATTATATTTATGTTAAAACTAAATAATCAAATCTTTCAGCTAATTATTTAGCAAGAGAATTCAATTAAATTATTTTTTAAATCATCATATGAGTAAAATTACTTTTCAAGTGAAAAAAATCTTAGGGTACATAAATTTATTCCATAAAAGAGTGTTAGATATTTTAAAAAATAGATCACAAAGTAAAAGATATTAGTATAATATTAAAAAGGTCATATAAGTGATTGAGGAAGCACAACTAAAGTAAAATCCTGAACAAGAATAAGTTTTCAAGACTATATTATAAAAATCGACTCTGGTATAGCAGGATTATCTTTGTAGATTCCTCCAACGGAATCAAAATAATATTTCTATGTCCTGCATTGCTTGCAAATGCCAGATCAAGAGGCATGATATTATCAGCAATAAGAACAAGTGGTGTACTAGCAACGATTTTATTAAGAGGTCGTACAACTCACTTCAAATTTAATATACCTGTTCTAATAACTAAAATAACCATCACAAATATCAAATCAGAGAAATAATGTAAAATTTATAAGGAAATCAAAAGTGATAATATAGGATGAAGCACTTTTGGTTAAGCATCAAACGATTGAAACAATCGCTCATGTTTTTAAGGATATATTGGATATCGATGACCGTTTGGTGGAAAAGTAATAGTTTGGGAGGTGATTTCTGTTAAGTACGATCAGTAGTTCCAAAATTGACCAAAGCAGAATTTGTAAATGCTAGCTTGCCAAAATTATACTTATAACCTCAAATGAAAAATATTCAAATGACAAGAAATATAATAGTAAGAACAGATCCAACATTTAGTGACTTTTTGCTTGGTATAAGAAACGAAGAAGAACATCCAATTAAAGATTATTTGGTTCTTTTAGAACACTTGGCTATTAACCCCAATGGTAATAGTAGTGCATTTAATAAGGAAAATATTTTCATCATTAGATTAAAATGCACTTTATGCAAATTACATGATAGAAATTAAAGAGTTATCTTAGCTAGCAGAAATGAATATGTTGATCAACTAAATAAAAGGTTTATTGCTAAGTTTTATGGTAAAAACAAAATATTTTTCAGTTTTGACTTAGCAGAAGATAATATCAATAATAACTACCAAGAAGAATACTTAAATACTTTAATACTAAATGGCCTTCTACCATACATGTTTGTTGTCAAGTTCATTATTTCTTACTTATGTTAGTGTCACCATATATAATAGATAAGTTAAAATTGATCTTCCATTGCATATAGTTGATTTTGAAGAAAATATTCCTTGTCATGCTACTGAAAACTTAGATCCACTAAATAGCTTATATAATAGTACACATACGGTATATAGAAGTTTTGATAATAATGTCACACATACAGAACTTATGGTACGAGTCGATGTGCTTCTAAGTATGTGTTTATCCCCGAATTCAACTTTCGACTTCCAAATTTTCATTTTAAATTTGTTTGAATTTTCCCCCCAGTATGTTTATGTTTTATACTTATAATAAATAAAACACAAGGACAATCATCCTAAATATTGAACTATATTCACCATAATATATACAAGAATAACTATATGTTATACTTTCAAGGAAGATATCAATATCGACAACAAGAGTTCTGGTTATGGCAGAGTAAGATAACTTTATACCACAATACATAATTATCTACCTAACATGACTAAAATCATTTATGTAAGTTCTGATGATATCCTTTCATTTTGAATTCACCTATTATGCTAATGTGATAATATTTTTCGACATTTAGATGATTGTTGTAATATTATATATAAAATTTCTCTCATTAATTAAATTTTATTGTTCCTTCATAAAAAATAAATATTTAAACCATCATGTGTCATTATTAACGTGCACTGCACGACAGTGCGCAAACTGCCTCAATAGTGTCTAACTAGGCGGACCAAAGCATCCTGAAGCACCGGGGTAGCAATGAACTGTGATGACCCAAAAGGTCATCTCTTACTTTAGAAGTCAAATTTGTGTTCCGATGCCTTAAAAACCTCCTTGTTTCACCTCGATTTGCGTGCACAGTTCGAGCGCGTTTCTGAAAAGCTTTTATGTAAAATTTAAGAAAAAATAATGAATTTGGCCTTTAAAATTGATTAGAGTTGACTTCGGTCAATGTTTCTGGTAAACGAACTCGGACTCGTGATTTGATGGTCCTGTAGGATCCGTGGTAAAATATGGGACTTGGGCGTATGCGCGGAATCAAATTCCAAGGTCCCTAGCCCGAGAAAAGAATTTTTAAAGAAAATTATTTGTTGGAAAATAGAAAGACTTTTGTAAATAAAATGGTGTGTGTTTTTGATGGTATCGTGCCTGTATCTTGGTTCCGGAGTCCGGTACAGGTTTAAAATAATAATTAAGTCAAATCTATGAAATTTGGTAAGAATCGGGGTTGATTTGGTATAAATTAGACCTTAGGTTGAGAAAATGGAAAATTTGAACTATCTTATGAATTTCATGAATTTGAGGTTAAATTTGTAGTTGTTGATGTTATTTTGATGATTTGATCACACGAGCAACTCTGTATGATGTTCTTAGACTTGTGTTCATGTTTGGTTTGGAGCTCTGAGGACTCGGATAAGTTTTGGATAGGCCGTGGAGTGAGTTTGGACTTAGAAAAAATTGTTGTTGCAGCCGTATGTGTTGCAGGCTCTGATCTCACAATTACGAGGTCAGGCTTTGCAATTGCGAGCCAAACAGACTCGGCAATTGCGAGGGCTTGACCGCATTTGCGAAGAAATCTCAGGCCTGCCTTGTTCGCATTTGCGAATTTTCCTTTGCAGTTGCGAAGCCATCAGGGAGGGCAGTCATCGCAATTGCGATAAAATGCTCGCAACTGCGAAAGGAGCAGACATGCAACTGGTTCGCAATTACGAAGCCTGTCTCGCATTTTCGAGCTTCACAATTGCGAAGATCCTGTCGTAATTGCGACATCTGGACCTGATCAAAACATCATTTGGACGGGATTTCAACTTCATTCTTCAAAATTTTGAACCCTAAGCATTCTTAGGCGATTTTTCAAAGACTCAAAATTCTCCCAATCATAAGTAAGTTATTTCTAACTCATCTTCTTCAATATAATTCATCTTTTCACATAATTTCACTTCAGAATCTAGGGCTTTTGATGGGAAATTGGGTGTTTTTGTGTAGAAGTTAGGATTTTCAAATTTTGGGTATTTGGACCTCAAATTGAGGTCCGATTTCAAAACTAATTGCATATTTGAGTTCGTGGGTGAATGAATGATCGGGTTCTAGTTCGAACTTTGAGTTTTAACCAAGCAGGCCCGGGGTCAATTTGTGCCTTTTTGGGAAAAACATTAGGAAATTTATATTCATGCATTAGAATTGGTTTATTTAGCCTATATTTATGTTATTAAGTAATTTATGACTAAATACAAGTCGATTAGAGGTGGAACCGAGAGGTAAAGCGGTAATTGAGGCTTGATTTTTTACCATGGCATCGAGGTAAGTGTTTGGCCTAACCTTAGCTTGAGGGAATAGGTGTTGTAGTCTTATTTGCTACGTGTTAGTGTTGAGTACGACATATAGGTGTGGTGACGAGTATCTATACCTTGGTATCAAGCATGCCCGTCAGTCTTATACCATTATTGTTATGGCTCTTATAATGTACTGTCTATGCTTAAATTGATGATTATCCATGTTAAACAAGTCTTATGATATTTCTTGGTAATTGACCATTGTTGAGTATTGACTCAAGTTGAGGCTTATTATGTGAAGTTAATTGTTGAAATAAGATTGGTTTTAGCTGATTCCCTTGCCGAGACGTTATTGATTTCATTGTTGATTCCCTTGCCGGGATGCATTGTTTCTATTGATTGGGTGAGGAAGAGTGTAAAGAACTAAGGGTGATGTCGTTCATGATATTGTGAGTGAGTGTTAATGCACAAAGGGTGATGTCATGCCGATATCGTAAGTGTTAATGCACGAAGGGTGATGTCGTGTCATGATTTGAGATTTAATGCACGAAGGGTGATGTCGTGCCAATATTTTGAGTTAATGAACGAAGGGTAATGTCGTGCTAGGATTATGAGAGGTAATGCACGAAGGGTGATGTCGTGCCGTTTTTGTTTTTTCATATGGTGAGAATGAGAGTAAAAGCACGAAGGGTGATGTCGTGCACGTGTTACTGTTTCATTATTCTTGTTGATACAAATATGATGTTCATTATTCTTCCCTACTGGTTTATTGCTAGAAATTGATATTTCCCGCAGCATGTCCCCTTCCCATCTTTATCTGTTATTTCTTGTCATTATTTCTTGTCTTTTTCTCTTATTTCATATGGTGAGAACGAGAGTAAAAGCACGAAGGGTGATGCCATGCACGTGTTACTGTTTCATTATTCTTGTTGATACAAATATGATGTTCATTATTCTTCCCTACTGGTTTATTGTTAGAAATTGATATTTCTTGCAGCATGTCCCCTTCCCATCTTTATCTGTTATTTCTTGTCATTATTGTTCTGTTCGTATATGATTTAAATGCACATGTTTATATGGTTTTCATGTCCTAGCCTCATCACTACTTCACCGAGGTTAGGCTCGACACTTACCAGTACATGGGGTCGGTTGTACTGATACTACACTCTGCAGTGTTTGTGTAGATCCCGGTACTGGACCCTACGGGCCGTAGTTTGAGTTTATTGCCTTCAGTTCAGTGGAGACCTGAGGTAGTCCTGCAGGCGTCCGCATGCCTTGGCGTCCCCTTCTATCCTGCTCTTTTCTGTTTAATCTATTTCTGAGATAGACTTGTATTTTCTCATTCAGACTACTATTTGTAGTATTCGTAGATAGTCCGTGAAATTGTGACGCAAGTTCTGGGTGAAGTTTAATATGGATTTCTTATTAGTATTAAGTTAAACTGTTAAATTCTGTTCTTCCGTAAATTTGATTTTTCTGCTGATTTTCTTATATCATCTGGTAAATTGTTAAAGAAAAATAAAAGAGGTAAAATAATTAGTAACATTGGCTTGCCTAGCGGGTTCAATGTTAGGCGTCATCACGGTCTCGATGGTGGAAAATTAGGGTCGTGACAAGTTGGTATCAGAGCTCTAGGTTACTTAGGTCTCACAATTCCCGGACAAGCTTAATAGAGTCTGAGGGATCGGTACGGAGACTGTTTACCGTGAAAATGGTAACAATAATAAAATTTGTAAATGAGACTCTAAAAATACATAATCTATATTTATGCTAGTTGTTAGAGTAGTTGATGCTAGGCGTATGAGATTTAACGATGAAGTATAAGCTAAAATGGGGCAGTAATCAAACAGAAGTGTCACGACCCTAAAGCCGAACCCGGTCGTGATGGCGCCTCTCGTGAAGACAAGGCTAGCCGACACTTCCCATTTAAATTTTTAACAGTTAAACCATAAGAAATAGGTCTAAAGCATAATGAACATAATCTCAAAGTAGCAGATAATAGCATAATTTGCGGAATACAACCCCACACAGCCCGATACCGGGGTATCACTAGTCATGAGCATCTATAAATCCTAATACAAGTCTGAAAGTCTATAAGCTGTTATAGAATGTCTGATAAGAGATAGAAATGATAAAGGATGAGAAACACGGGACTGTGGACGACAAGTAGCTACCGTAAACTTGTGGACTCCGAAGTCTGCCGGGAGCTCTCAACTTGCACTGGCAGGATCAGCAATGCCTGAATCTGCACACGGGGTGCATGGAGTAAAGTGAGAACTCCAACTCAGTGAGTAATAATAATAAATAAAGAGTGAAAGCAGGAAAACCACGTAAGGCACATTACAGGCTATAATGAAGCAGTAAACCCAGTAAAAATAGCGAATTCGTAAAGATATGATTAATCATTTAAATTCAGTTTAAACTTCAGGAATACCCTTTCAACAATTAAATAGATGAGTGATAGACGAATAAGAAAGTTAAACACATAAAGGTTCGCCCCTCGGGCACAGTATCAACAAATCTGCCCTTCGGGCAATATCTCAAAACAATGCCATCCCCTCGGGCTATATCTCACATCACAATGGGTACCCATGCTCCCTGGGGGATGTGCAGACTCCTAGAGGGGCCCCTTACAGCCCAAGCACAATATCAAGTTATCTCGTGGCATCATCACTAGGCTCTCGGTCTCATATCACAAGCCACCTCGTGGCGTACAAATCTCAGGCCCTCGGCCTCATAATCATAATTAGTGTATCGCCGCTACGGCGTGCAGCCTGACACAAAAGTATCCTCACAACACAGGCCCTCGGCCCTACTCAGTCAAAATCACATAAGCCACTCGGACAATAGTAAAACATAATGCTCAGTCCAAACTATTATTTGAAATATCATTTAATATGTTAAAACAGAGTAAACATGGTTGAGTTGTGAAAATAGTAAAATATAACATGACTGAGTACAAGTTTAAAGTCAAAATAGTGAGGAAATATCGATAAAAATACCCTAAGGGTTCAAATAGTTGGCACGAGGTCCAAATATGGCATTCAGCCCAAAACATAATGATAACAATTAGATTTCAGTCAAATAGGCGGTAGAATAGTCATTCGGGACGGACTAAGTCACAATCCCCAACAACGCATGATAACTAGGGATTTTGATACCTTTTATACTCCTTTTTGCTTATGTTTTGATTAGGAATTTGTACAAAATAGTTCCAAATGGCTCACAAGTTGTGCTTGATTGCAGGTTTGATCAACAAAGTGACAAGATGTCAAAGATCAACTCAAAAAGAGTGAAACTTGCACAAGTACCAAGGCAAGTCAAAGCTCAGGCAAAACAAGGCCAGTGCGGCTGCAATACATTCTGTGCTGTCCGCACTGTGAGGTTCAGAGAGCATGACATTCAGGCACAAAGGCAATGCGGCCGCACTAGGATTTGTACGGTTCGCACTGAGATCAACGCGGCCGCACTTGTTTTAGTGCGGTCCGCAGAGAGAAGAATCAGAGAGCTGCAAATTCCAAGTGTCAAGCCAATGCGGTCCACGCTCCATTTTATGCGGACTGCACTAGAAGCCTCCATAGCCGCAATCAATTCTCTGCGGTTCGCAGTGCCCAAGTTCAGAGAGTTAGATTTTCATGTTCAGAACCCTAGTGCGGTCACACATCATTTTGTGTAGTCCGCACTAACCCAGTAGGGATATTTTTGTCCAAATTTTTCAGCTTAGTATAAATAGCTTATTTTCCCATTTTTAGCTGCGCTCGTGGGTTCAAAGTATTTAGCTATTTTGAGAAATTTTAACTACATTTCAACATTGAATCTTGTTGTTTATCTTAGCAATTGATTGATATGAGTTGTTCTTAATCTATTTCTTGTTTTCCTTCTTTAATATAAGTAGCTAGATCCATAAGCTAGGGTTGTGGCTCAACCTTAGTGTGGGTAATTGATGGGTCTTGTATTTTAGGGCTAGATTGACTATGGGTGTTTGATATTTGGACCAATTTTATGTTTAATTGCTGAATTAGTTGTTGCAAACACTAGCTTGTGTTCAGTTGACTTGGGCTCTTCTTGAGAAAGAGAGTCTAAGTCTCCGAAATTGGTCCAACAAGGAATTGGGGCGTACTCAAGAGATTGATAGCCCCAAGTAAAGGGTTAAACCTCGAGAGAGTAATACTCAACTTGAGCCTTGGTTGCTTGTGCAAATTTGCATACCCAATTGGTCTTGAGAAAGTCAATTCAGGCAAAATCACTCGAACCACCGAGAGGTGTAGAGTGGGTAATATCGTACAACAGTTATATCATACTCCCCAAATTATGTCAATCATGTCTTAAATTCAATTATCCGTCAATTGACCACCTAGGCGAAAGTCACTACCCTAGTGCCTTTTAAACTATTTGAACAACCCTCAGTAGTTTAACTCTTAGCTTAATCTAGTTTCATTTACAATTGTAGTTTTATAAAAGTAGAAGTTAATCAAAAACCCCTAAAATGATTAGAAGTGTAATTTGGAACACATACGCAATCCTACACTAGATAGATACTCGATTCCAAATTCTAGCTCTCTATGGAAATCGATCCCGGCCCTAAATTGGGTAAAAGCTGCTCCGACCCTCTCTCGCTACTCTATAGTAGTGCGGAGTAGGCCGCGATCACTTTTTGGCGCAGTTGCCGAGGAGCTAACTATTTTGGCTATCTATTTAGTTAGTTTTGTGTATTGTTCTTCTTTCCTTCTTTTTTACTAACTTGTTTGTGTCATAACTCAGGTACCAAATGGCAGCGAACAACGCTAATGACCCTCTTGGAAATTTGATTGCAGGAGAGGAGGTAGATGATGTCAGAGATGATGAGGTGCCTCTTGTATCTCAAGGACAACGTAGAGGCCGCAATGCCAATGCTAATCCCAATGACAATATTCCAGACCCTCCTCCGCCACCTCCAAGAGTGGCTCGTAGAGTACTTCCGAACCAGGGCTATGCAAGTGCTATTGTCCCACCCGGGTAGGCAATTGTCAAATAACCAATGTGATGTTGACCTTACTTGAGCAGTGTGGGTACTTCACGGGCGCTGCAAATCAAAATGCCTACAAAGATCTCAAAGGGTTCGTAGATATATGTTAGGGGAGCAAGCAGACGAATGTGTTCGAGGATGTTCTTAGGTTGAGACTCTTTTCATTGTCACTTCGGGGGAAGGAATTGGATTGGCTTGAGCGAGTTCCCAACCATTTCATCACAACTTGGGATGAGTTGGCAGATAAATTCATTGCTATATTTTTCTCACCGGGGCATATGGCAGCATTGCGTGATGAGATATTGGCTTTCAAGCAAGAGCCCACGGAACCTTTTCATGAGATTTGGGAGCGTTATAGAATGATAGTGAAGGAATGCCCCAACAATGATATGACCAAAGCTATGATCCAACAAACCTTTTACCGGGGCATTAATACAACAAACCAAAGGATAGTGAACCAACTTGCTGGGGAAACTTTATAAAGCTATCGTATGATGAGGTATGTGATATTCTTGATGAGATGGCTGACACTTCTTCGGCGTGGCAAAGTAGAGTAAATGTGCCCCAGGGTGACCCCACGGTTACTAATTTGCACAAGGAATTACATGACCATGGGCAAGCTATAGCGGAGTTGACAACTACTATGAACCAATTGGCAAAGGCACAGTTGCAACAAGTCCAGAATCCTCGCCAATTAAATGGCATGGAGGGTGTCAATATGCTTGTCAACAAGAGAAGGAAAAGAAGGCAACAAAACCAGGGGAATTCTGAGAAATTTGATGATGACTGTAATGGATTTTAAAATGATGGTTATGATGAACAAAGTGAAGAGGTTCAATATGTGAACAATTATCAAGGCCAACGGGGCAACTCTTCCAACCAACAACAGTGGAGACTTCAAAGGAATTGGGGCAATCAACAACAAAACAATGGTAATTGGGGGAATAACAACCAAAACAATAACTGGGGCAATCAGAACAATAACCAAGGCAATCAAGGGAATTGGAATGGTAATAACAACAATTGAGGTGACAATAACAATCAAGGTGGATGGAATAATGGAAACCAAGGAAACCGGGGGCAAGGATTTCAAAGGCCCACAATGTACCAACAACCGAACAACCCGCCCCCATTTCCATATCAAGGTCCTAGTTCTTCTGGCAATGACATGGGTAGAATTGAAATGATGTTCGAACAGATGAAGAAGAAGAAGAATGCGGATTCTGATGCATAGTTGGCTTCCCACAATACCTCTTTTAGAAATTTGGTGGTACAATTAGGCCAAATCTCACAGTCTTTAACTACTCGCCCTAAGGGTTCTCTACCAAGTTATACGTTAGTGAACCCGAAGGGTGGGAACAATTATGTTATGGAGGTAACAACAAGAAGTGGGAGAGGCGGTGATGTGAATGCATCCAAACAAAAGCAAATATTGGATGGTGACGTTGAGTTGCAAGAAGATGAAGTCCGTTTGGTAGTTGAAGATGTGGTTGATGAAAATATGAACAAAGAAGTGAGGATTGATATTCAAGATGTCGAGGTGGAAACTCAAAATGATGTGAACCCGTCCAGGAACACATAATAAACATGTCGGAGCCAGTTGTGCCAAAAGCCAAGGATAATTTGCCAAGGCCACCTCCACCTTATCCTCAAAGGCTTGCGAAGTAGAAAAATGAGAATCAGTTTAAAAAATTCATTTATATGATGAAGAACTTGTCCATTAATCTGCCATTGGTGGAGGCTCTTGAACAAATGCCAGGCTATGCAAAATTCATGAAAGACTTGGTCACAAAGAAACGTTCTATGGATTGTGCAAATGAATGAAGCAGCCCAACAGTACCGAGGTGTGCTCTTTTGTTGACCTCGTCACAGTAGTGATAATTGATGACACCAGTGCAATAGTTAATGTGGAGGACCCATTGGAGGCCGTATTGTTGAATGTTGATGTCAATAAGGATGCAAGCCGAGTGGAGTGCGTGAATGCTTTACATGGAATGGGCTCTTATTCTTATGAGCCTGGGAAATTGTCTTTGGATCTCGAGAATAGAAAGATTCCACCAACCAAACCTTCAATTGAGGAGCCTCCAGTGTTGGAGTTGAAACCACTGCCTCCACACCTCAGGTATGAGTTCTTAGGCTCAAATTCTACTTTGGTAGTTATTCTTTCTTCTTGCCTTACTAACATGCAGGTTGATGCCACATTGGCAGTGCTTCAAAAGCAGAAAAAGGCAATTGGATGGACTTTACTGATATTCAGGGAATAAGCCTCGCATTCTGTATGCACAAGATTATTCTGGAAGATGATGCAAACCTCTCCTTGGAGCATCAAAGGAGGTTGAACGAGGAAATGCAAGAAGTTGTGAAAAAGGAGGTGATCAAGTGGTTGGATGCCAGGGTTGTGTACCTCATCTCTGATAGCTCTTGGACTTCACCGGTGCAATGTTTTTCGAAGAAGGGTGGCATGACCGTGGTTACAAATTCATAAAATAAGTTGATTCCTACAAGAACCATCATCGGTTGGAGGGTATGCATGGACTACCGCAAGTTGAATAAAGTGACCCGCAAGGATCACTTTCCTTTGACTTTCCTTGATCAGATGTTAGACCGACTTGCTGGGCGTGGCTTCTATTGCTTCTTGGATGAGTATTCTGGGTACAACCAAATCTTGATTGCTCCGGAAGATCAGGAGAAAACCACATTCACTTGTCCATATAGCACTTTTGCTTTCTCTAGGATGCCTCTTGGGTTGTGTAATGCACCAGCTACATTTCAGCGGTGTATGATGGCCATTTTCACCGATATGGTGGAAGACATTTTGGAGGTGTTCATGGATGACTTTAGTGTCGTGGGGGACTCATTTGATGAATGCTTGAAGAATCTTGATAGAGTTTTGGCGCGTTGTGAAGAAACCAATCTTGTCCTCAATTGGGAGAAATGGCACTTTATGGTGAAGAAGGAATTGTTCTTGGGCATAAAATTTATAAGAATGGCATTGAGGTGGATAAAGCAAAGATCGAAGTGATTTCACAGCTCCCTACCCCTACATCTGTCAAGGGAGTTCGAAGTTTTCTTGGGCATGCGGGGTTCTGGCGGAGATTTATCAAAGACTTTTCGAAGGTAGTGAATCTCTTATGAAAGTTGTTGGAAAAAGATGCTAAGTTCTTTTTTGATTAAAAGTGTATGCAAGCCTTTGAACTTCTCAAGCATAAGTTGACCACCAGTCCTATCATTACCGTGCCTAATTGGAGCTTGCCCTTTGAGCTTATGTGTGATGCGAGCGATGTTGCGGTTGGGGCAGTTTTGGGTAAACGAGTGGAAAAAATATTTCATCTGGTGTACTATGCAAGCAAGACAATGAATGTTGCTCAAGTGAACTACACGATGACCGAGAAGGAACTTTTGACTATTGTGTTTGCTATGGAAAAATTCCGGCCGTATCTTATGGGTGCTTAGGTTATTATTCATACCGACCATGCTGCACTCCAGTGCTTCATGACGAAGAAGGATTCCAAAGCTAGATTGATGCGATGGGTCTTGTTACTTCAAGAGTTTGATTTGGAGATTGTGGACCGGAAGGGTAGTGAGAACCAAGTGGCAGACCACTTGTTCCTCTTGGAGGAGGAGGGGAGGCCTCGTGACGGCCTATAGATCAATGATTCATTTCTTGACGAACAACTCATTTCGGTGTCAATGAATGGTATTCCATGGTTTACTAATGTTGCTATTTTCCTTGTGACTGGTATAATCCCGTGTGAGCTCTCTTCTAACCAAAGGAAGAAGCTCAAGTGGGATAGTTTGGATTTCTATTGGGATGAGCCGTTGTTGATAACCAATTATTCCCTAGGTATTTCTATACAAAATACTTTCAAAATAGCATGTACATGCATATATAAGCATGCCCCAAGAGTTTTGGTATTTTTCCTAATTTTTAAGATTTTTAAAATTAATTTATTGTCTATTTTAGCAGTACAAAATCCATAATTATTCCCAAAATCATTGATTTTGGTGAATAACTTATTTTGTCCTCATATTTACACTAAAATACAATTAAGGTGATTTTTGCACATTTTTACAAATTCGTTTGGCATTTTAAAAGCTAAATTGCATATAATTGCAATTATAGCCTATTTGTAATTGATAACATCTTATAATTATAAAATTAACCCCAGTATTTTTTAATTAATATTTATATGATATTTGTTTGTCCGGTACTTTTAATTTGTTCTTAAAATCGTTATTGCTATTTTTTATAAAACAAAATGTGAAAAGTGGCTATTTACAATCTAGCCTCAATTGTATTTCAATTTCAGCCAATTTGGCACCCCTAATTAACCCAACTCAGCCCCAAATTCGAGCCCAAACTACCCAGCCCAATTATATTTAACCCGACCCAGCACCTACTTAACCAACCCAGCCCATAACCCCGTTCAATCTCGGTCGTTGATCACTTAGATCAACGGCCACCATTGATTCTTTCCTTTTTAATTTCAAACGACCCCTAAACCTACCCCATTCCTTTAGAGACGCTGCCTTTGAATCCCTTCTTTCTCTCAACTCTCTCTCTTAACCCACCTCAAACCCTAGCCGCCGCCTCTCACTGAAACCCTAATCCATGGCTTCCCAAGCTCATCGGAGACCTGTACCAGCCTCTCATGGCCTCTACGTGCCCGTCTTTGAGGTCCTATGACCAGGTCTTGAAGGGGTTTCGACCAAGCCTTTGGTTGATGACTGTTCTCCGGTCGTATTCAACCTTTGTCCAGGCCAGCCATGGCTATTCGAGTTCGATCTTCGACTTTCCTGCTTAGATCGATGGTTTTCAAAGCCTTTCTCATCGCCTGGGTTTCTTACGAAATCCTAATCTCTAAGGTTCCTTCGATTTTATCTGCCCTGAATCTATATGTGTTTGAACTTTCTAAGCAACTTTCTCAAAGTTTCTTTAATTTTTTGCTTTCAAAACTCTTTATTCTTTAATTAGGGTTTTATGTTAAAGTATTTCAAATCTCTTCTCTGATTCTCGACATGTTTTACTGTGTTTTGCTTGTGTTGTTTTCTATCTGAATTAGCATGTTTAATACCCTAATTCTTGAGATTTTGTTTGAGTTTCTTAGTCTGTTTGTTAACATTCGTTTACCTTGTTTTTCTATCTGAGTTAGCATGTTGAAAACCCTAATTTTTGGGGTTTATTCGAGATTCTAAATTTGTTTGCTTGTTTCACTTGTTTATCGCCTCTAAACCTGACTGATTTTGAAAACCCTAGTTCTTTAGGGGTCTATTTGAGTTCCTGAAGTTCTTCGTCTGTTGAAATTGCTCAATGTGATTCCTTACTTCAACTCTCTTTTTTCTTTATGTGACTCTTTTGGTTCTGAGTTCTTGCTACCTGTCAAACTCGACTATGATTTTCACTCGTCTCTTTGAATGCCTCTGATCCTTTTCTCTATTACTAAACCACTGAAACCTGAATATCATGCTTCGAATGCTTGCTCTATGCTACTACTGTATGTCGTTTCTTTTGCCATAGCTTGGCTTCACATGTTTATTACTTGTGCATTCCTTTATATATTGAGTCCCTTCTGTGATTGATTTTCATAACTGATTTCAAAACTTTTCCCTCTTACTCGTCTGTTAAGGGTTAATTGATTCTCTTTCTTGGTTTGGCCTTACTAAACCCTTTCCAAAAATAAGTACAATCCTGTACTTGGACTTAAATACCTATTGTATGATTTTACTGCTCCTCTTATGGCAACAACCATTCTGCTTACAGACAGATTTTCTTTCCTTATTTTTGATCCTGTTAGTATTCGTTTGAACAATAATCCCTTGATTAAAGGGAAGTCTTGTGTTAATTGATTCTGATTGTGATCATGCCCATATTTGTGTTAAAGCTATACTTGTTACCTTATTCTTTACTCGTTTTCAAAATTATAAATACCTATACTCTTCTCTTTCAAAGTACGAACACACACAGCATAAGTCACCACTTCTTCTCTCAAATACACTTAGGTTTTCTAAAAAAGCATTCGAGTTTTCTCTGAACTCATAAGCACTCTTCTCTGATTGTGTTTTGGCTACAAGTATCCTGCTTTTCTTTGTGCTTACTTTTCTGCAACTGGTATGTCTCTTCTTGTTTAAATTTTGCCTCTCTCTTATGTGTTTATGCTTCAGTCTTCTCTTTGTTTATTTTACTGTTTTTTGCAAGTTTTTTTATTCCTGCTCCCATATGAATCCCCATCCCTAAATCCTTTGTATGTTGAGTTATGGTTCAGAAAACATGACAACACTTGATATTATTGTTCATGTATATGGACTGGACTTCCTGAGTCCTAAACTCTTTCAATTCCCATTCCCCTTTCCCTTTATGTGTATTCTGAGCCTGAGACTTTTGTCTGGCAGTGTCCTAATCACTGTCCAGACCATAGTCTGATCTTCAATAGGTCTGTGCTCTTCTTTGTTGGTTGAACAGGCCTGGTCAGGGGTGTGCCAGCCTATCTTATGGCTAGGCATGACCAGCCTGCCATCGCACTCCCTAACCCCCCTCTTGCATTTACACTCATTCTTAGAAACTAAGTTCTGCCCCTCTCTTGTGAGCCTTGCCTTGGAACCCCCTGAGTCCCTCTAAACTTGGACACCTGAGGGCTGGCCCTTCCACACTACACTGTAACTCTTTCTAATTAATATCTTGGGTGTAAGCACTGCCTGGAGTTCTTGAAACTCCTTGGATCTCTGAAACACCCTAGATAGGAGAAGGCTTTGGAAATATGGATCTCGGAAGTGGTTCAATCTCATATTGTTAGATACTAAGTCTGAATTAGGCTGCTCGGGTGTAGCTGTAATTTCTTATGTGTTTTTTATTTCTGTCTTATTTTTTAGTAGTCTGTAATAATTTGTATAAACTCATGGGATTTTAGTAAAAAAGGGAGGGGGTTACTTTTATGCACAAAGGGTAGAAATAATGTCTATAGGTTTAATTTCTACACTGCGCAATTTCACACGTAGAGACCATGCCTATAGGATTTAACCTCTAAACTTTCTGCAACTATGCATATAGATACCGTGCTCATAGGGGTTTACATTTCTGCACATAATGATACCATTAGGCAAACTATAGGCTTAATTATAAAGTTGCACACAAATACCATGTTTGTAAGACTCCTGTTAAAAAAGTGTTACATTCAGTTAACGTATAGATAGCATGCCTATAGGAACTTCGAGTCAGAACTGTCTCATTTGTTCAAGACAGCACCAACCGTTTAAATTAATATATACCGGCAGTCTTCTGCGATTTTCTGAACCTCGTAAGTTAACAAACATTTTCTAAACAAACTGGCATTTTCTGAAACTCTCTTTTTTCTGATAAAGTTCGTGAAACTTTTTTTCAACTACTCCGCATGTCTTTTGAAGTTCCTTTCATTTCTTTTAGACCCCTTCAAAACAGAACACTCTTTTCTGAAACTCGTTTCACTCTAAAAAAACTGGTAACTCTTTATAATCAGTCTGCTTATCGAAATCGTTAGTTCTATCCAACACATAGCTAAAAGTGGACTAGTCTTTAACAACTGTATTCGAGCGAGCCTAATGCGGCTTCCTATCTAAAAGTATGAGTTGAACTAATCCGCTTATCGCTTTAATTTTAAAGACCAAACCAGTACATGCAAGACATGCTAAACTCCATGGCTTATCTGATTTAAGGAGGTTTACCTGAGCCTTACCTTCTTATTTGCTTTCTCCTCTACTTGTATTATGTGTTTTTGATTGACGCCCTAGTATTTTTGTCCTTTGAAAACTCTCAAAAGGCCCCAAATATCTTTCCCTTTAGGATTAGTAGTCCTAAATGCCTCCAGGACTGATAGGATTGGGACGGGTACTAGAATGCAATAAGTAACGAAACTTTCTGCGCTTTAATACCTTAACGGGGTGGGAAGGGTAGAATATGGATATGATGACCGGTGCGCTAATATCACATGTGACCCCTCTTCTGAGGAGCGATTGCTGGATATTGCATTGATGTGATTTATATTATCGGTAAACCTAGGACCCCTTTCCCTTTTACTTGTTAATTTTTAAGTTTTCTTTTAAAACTAATTTTCTAAACTCTCTACTTCTTCAACTCTTAAACTTGTTTGCAAAACTATGTGAAGCCCTTTGCTTTATTTTTCTACTTGTCTTCTTAAAGTTGCAATTGTAGCATGGCCGGGAACCACACTTATGGATCCTGAGGGGTGCCTAACACCTTCCCATTGGGATAATTTCTAGCCCTTACCCTAATCTCCGGTCTCTTATCTCAAACCTTTCTTAAAAGTGTCCTAATACACTATAATCATTAGGTGGCGACTCTTCAACTTCTAAGACCCAATTCTCGAAAGGAAATAGAGTTGTCCTCCCAATGTCGTATACCCGATTTCGACCCTTAGAAAAACGGGGCGTCGATAGCATGGCGACTCTGCTGGGGATTCTTTAGGCTTTTACCACTGCATGCTGCTTGTGACTCTATTATCTCATTAATTGCTTTATTTACTGTCTTTTATTCTATCACTACAAAACTTACTTGGCTCTTCATGTTTTTTCTTTCCTTTAACTGCTTTCCTTTACTGCTTTATTTCAATACTGTTGTAATTACTGCAATTATTGTAATCATTTATCTTATGAACGTGGAAATACATGTCAATTTGTTTCATTCTTGTAAACTGCATCTTCAACATCATATTCCACTCGTGCCAAACAAATACCATAGCAACGCTTATAATGAGTGGTTGCGCTCTTCCAATATTATCACCCTTTAAATTCGGCAAAGGCGTATTTGCGGTAAAACCAGTCGATCAGCGGTGCAGTCGACGGTTCCGTGCCTTTCCCTCTTGAATTGTCCGCTCAAGGGTACCTGTCTAATACCCCAATAGAAACCTTACTCTGTTCAATTGTACATGCATCATGGTCAAACCTAGCCGAGTCAGTTATGTTGTCCGCATAATGACTTATTAAGATAACCTTGTCCAAAGTCCATCGGGTTTCCCTGAAACCCAAACGGACACCTACATGTTCTGTGCATTTATTTAGAGAACTAAATGCTTGTTATGCTGATTATTGGTATTAAATAGTTGAGTCCGGTGGGGATGAGGTCTTAACCCTTTTGTTTTGCAGAAAATGAATGACAAAGTTCTTGACTTCGGTATGGTAAACATACCTTCACTCTTGCAGACTTGGTGGAGAAACCTCCCATTGAGCAACCAAAACAACGAATGAAAAGAGAGAGTCACCAAGGCTAGTGAGAAGCTAGAATACCTGGAGTACAACTTGCTAGAATTGGAAGGGAAAGTGAGGAAAAGAGTCATCGATTGTCAAAATGTTGAGGAAGGCAAAGGAGAATGTCTGGCGATAGAATTTTTACTGGAAAATCTGTGCGAGCTGGAGGACTTGATCAACGAGAACATTCAACCTGAAGAAGGTCCTTCTGGGACCAAGTAGTTAGGAGTCTTTCATTTTGCTTTAATGATGTAATAAGGCCAATGACCACTAGTGACATTTTACTTTCCGTTATTTAGTGTCGTTTTAGATTCGTCTTATTTTGTCAATAAAATGAGGCATTTAGCATTATAAGTTCTCCAAATTAATTTGTCGCTAGTCCTACCTCGGGCACAACGAGGCACCCAAATTAGGACGCGATTTATATTCTTGCACAATGTGTTTAAATACTGCAACACTTTTCCTCATAATCCACACTAACTTGTTACCTTTTTTTGTTTTTCTTTTCTTTTATTATTCCCCTCCCCAAAGGTTAGTTCGTGCATTCTGGCACCATCATCATACAGTACAAGATCCAAGGGCCCAGAAAGCTTCAGGGTAGCAAGGCTAAACAAAAGCACCATGCATCACGTTTTTACTTTTTACTAAGCTGATTTTATTTCTGCATTGTCTTTAATTTTGAAAAGAGCTCTAATATTCAAAACAATTATGAATTCAATCGAAGTATTTCAGTTTATTATATATCTCTCTCTTATTATTTTTTCTATCATTCACTTTATTTTACACAACATTACTATTACTTGCCTTGACGATGAACCAACGATTGTGACTTGCAATGAGACAACAAAACTAACGGATACGGATTCAGAAGAGGATGATATACCAGAAGAGGCCATCAGAGGGGTTGAGAATTTTGAAAATAGGACTAAGTCTAACTTGGACGAAACTGAGGTCGTTAATCAGGGAGATATAGAGAATGTCAAAGAAACGCGCATCAGTGTTCACCTGTCACCATCAGAAAAGAAGGAGTACAAAGAATTCCTAAAGGGATATGAAGACATATTCGCCTGGTCATATGATGATATGACTGGTCTCAGCACATCCATTGTAGCTCACAAACTGCCAACAGATCCAACATGCCCGCCGGTAAAGTAGAAGCTCAAGAAATTCAAACCCGACATGAGTTTGAAAATCAAAGAAGAGGTTACCAAGCAAGTCAAAGCCAAGGTTCTCAGGGTATTAGAGTATCTGACATGGTTAGCCAACATCGTGCCAGTGCCAAAAAAGGATGGAAAAGTTAGAATTTGTGTTGACTACCGGGATCTTAATCGGGCCAGTCCCAAAGACGACTTCCCCTTGCCTAACATACACATTCTTATAGACAACTGCTCCAAGCATGAGTTGCAGTCTTTTGTTGATTGTTTCGCTGGGTATCATCAAATATGGATGGATGAAGAAGATGCAGAGAAAACGGCTTTCATCACGCCATGGGGAATGTACTGTTACAAAATGATGCCATTCGGTTTGAAGAATGTTGGTGCCACCTACATGAGAGCCATGACTACCATCTTTCATGACATGATACACAAGGAGATCGAGGTATATGTGGATGATGTCATCATCAAATCCAAGAAAGCCAGGGATCACATGGAAGACCTAAGAAAGTTCTTCAACAGACTAAGGAGGTACAATCTGAAACTGAATCCCGCCAAGTGTGCATTCGGGGTTCCTGCTGGAAAATTATTGGGTTTCATCGTGAGTCGTCGAGGAATAGAATTGGATCCATCAAAGGTCAAAGCTATCCAATAATTGCCACCGCCAAAGAACAAGAAGGACGTGATGAGTTTCCTGGGGAGACTCAACTATATCAGCCGGTTCATAGCTCAGTCCGCTGTCATTTGTGAACCTATCTTCAAAATGTTGAAAAGGGATGTTGCTACCAAGTGGACTGATGAATGTCAGAAAGCCTTCGACAGAATCAAGGAATACCTGTCAACGCTACCAGTCTTGGTTCCGCCTGAGCCAGGAAGACCCCTATTGCTTTACCTTGCGGTATTGGATGGAGCATTCGGTTGTGTTCTAGGACAACATGATGAAACAGGGAGAAAGGAGAAGGCCATCTACTATCTCAGTAGGAAGTTCACACCATACAAGGCCCGGTATTCTTTTTTAGAATTCACTTGTTGTGCTCTGACTTGGGTCGCGCAAAAGTTGAGGCATTACTTCTGTGCTTACACTACTTATCTCATATCCAGAATGGACCCTCTAAAGTATATCTTCCAGAAACCCATGCCCACTGGCAAGCTCGCCAAGTGGCAAATCCTGCTAAGTGAATTAGACATTGTTTACGTGACCTAGAAAGCAATCAAAGGGCAAGCCTTGGCGGATCATCTCGCCGAGAATACCGTGGACGGAGAATACGAGCCCCTAAAAACGTATTTTCCCGATAAAGAGGTATCTTTCATATGAGAAGATATTGCAGAATCCTATGATGGTTGGAGGTTGTTTTTCGACGGAGCTGTGAATTTCAAAGGAGTTGGCATAGGAGCAGTCCTAGTATCATAAACCGGCCAGCACTACCCGGTATCCGCCAAGCTCAGGTTCCCTTGCACCAATAATATGGCCGAATATGAAGCCTGCGTCTTGGGGCTCAAAATGGCCATTGACATGAACGTTCAAGAGTTTCTAGTGATCGGGGACTCAGACTTGCTCATATATCAGGTTCGAGAAAAGTGGGCAACCAAGAACTCTAAGATACTTCCCTACTTGCATCACATACAGGAGTTGAGAAAAAGGTTCACAAAGATAGAATCTCAGCACGTCCCTAGAGTCCAGAACGAGTTTGTTGATGCATTAGCTACTTTATCATCCATGATCCAGCATCCAGATATAAATATCATTGATCCTATCCCAGTAAAGATTCATGATCAGCCAGCTTATTGCGCCCACGGAAGAAGTGGATGGAAAGCCATGGTTCCATGACATCAAGCAGTACTTGACAATAGGGGAATATCCAAAACTTGCCAACGCTACTTAGAAGCGCACACTTCATAGGTTATCCAGCAACTTCTTTCACAGTGGAGGAATCCTGTACAGGAGGACTCCCGATTTGGGTTTAATAAGGTGTGTCGAAGCAAAAGAAGCATCCAGGCTATTAGACGAAGTGCATGCAGGGACCTGCGAGCCGCACATGAATGGTTTTGTCTTAGCAAAGAAGATACTCCGAGTAGGGTATTTTTGGATGACTATGGAAACAGACTGTATCCAGTATATTTGCAAATGCCATCGCTGTCAGATACATGCAGATATGATAAAGGTGCCTCCAAACGAGCTTACTGCAACAAGCTCACCATGGCCATTCGCCATTTGGAGAATGGATTTTATCAGACCTATCGAGCCTGCCGCATCAAATGGGCACAGGTTCATCTTGGTGGCAATCGATTATTTTACCAAATGGGTCGAAGCAGCATCATACAAGGCAGTCACTAAGAAGGTTGTGGCAGATTTCTTCCGCAACTGCATTGTTTGTCGGTTCGGAATTCCTGAATCAATCATCACCGATAATGGTTCCAATCTCAACAGCGACTTGATGAAAGCAATGTGTGAAACATTCAAGATCAAACACAAGAACTCTACAGCCTACTGGCCTTAGATGAATGGAGCTGTGGAGGCAGCCAACAAGAATATGAAGAAGATACTAAGGAAGATGGTCGAAAGGCACAAACAATGGCATGAGAAATTATCATTCGCCTTATTGGGATACCGCACCACAGTCCGCACATCGACCGGAGCAACTCCCTACATGTTGTTTTATGGTACAGAGGCAGTCATCCCCGCCGAGGTAGAAATTCCCTCCTTAAGGATCATACAAGAAGCAGAGTTGGATGATGCAGAATGGGTAAAAGGACGCTATGAGCAGTTAGCCCTTAAAGATGGGAAAAGGATGAAGGCGGTTTTCCATGGTCAGTTGTATCATAACAGAATGTCCAGAGCCTTCAACAAAAGAGTTAAGCCAAGGAAGTTTACACCGGGGCAGCTGATGTTGAAAAAAATATTTCCACATCAAGATGAAGCCAAGGGGAAGTTCTCTCCCAATTGGCAGGGTCCGTACATGGTTCACCGGGTTCTAACTGGAGGAGCCCTTATTCTTGCAGAAATAGATGGAGAAGTCTGGCCGAAGCCAATCAATTCAGATGCAGTGAAACGATACTATGTGTAACCACTTATGATTCCCTTTATGATGTAATTTGAACTACGCCTGACCTGATTCCCGTTTAAGAGGGGATACATAGGCAGCCCTATGGGTTCGGTCACAATTTAATAAAAATTCCATTTCCCCCCTTCCATTTTCCCCGATATTGGAACTGGGGCAGAATTTTGAGGAGGACCCTCAAAATTCCGAAGTTGATTTTAGTCCATGCATCGTCAGAAGCGCCATCCCAGTAAACTGGGGCAGAATTTTGAGGAGGACCCTCAAAACTTTGGAGCGAAAGAGGTTGCAATGTCTTGAACCACGTCGCAGTCATTGGTTCATCTAAAGAAAACTATTTTCGATTATATACTTACGTTATATTTACTAAATCATGCATAACTATTATCCGAATTGCTGTTGTTTAGCGACGCTACCCCAATGACACACAACGTCAAGAGCCTGGGGAAGACGAACTAACCTTTTCCCCTTACAGAACTCACGATTTTTCTTTGGATGCAGGCACTCAATTCGCAATATCCTTAGATATATTTATGCACTCACACTTTCCCAAGAATGCAACTTCTTAGAACCATCACGTGCCCGCAATTGCTATCCGTACACAATCTCCCCAGCAGTCATATTGTCATAATCGGCTATCAGCTAAGAGATCTTACTACTAATCGTCCTTTTACATTCTTGCACTGCATAAGGCTACCTTTCTGCCTTCCGAGACTAAGCATTGTCTCCATCCTGCATTTCTCATCATTTGCATAAGGCTACATTTCTGCCTTTCGAGACTAAGCATTGTCTCCATCCTACATTTCTCTGCATTGCATAAGGCTACCTTTCTGCCTTCCGAGACTGAGCATTGTCTCCATCCTGCATTTCTCTGCATTGCATAAGGCTACCTTTCTGCCTTCCGAGACTAAGCATTGTCTCCATCTTGCATTTCCTTGCATTGCATAAGGCTACCTTATCTGCCTTTCGAGACTAAGCCATGTCTCCATCTGCATTTTGCATAAGGCTACTTTTCTACCTTCCGAGGTTAAGCTCTACCTCCATCATCATCTGCATAAGGCTACCTTTCTGCCTTCCGAGACTAAGCATTGTCTCCATCTTGTATTTCCTTGCATTGCATAAGGCTACCTTATCTGCCTTTCGGGACTAAGCCCTGTCTCCATCTGTATTTTGCATAAGGCTACTTTCCTGCCTTCCGAGGTTAAGCTCTACCTCCATCATCATCTGCATAAGGCTACTTTTCTACCTTTCGAGACTAAGCTCTGTCTCCATCTGCGTTTTGCATAAGGCTACCTTTCTGCCTTTCGAGGTTAAGCTCTACCTCCATCTGCATTTCCTGCATTGCATAAGGCTACCTTTCTGCCTTCCAAGACTAAGCTCTGCCTCCATCCTGCATGGCTGAAATATCGCCACTTTATTTTCTTGCATCAACTGAAAGATCGCCACCTTATCTCTCTCGCATGGCTAAAATATCGCCACCTTTTATTTACGTCTTGCATCGGCCAAAATATCGCCAAATCCTACATTTCATGGGTTGAAAGATCGCCACCTTGTCCAAAGGCATCATTGTTCGGAGATACCATTTGCATAGCCCGAGAACGCCATGCCATGGCCTGAGGACACCATTTTATCTTTTGCATATCATTATTCAAAGGCATCATAGTTCGGAGGCATCATCTACATGGCCCGAGAACATCATTTCATGGCCTGCGAATTTTTATTTACGCTCTTCATAGCCCGGGACGTCATGGTTCAAGGACGTCATCCTAACCGTCCAAAGACAGCATTCATGGTCCAATGGGAATTTGCATCACGTTTAAATTTATGCACAATATATGTTCGTATTGCTCATTTGCAGGTAAACCGGCTAGCAACGGCTGTCTCATCAGGAGCGATCTCGCTCCGGTTCTTGCAGCCTATCGATTTTCAGAAACCTCACTCAATCTAAACATCGCGTTCATCCGTATCAAATCTCTATCGGCATATTCCATCAATGATTCCTGAACTACATATGGCCTGATTCCTGTAAGACCAAGGATATGTAGGCGGCTCAGAGACTAGAGTTCGGTCAAAACTCCTTTCAAATTGCCACTTTCGGTCAAAATTGGTCATCATATCTTTACCCGACAACTCTTTCATCCTCCTCGGGTAAAAAGGCAGCTATTGATACCCAATTTTTCCCTATGTATTTCTATACAAAATACTTTCAAAATAGCATGTACATGCATATATAAGCATGCCCCAAGAGTTTTGGTATTTTTCCTAATTCTTAAAGATTTTTAAAATCAATTTATTGTCTATTTTAGCAGTACAAAATCCATAAATATTTCCAAAATCATCAATTTTGGTGAATAACTTATTTTATCCTCATATTTACACCAAAATACAATTAAGGTGATTTTTGCAATTTTTTACAAATTCGTTTGGCATTTTAAAAGCTAAATTGCATATAATTGCAATTATAGCCTATTTTGTATTTGATAGCATCTTATAATTATAAAATTAACCCCAACATTTTTTAATTAATATTTATATGATATTTGTTTACCCGGTACTTTTACTTTGTTCTTAAAATCGTTATTGCTATTTTTTATAAAACAAAATGGGAAAAGTGGCTATTTACAATCTAGCCTCAATTGTATTTGAATTTCAGCCAATTTGGCACCCCTAATTAACCCAACTCAGCCCCAAATTCGAGCCCAAACTACCCAGCCCAATTACATTTAACCCGACCCAGCACCTACTCAACCGACCCAACCCATAACCCCGTTCAATCTCGGCCGTTGATCACTTAGATCAACGGCCACCATTGATTCTTTCCTTTTTAATTTCAAACGACCCCTAAACCTACCCCATTCCTTCAGAAACGCCACCTATGAATCCCTTCTTTCTCTCAACTCTCTCTCAACCCACCTTAAACCCTAGCCGCCGCCTCTCACTGAATCCCTAATCCATGGCTTCCTAGGCTCATCGGAGACCTGTACCAGCCTCTCATCGCCTCTACGTGCTCGTCTTTGAGGTCCTATGACCAGATCTTGAAGGGGTTTCGACCAAGGCTTTGCTTGATGACTGTTCTCCGGTCGTCTTCAACCTTTGTCCAGGCCAGCCATGGCTATTCGAGTTCGATCTTCGACTTTTCTGCTTAGATCGATGATTTTCAAAGCCTTTCTCATCGCCTGGGTTTCTTATAAAATCCTAATCTCTAAGGTTCCTTCGATTTTATCTGCCCCGGATCTATATGTGTTTGAACATTCTAAGCATCTTTCTCAAAGTTTCTTTAATTTTTTGCATTCAAAACTCTTTATTCTTAAATTAGGGTTTTATGTTAAGGTATTTCGAATCTCTTCTCTGATTCTCGACATGTTTTACTGTGTTTTGCTTGTGTTGTTTTCTATCTGAGTTCGCATGTTTAAAACCCTAATTCTTGAGATTTTGTTTGAGTTTCTTAGTCTGTTTGTTAACATTCGTTTACCTTGTTTTTCTATTTGAGTTAGCATGCTGAAAACCCTAATTTTTGGGGTTTATTCGAGATTCTGAATTTGTTTGCTTGTTTCACTTGTTTATCGCCTCTAAACCTAACTGATTTTTAAAACCCTAGTTCTTTGGGGGTCTATTTTAGTTCCTGAAGTTCTTCGTCTGTTGAAATTGCTCAATGTGATTCCTTTACTTCAACTCTCTTTTTTCTTTATGTGACTCTTTTGGTTCTGAATTCTTGCTACCTGTCAATCTCGACTATGATTTTCACTTGACTCTTTGCATGCCTCTGATCCTTTTCTCTATTACTAAACCACTGAAACCTGACTATCATGCTTCGAATGCTTGTTCTATGCTACTACTGTATGTCGTTTCTTTTGCCATAGCTTGGCCTCACATGTCTATTACTTGTGCATTCCTTTATATATTGAGTCCCTTCTGTGATTGATTTTCAAACTCATAACTGATTTCAAAACTTTTCCCTCTTACTCGCCTATTAAGGGTTAATTGATTCTCTTTCTTGGTTTGGCCTTACTAAACCCTTTCCAAAAATAAGTACAATCCTGTACTTGGACTTAAATACTCATTGTATGATTTTACTGCTCCTCTTATGGCAACAACCATTCTGCTTACAGACTGATTTTCTTTCCTTATTTTTGATCATGTTAGTATCCGTTTGAACAATAATCCCTTGATTAAAGAGAAGTCTTGTGTTAATTGATTCTGATTGTGATCATGCCCATATTTGTGTTAAAGCTATACTTGTTACCTTATTCTTTACTCGTTTTCAAAGCTATAAATACCTATACTCTTCTCTTTCAAAGTACGAACACACACAGCATAAGTTACCATTTCTTCTCTCAAATACACTTAGGTTTTCTAAAAAAGCATTCGTGTTTTCTCTGAACTCATAAGCTCTCTTCTCTGATTGTGTTTTGGCTACAAGTATCCTGCTTTTCTTTGTGCTTACTTTTCTGCAACTGGTATGTCTCTTCTTGTTTAAATTTTGCCTCTCTCTTATGTGTTTATGCTTCAGTCTTCTCCTTGTTTATTTTACTGCTTTTTGCAAGTTTGTTTATTCCTGCTCTCATTTGAATCCCCATCCCTAAACCCTTTGTATGTTGAGTTATGGTTCAGAAAACATGACAACACTTGATATTGTTGTTCATGTATATGGACTGGACTCCCTGAGTCCTAAACTCTTTCAATTCCCATTCCCCTTTCCCTTTTTATGTATTCTGAGCCTGAGACTTTGGTCTGGCAGTGTCCTAATCACTGTCCAGACCATAGTCTGACCTTCAATAGGTTTGTGCTCTTCTTTGTTGGCTGAACAGGCCTGGTCAGGGGTGTGCCAGCCTATCCTATGGCTAGGCATGACCACCAGCCTACCATGGCACTCCCTAACCCCCCTCTTGAACTTACACTCATTCTTAGAAACTAAGTTCTGCCCCTCTCTTGTGAGCCTTGCCTTGGGACCCCCTGAGCTCCCTCTGAACTTGGACACCTGAGGGTTGGCCCTTCCACACTATACTATAACTCTTTCTAGTTAATATCTTGGGTGTAAGCACTGTCTGGAGTTCTTGAAACTCCTTGGATCTCTGAAACACCCTAGATAAGAGAAGGCTTTGGAAATCTGGATCTCGTAAGTAGTTCAATCTCATATTGTTAGATACTAAGTCTGAATTAGGCTGCTCGGATGTAGCTGTAATTTCTAATGTATTTTTTATTTCTGTCTTATTTTTTACTGGTCTATAATAATTTGTATAAACTCATGGGATTTTAGTGAAAAGGGTGTGCAATTTCACACGTAGAGACCATGCCTATAGGATTTAACTTCTAAACTTTCTGCAACTATGCATATAGATACCGTGCTCATAGGGGTTTACATTTCTGCACATAATGATACCATTAGGCAAACTGTAGGCTTAATTATAAAGTTGCATATAGATACCATGTTTGTAAGACTCCTGTTAAAAAGGTGTTAAATTCAGTTAACGTATAGATAGCATGCCTATAGGAACTTCAAGTCAGAACTGTCTCATTTGTTTAAGACATCACCAACCATTTAAATTAATATATACCGGCAGTCTTTTGCGATTTTCTGAACCTCGTAAGTTAACAAACATTTTCTAAACAAACTGGCATTTTCTGAAACTCTCTTTTTATGATAAAGTTCGTGAAACTTTTTTTCAACTAGTCTGCAAGTCTTTTGAAGTTCCTTTCATTTCTTTAAACCCCTTCAAAACAGAACACTCTTTTCTGAAACTCGTTTCACTGTGGAAAAAAAACTGGTAACTCTTTATAATCAATCTGCTTTTCGAAATCGTTAGTTCTATCCAACACATAGCTAAAAGTGGACTAGTCTTTAACAACTGCATTCGAGCGAGCCTAATGTGGCTTCCTGTCTAAAAGTATGAGTTGAACCAATCCGCTTATCGCTTTAATTTTAAAGACCAAACCAATACATGCAAGACATGCTAAACTTCATGGCTTATCTGATTTAAGGAGGCTTACCTGAGCCTTACCTGCTTATTTGCTTTCCCCTCTACTTGTATTATGTGTTTTTGATTGACGCCCTAGTATTTTTGTCCTTTGAAAACTCTCAAAAGGCCCCAAATATCTTTCCCTTTAGGATTAGTAGTCCTAAATGCCTCCGGGACTAATAGGATTGGGACGGGTACTAGCATGCAATAAGTAACGAAACTTTCCGCACTTTAATACCTTAACGAGGTGGGAAGGGTAGAATATGGATATGATGACTGGTGCGCTAATATCACGTGCGACCCCTCTTCTGAGGAGCGATTGCTGGATATTGCATTGACCATATTATCGGTAAACCTAGGACCCCTTTCCCTTTTACTTGTTAATTTTTAAGTTTTCTTTTAAAACTAATTTTCTAAACTCTCTACTTCTTCAACTCTTAAACTTGTTTGCAAAACTATGTGAAGCCCTTTGCTTTATTTTTCTACTTGTCTTCTTAAAGTCGCAATTGTAGCATGGCCGGGAACCACAATTGTGGATCCTGAGGGGTGCCTAACACCTTCCCCTCGGGATAATTTCTAGCCCTTACCCTAATCTTTGGTCTCTTCATCTCAAACCTTTCTTAAAAGTGTCCTAATGCACTATAATCATTAGGTGGCGAATCTTCAACTTCTAAGACCCAATTCTCGAAAGGGAATAGAGTTGTCCTCCCAATGTCGTATACCCGATTTCGACCCTTAGAAAAAGGGGGCGTCGACAGCCGTACTTATTCAAGATTTGCACGGATGGTGTGATCCGAAGGTCTATCCTAGAGGAAGAGCAATTGAGTATCCTGGAGGCTTGTCATTCCTCTCCCTATGGTGGCCATCATGGCTGGGAGAGGACGGCTTCTAATGTTCTTAGTTGTGGGTTTTATTTGCCAACTTTGTTCAAAGATGCAGGTGATTTTGTGAAGAGATGTAATGAATGCCAAAGAGCGAGTGGAATTTTGAAGAATGATAAGATGCCTCTCAATACAATTCTTAAAGTGGATATATTTGATGTATGGGACATTGATTTCATGGACCCATTTGTTAGCTCTTGTGGGAACACTTACATTCTTGTGGCGGTTGACTATGTTTTGAAGTGGGTTGAAGCTGTGGCTTTGCCCAACAATGAGGCCCGGAGTGTTGTTGCATTTCTCAAGAAAATCATTTTTACAAGGTTTGGTACTCCTCGTGCAATCATAAGTGATGGGGGTCTCATTTTTGCAATAGAGCTTTTGACATGTTGCTTTCAAAGTACAATGTCAATCACAAAGTTTCTACCCCCTATCATTCTCAAGCAAGTGGTCAAGTTGAAGTCTCCAACAGGGAAATCAAAAGCATATTGTCAAAACGGTCAATGCAAATAAGACCGATTCGTCAAAGAAGTTGGATGGCGCTCTTTGGGCTTATAGGACTGCTTACAAGATTCTGATTGGTATGTCTCTGTATTGGTTGGTATTTGGGAAAGCTTTCCATCTACTAGTAGAGTTAGAGCACAAGGCCATGTGGGCTTTGAGGAAGCTCAAACTTGAGTGGGATGTTGCAGCCAATCTTCGTGTGGAGAAGCTCAATGAACTTGATGAATTCAGATTCCATGCCTACTCCAGTTCTTCCTTGTATAAGGACAAGATGAAGTACCTTCATGATAAATATTCTCGTGGAAAGGAGTTCAAAGTAGGTGATTTGGTTCTCTTGTTCAACTCCCGGTTACGTCTGTTTTCGGGAAAGCTTAAGTCAAAATGGAGGGGACCTTTTGAAGTGGTGTGTGTGACCCCATTTGGTGCTCTTGATTTAAAGATCAAAAATGGTGAAGTCTTCAGAGTTAATGGGCACCGGGTCAAGCATTATCTTGGAAAAATTAATGAAAGTCACGTGGTTGCGCTTCTTCATTTCAAATGATGTGATGGTAACATGCGTTGTGCTGCGACGTTAAATCGGGCGCTTCTTGGGAGGCAACGCATGTGTTTTTGTTCTTTTTTTTATTTGATTTTCATTGTAGTGTAGGATTGATTTTTGGGCTAAATGGTTGTGAGATGTTATAGGATTGTGTTGGTGCAGTGCAGAACATAGTGGAAAAAAGTGTCAGGTCTCTGAAGTTATTAATGCGGCCGCACTACATTTAGTGCGGACCGCACTGGTGAAGGGTGAAAAGTAGACCTCTCTGAAGTTTGCCACTACGGCCGCACTACATTTTGTGCGATCTGCGGTTGCCCACTGCGGCCGCACTACATTTTATGCGGACCGCAATGTGTTGCCTCCTCAAACTTGAAAACTGCTAGGCAGTGCGGACCGCGGTCCATTTTGTACGGTCTGCACTGGGATAGGTAAGAAGGGCCTCATGACTTTTTCTATAAATAGTCCCTGAGGGACAACATTTACACTTTTCGAACTGTTGATTCTCAGACTCAGTAAAGCAGTGTTCATCACTTCCTTTGCTCGTAATTAATTGTTTGGAACTGATTAGCTTCATTTCATCTCACATCTGGTACCATTACCTTCCTTTTAATTGTTCACTTTTGTTAATTTCTTTTAATTTTCGTTTGTCTTGCTTTCCTTTCTCTTTTTCCCATATTTTCTTTCATAGATTATGTTAGGGTAGTTAATCTTTTGATTAAAATAGAGATAGGTAGTTAAAATCGATGGGCAATCACTTAGGGACACTACTTAGGTTCAAATTTGGACTTAAAATCAAAATCTCGTAAACCCTAACTTAATGCCATAGTTGGGCACTCAGTGCGGACCGCAGTCGTTTCTGTGCGGTCCACGGTGCCATTGTGCGGTCCGCAGTAACATTTTGTCCGGACCGCATTGCTAAATGTCCTGGAAGTTGAACTTTGGGGACTGCGGCCGCACTACATTTTGTGCGGACCGCAGTGGTCCCTGTGCGGTCGCACTACATTTTGTGCGGTCCGCACTACCTAGATACAGAGAGTGGGTAGTCTGAACCCCACCTCTGTGCGGACTTCATGGCCTTTTTGTGCAGTCTGCATTGACCCTTGTGCGGCCGCACACCATTTTGTGTGGTCCGCACTGTGTGACTTCTGCAACCTGTCTGCAATTTTTCCTTCTATTCTGCAGCAATATTTTTAACTGATTCTATTGATACTAACAAGCATATTGAATTGTGTTTGCAGACAATGGTGAAACAACGAGGTAAAGGATCTAAACAACCGGGCAGAGGAGAATCCTCCCGGGGAGGGAAGCAGAAAATGATAAAACTCACTCCCCAAGCCAGGCAAAACATAAAGAACACATGGAAATTAATAAGAGCAGCTGACAAAGCCATTAACATATCGAGGAATGAGTACGAGCCCTCCCGGGAGATCTCTTCAGACTCTGTGCCGGAGTACATCCCTGACTGGCCGGAGAGGAACAGACTAAGAGACACACCTCTACTATTCCCCACTGCCCAAGCGTCAGTGAATGTTTCTTCTGGGTTGTCTGAGGGCTCAGGTGCAGGTAGTGGGGAATACTCTACCTCTCTCACATCTTCATTATCTGGAGAGGGTGCAGTAGGAGATGAGGAGGAAGTAGGAGGAGAAGAAGTAGTCGGAGAAGGGGGTGAACCTCAGGTTGGCGGGGTAGCTAGAACTAGGAAATCGGAGGCTTGGCAAGACTGGTTCATGAGCAAAGTAGCATACCATAAATTTCAGAAATGGTGGCCGGTGAGGAAGTTGATCCCGGAGAGGAGTTTGTAGAAAGTGACTTGCTACCTCACAACCCCAATGTGAGAAGGAAACTTATGGAGAGAGTTGGATGGGAGTACTTTTTAGGGGAGTGTGTGGATGCAAATAAGCACTTGGTCAAAGAATTTTACACCAACGTTGCCCACATCAAAAAGGGTACTAAGGTGACCAAGGTGCGAAACTTGAAGGTGTTGTTTAATGGGAAAACAATCAATGATTACCTTGGCTTTGATGAGGAGGATGAGACCATATACATGGCAAAGATGGAACTAGGTGAGGAGGTTCATCCTTGGCTGGCACAGTACCTGACAATCCCATGTACCACCCCCGACTGGTTGACTGCTGGAGTCAAGATTCTGAGACGTAGTTTAAACTTCAAGGCAAGGGGGTGGGAAACATTTGTATGTAGCAGGTTGGACCCCACGACTCATGACAACTCCCTCCCTCTTCACCGGGCAGTGTTGGTAGCTTCAATTATGGCAGGGTACCCAATCAATGTGGGAAATGTGATGTCGCGGGTAATTACAATTGTGGGTGCTGAGAATGACAGAAACTTCCCGTTCCCCAGTTTACTCACTATGTACTTCTGAGACCTAAAAGTTGAAAAGAGGCCCTTCGATATCGAGGTCAAAGCGAAGGCCCCATTTTCTTGGTACAGCATGCAGAGGGATGATAACCCCAAGAGCAAGAATTTCAGGGGTATAGCTACTGCTCCAACTGGCCAGTCTGAAAAACCAGTTGTGGTAGCGACTCCTGCTGAGCCTGCCTCTACTTCCACTGCTATCCTTCCTGGTCCATCCACCTCAGCAGACCCGAAGATACCTTCCTCCCGTGCATATCCAGTGACTACCCACCGACTGAGCCAGGCCCTTCTCAGTATCAACAACTGGATGCAGACTGCGTCATCCAAGTTATCCACCCTCACTACCATGGTAGAGGCTCAGTCGGCACCTCCACCTCCACAGGTCCCCCAGTCGATAGAGGATGCTCTCAAGAAGATACTAGACAACCAAAAGAAAATCCTCGACACTCAGAAGGTGCGTACTGATGTGGTTGATTCACATAGCAAGGCTCTCAAGGAGCTTGCTAGGGAGCACAAGAAGCTGAGGAAGACATGGGCCTCCAAGGAGTTCGTGAAGGAGCTGAGAGCTGATGTTAACAGACTGAAGGCAGATCATCTGCCTTTAGATTTACTACCTCAGGACCTAGTACCAGCAGTTTATCCCCAGTCGGAGTAGTCACAGAGGCCGCCCAAGAGAAAGAGGATGATTCCCATAGCGGATATGCAGTCATCCAGTTGGCCGACCCACCGTAGGCCTCCTCCAATCATCCACAGGATGCACCACAAGAGCCTGTCCAGGCCTAGGTCCCAGCAGCACAGCAGCAGGCCACAAGGAACCAGTCTGAGGTTCCCGAGCACAGTAAGGACGCTGGGACCACTCTGGAGCCCATGCAGACAGACAAGCCATAGGGAGTACTATATCCTTTTTCCTTTTCTCTTTTTGGTGCTTTATTTGGTTTAGTTGTCATTGGGGACAATGACAACTTTCATTTGAGGGGGTAGGCCCTACTTGTTATTCATTCAGATGATTATATATATATTTCATACTTTTTATGCTTTCTTTATCTTTTCATCTTTGGTTTGTATATAATTTTAACATTTTGTTAGATTTATTGCACTTTTATTTTACTTTGGGTCTGTATATAAAGTTATATTACATTGTATATATTCATCCCATTTATTGTATATTCGACAAATCCCCTCTTGTATATATTCATTTTATTTTCCGCAAACTTTTCACTCATAGCTTCTTATTTATGATTCGTAGCTTCTTGTTTTTGAAAGTTTGCAATAAGCCTTTGGTTTTCTTAATGCCACGGTTCTTTCCAAAGGTGGAGTGTTGTGTGAACCGGTTGGCTCTTCCCAAGGATGGATGACGTGACAACCTTCTTAAGGGTTTGAGTCCGTTTTTCTTTTTGTTTTTAGCAGTTAGTAGTTAAGGGTGCCTCAAGCAAAACTTCACTTGGGCCTAGCACAATTGCCTTTGATCTTATATCAAAAATAAATTGTTGTGTTTAGGATGGTGAAAGTCGTGGCCTTGAGACTCTTGTATTGACCGATAATCATCAAGTGGTTTTTCGGGACCATTGTGTGCTCAAATCTTATCTAAGGTCGTTGTGGGCCCTCGACTCTGTGTCTTTAGCAATCTCATAATTTGTGTGGTAAGTAATTGCATTGCAAGTTCAAGTGCTAAGCCATTAGTCTAGAACTTGCCCTGAATGTTTGTTGAGGTGAAATCCTAAGTGAATTTTGACTTGAGACATGATTATAAGCTCTCCTTGGTCCAAATGATAGCTTGAACACTTCCATAACCTACCAAAGATAAGCTTTCCTTTGAGACATGATAAGATCTTTTACCAAAGATACAAGCCTATACCCGTTCTAAAAGATACCCTCTCTTGACACCCGATCTTTCCTTAGCACATGGCAAAAGTATAAGTTTGGGGGGAGAGACGAGGATTGCAACAAAGTGGTAAAGGAGAAAAGGAAAGGCAATGAAAAAGAAATAAAAGCAAAAAAGACAAAAAGAATGTTCAATATGAAAGAGAATAAAAAAGGATTCAAGAAAAGCAAAGAATGAAAGGTGTGGAAAGTTGAAAAAGGAGAAAAGGTTTAAAATGTATAAGAAAGAGTGACACGTGTCTCTCTAGCCCCTTAGAAAGAAGTGAAGTGATGCAAAGAGTCAAGTGAATGTGTGCCAAAATGAAAAAAAAAAGTGCTTAAGGGAAGATGGAACTTACTTAGACCAAACATCTCCTACCCTGAACCAAAAGCCTTCACCATGACTCCACAAAAGCCCTATATGATCTTGAGTTGAATGAAGCTTACATTACTGGTGACTTACATAAGGGGCAAGCAAATGGTACTTAGAGTCGGACTTGTGACTTTTTCTTGAGAGAGATGAGTGAACTTCCATTGACCTCGTTCTGAGTGCCACTATTCTAAAGGTGAGGTTTGCTTAGGGAGAGTTGAGGATGTATGAGTTTGGGTTCCACAATGACCAAAGTAATAGCAAGAGTTCTTTGATGTGTTGAGTCAACTCTTGATGCTCTTGTGTCACACTTAATCCATTGTGTTTCAAAGAGAAAAAGTTGTTAATGATTCATTTGTATTGAGGGCAATTGTTAGTCCCAATTGATGCTAGATGAGGTCACTTTAGGACAGCTGAAATTTTCTTGGATATTCTCTTAAGGGGTGGGTCTTATTTTGTTTGCTTGAGGACAAGCAAAAGCTTAAGTTTGGGGGAGTTGATAACTAGGGATTTAGACACCTTTTTATACTCCTTCTTGCTTATGTTTTGATTAGGAATTTGTACAAAATAGTCTCAAAAGGCTCACAAGTTGTGCTTGATTGCAGGTTTAATCAACAAAGTGACAAGATGTCAAAGATCAGCTCAAAAGGAGTGAAACTTGCACAAGTACCAAGGCAAGTCAAAGCTCAGGCAAAACAAGGCCAGTGCGTCCGCACTACATTCTGTGCGGTCCGCACTGTGCAGTTCAGAGAGCATGACATTCAGGCACAAAGGCTATGCGACCGCACTAGGATTTGTTTGGTCCGCACTCAGATCAACGTGGCCGCACTCGTTTTAGTGTGGTCCGCAGAGAGAAGAATCAGAGAGCTACAAATTCTAAGTGTCAAGCCAATGCTGTCCGCGCTCCATTTTATGTGGACTGCACTAGAAGCCTCCGCGGCCGGAGTCCATTCTCTGCGGTCCGCAGTGCCCGAGTTCAGAGAGTCAGATTTTCAAGTTCAGAGCCTAGTGCGGCCGCACATCATTTTGTGCGGTCCGTACTAACCCCGCAGGGGTATTTTTATCCAAATTTTTCAGCTTAATATAAATAGCTTCTTTTCCCATTTTTTGGGTATCAGATAGTTTTTAGTTGTAGCTGCACTCTTGGGTTCGAAGTATTTAGCTATTTTGGGTATTTTAACTATATTTCAACATTGAATCTTGTTGTTTATCTTAATAATTGATTAATATGAGTTGTTCTTCATCTATTTCTTGTTTTCCTTCTTTAATTATGAGTAGCTAGACCCATAAGCTAGGATTGAGGGTAATTGATGGGTCTTGTATTTTAGGGCTAGATTGACTATGGGTGTTTGATATTTGGACTAATTTCATGTTTAATTGTTGAATTAGTGGTTGCAAATACTAGTTTGTTTTCAGTTGACTTGGGCTCTTCTTGAGAAAGAGAGTCTAAGTCTCTGAAATTGGTCCAACAAGGAATTGGGGCATACTCAAGTGATTGATAGCCCCAATTAAAGGGTTAAACCTCGAGAGAGTAATACCTGACTTGAACCTTGGTTGCTTGTGCAAATTTGCATACACAATTGGTCTTGAGAAAGCCAATTCGGGCAAAATCACTCGAACCACCGAGAGGTGTAGAGTGGGTAATATCGTGCAACGGTTATATCATACTCCCCAAATTATGTCAATCCACTACAAGAAAAATGCTCAACAGCAAAGGGAAAAATGGTCCCTAAAAGTTAGAAATTGGTCCCAAATGGTTAATAGCGACCAAATAATTTGGTCCTTATAGCTTCCGCCGCTAAAGGTCATTAAGGACAAGATACAGTGCTGGTCGCTAAAACTGTTTCGCGACCAGATTAAAACTAGCCCCTAAAAGGTTTTTAAGGACCATGTTTCTGGTGCTTATTTTTATGTTTTAGCGACTAAATTCCTGGTCCTTAAAATATTTTCGTGACTAGTTTAAATATCGTCGTTAAAACGTTTCACGACCAGTTAGAAGCTGGTCGTTATATCTTTTCGGAGAAGTTTAAATCTGGTCCCTAATGTCGAATAGGTCAGCGCTACAAAGCTACAGATTTAGCAATCAAATTTTCTACTCCTAAAAAAGATTTAAGGACTACCGGTCTAGTTCCTAAAGAAACAAGTTACAAGTCCCTAAATCACATTCAATTTGCAACTAGAAATCGGGAATATTAATATATAGATGATGTTGCTTTCATAAAATAATACCAAAAATAATCAACATCAGTTAGTTGCACCGTACATCAATGATGTAAGCTAGTCACAATAGTGTTCATAAACATTTAGCAAAAAATTACATATCACTAATATCCCTCGATTGTAATGTAAAATTTTCTTGAAATTCCCAGCAAAATGATGGCTAATCTGTATGTCGTCAAAAATCTACTTCTAGTAAACTTCAATATCCAAAACCTGTAGAAGAAATAAGAAATTTCAATTAGAAAAACTATATATAATAATGTAGACGGAATGTTATCACAGTAGGTATGAGAATTGACAAAAAGAACAGTAATTTTAGTAGGTGTATCGTTGCCTGGATTATAGCAATTGATAAGATTCTCTATTTTCACAAAGCTGAGTGGAAATGACAGCTCCATGACAGATAAAAAGATAGTAACAGTATCATTTCCTTATTTTTCAGCAGACACAGAGATTAATTATAATCATTAAACATTAGAGTGTTAAAGAGGACGGTGAGGAACACGCAGTGTTCATCAGTTTTTGCAGTGGCCTACATGCGAACAAAATTCAGAAGACAATACAGTCCAACAAGATCTCACATCATTCTCCACCATTAGAAAAAAGGGATTTGGGGAAGAAGTTAAGAACAGTCATTGCATAATCAATTTGCAACGAGCTCTACAACGCTCTAGAAGCTGACGGCAAGCTTTAATTGCAATTAAATTAGTGGGGCCTCTAAAACCCAAGAGGAATCAGTGAATCAATGGAACAGTTAAAAGTAACTTAGCTCAATCACTAGTATGCAAAAAGCAAGCTTGAGAACCTAAAGGCTAAAAATTTTAGCTTAGCACTACTAAATTAAAGAGAAAAGATTAGGCATACAAGAAAAGAATGTCTGAATGCAAATCTCTCAAGTAGCAGTAAGGCAAGCAGGCATACTAAAAGATGTCACATTAGACAAGTAATTTAGGAAGTGAACTCAGCCAACAGTATCTGAAATCAGCTACTAAAAGATGTCACATTAGACAACTCAGCCAACAAAGGAGATTTTCAGTCTCTGATGCTAATGCTGAGAGAGCTGAGAACCTTTTCAAATGCATATTGTATGAACACTAATACAAATAAATCCAACATCTTCAGTGCCAATATGGAGCCTCATTGTGTGGTAGACTTATGTGAACTGAAGTGTTTTGAAGGATGGAAATTTCTTATGGGCTGGTAAGACAGTTATTAACAGAGCCACCCTAGTAGCATGGGACTTGGTTTGTAGACTTGAGAGAGAAGGTGGACACCACATATATGATGTAGTTTTACTTATCGTCAATCTGTAGTTTAATCTCCAGGTGAACCACCCTGCCATATATTGCAATGTTATCTGTGTGGCTTTATAGTCTGTTAATTCAATTGCAGGTGAACCAGATGCCATTTCCAAAGTTCCAAGTAGACTGGATGTCAATTTTTCGAATAACTGGACAAGTAATGATAACATTCAGCTTCTGAATTTGATGTGAGTGGCTTTCTTCTTTTCGTTTTCTCTCACAAATTAAGGATAAATTATAGTTTCCTTTGATTTTTACAAAGCTCTATGTGTCCGTAATGTCCTAATTTTGTTAAATGGAGTTTTTAGCGATTGGGGAGTTTGTTATGGTTTATCTGCTTTCTTCACCATGTGCATTAGATACATTACAAGGGCATTTGGGTGGGAACAAAAAAGTTCAAGTATATCTAGAAAAAAAAAAGTTTCATGACGTCAAGAAAAGGATGAAATTTAATTTTATGATGAATTGTGGAGTCGAAGTGCTCAAAAACTTAACATCCTCCAAAGCTACCTAATATTTACAAGAACAAAATGAATTGCCCTTGAGCCCCCTAGGAAAAAGTCATTTTCTACTGCTCTCCTCCTTTCAAAATCACTGCCTCAACTCCTTCGTAAGCCATAACTTGCTTAAAATTTCTGGACTAAAATGGTTATTTGAGAAATCGAATACTGTCAACTAGAATAGAGTCAGAAAACAAAGATATGTTGTAGTGCAAAATTTTAGGCTAGAAAACATAAATGTGAGTCCTTAGACACATTGCCTTGCATGGAAATAACTGAACATTATTTTATGTTATTACAGTAGCAGACTTTATTGCCTATTTTGAGTTCATCCAATATTAAACAAGTTCACCTTTAACTACCAGTATGGGTTATCGACTCCAGTATGGGTTATCGAACTTCAATCACTAGTGAACATTAAGAAACCAGTAATACGTTTAATAACTATGCACAACCAGCAAATTCGTAATCGACAGAAGAATAAATTCCGCAAATGATATATAATAACACACACTTAAATCAACAAAATAAATTGAGCTTTCAGGTAAGTTGTTACTCACTTGGTATCATTAAGGATCCAAATAGTCATTCTCTTGAAGTGGAGGCTGGAAATTAGTTTGTTGCGCTAATACTAATTCTTTTACTTGCCTCAGTTCTCTCATCTCAATTTCCAAGTTAGACAAACGATCCTTCAAAGACTGGTTTTCATCTTCAGTTGAACGTATCTTAGCCAATAATTCAGTTTTTGAGGCAGTTCCACCTTTCAAATCTTTTGCCTTTAATCCACCCCCAAAGCCAAATACATGACTACGACTTTGAGGTCCAAAGCATTTCTCTACAATCTCTATGTTAGGAAGTAACGGTTCAGACTGCACCAATTCCTGGATTTGAGCCTACAAAGTATTAGAGAAATTTTTGTCAGATCCAATAATAATTAAAAGTAAAGAACATGTTCAATTAACCAAACGCACATGTTTCTCGATTGTTTCAGGATCAACAAGCGTGTTATTCTTCTTGCGAGTCTTGAAAAAAATAGCTGCCAAATCTGGTGGTTTGCCATCTTTTCCGCCCTTTACATAAAAGTAAATATGTCAAATAACGTCTCGTCAATATTAAGCAAAAATAGATTTGATGAAAACACCTTTTGATAAATAATCTCTCTAATTGGCTTGCTACCAATATGATGAAGCATCTTCAACTTAGTTCTATTTGCTGCATTCCTGTTACTTCTCGCCCATATTTGAGTGACAACATTAAATTCAAATGCTACAAATAAATTATCAATTAAAAGATCACGGTATAAAATAAAATTACATAATTAGTTATTATGTCAAACCTGAAAACTTTCTGTAGAAAAATGTTCCTTTACCAATCACTCACATTGTTTCTTGTCTACCCCCTTGGGCACATTCTTAAGAGCCTCTTGGATTGGCTTACCCTTCACATATTTTGCATGCAATTGTCCTCTCCATTTGTTCCATAACTCTTTCATCCATCCCAAAATATGATCGCGATGGATATCCATGTCAACACTCTCAAATTGATCCTGCAATACATCAAGCATAGATTGATATCCAATATAAAAATAATAGACTCCAGGTACTTGGACATTCTGTTTTTTGTACACTGCTACAGAGAAAGCAACAAGGTAGCTGATTATTTGGCAAATAGGACAGTGAAAGATGAACATGATCATACATTATGCAAATTAAAGTAAAATGACGCATGTTGCTGGAACTTGCTGAACTACAAGGAAAACATAGAGAAAAAACCTAGTAGTAATCTTTTTTTTTTAAAGAACACAAATAAATAAAGAGCCCCTAGACTTCGCAGCGACATGTTCAGCAGCCACACAAAACTAAGAAAAGAAACAGAGCACCATCATACTGAATTTCACATTGATTCGCGTTATTGATGCATATCGCAGGATTAAGGTAGAACTGTTGTTGATTTCAGCCGAAAGAAGAGTCTGTGAATCACTTAGAACTCCACCCTCTTCATTCGAAAACTTCTGTTTCTTAAAAGGAATCCCCTGGTGCACTAGCAGCAGCAACAACATCAACAACTAGTGCACCAGTTGTAGCTACATCAGCAGAACAGACAATATGTAGATTCAAACAGTACCAGTTACCCTGCTTCTCTTTGGGATACTGGACACCATCTTCACAGTGTGGGGTCACAAAACTAGAAGCCATGACTGGGAGACACTCAGCTACTAGAGCCACACCAATCAGGATTTAAACGAACCTGGTTTTTTTCTTTTTGCAGGAACAGGGATCATACTCAGAGTCCCAAAGAGAAATACGAAAAGTAGGAGCACCTTTCCAGCAGGGTGAATCTTCATTTGAGTTATGAAGATCTAAAGCATCTGAACATTTCTCAGTAAAAGTCACAGGTGGTGCACTACCGTAAGGAGCTTGAGATCCTACCAAAGTTCAGCAGGCTTGTTTCCAAGGAAACCCTTTGACCGGAATGCAACTGAGGTAACATTACTTGTTATTACACTTGTCAGAATCATCTTTATGACTAAACTTCTTACGATTTTACAAGAATAAAATAAACTACAAGTTGATATGCATAATATATAACTCACAATTGCTCAACAAAATGAGAAATTAAAACACATAAGACACTCTAAAATTAAATCACTAATTTTTTATCTTGTCTTCCTTAAATAAAAAAAAATGATACAATAACTATCATTCTATGCTTTTGATATTATATAATAAACAATAGAACCTAAAAGAAAACCTAAAAGGTCAATTAGTAAGAGAGATTTCGAAATATAGAACCCGAATTTTTGACTCTCCATATATAGAATTCTAAGTTGCAGAAAACAAATAAAGAAACAAAAAACTGAAGAACCCTAGCTATAGGAAGTTAATAGCGACTAATCAACTGTGCTTTCTGAAAATTTATTAGAAGAACAATGTATGTATAGCAGCTCCTGGATTTGAATTACAGAGGAGATCTGACTCATCTCCCATGTGAATTCTTGATCACTTGCTTCAATTTATTCAGAAAGTGGGGGCTCTTTTTTTTGTATTTAAAAATACTTGCATTTTCTTCTTAACATAATTCAGAACTAAAAAGGAAAGAAAAATAGATTAATGGAATTCAATGAAAGATGTATCATCAATTAAATAAAAAATTATTTAATTAGTCAGAGAATCCACTGCAAACTTGGAGTCTCGTCCACGATAATGTTACTTTGTTCTTCAACTGGACAAAGATTTCTCGAATAGGCCAAACTTAATTTTCTCAGAACTTCAAGCAAACAAATTTCCATAAAACTCAACATTCTAATTAGCAAATTCCTATATTCTCCACTTATATAAAGATATGATTGTGACATGTTTGTACTTTCTTGCTATGAAAACACTAACTGAGCAAAAGCACGATAAAAAGGTTCAACAAAGTCAACATTCTGCCAAAAAGTTTACTATTCAGCTGACATCTTATATGTTTTTCTTCATGATAGAAAAAGATATCTTACTGAAATCAGATAATCTTTGAGTTAAAAGAGGTCCTTTTATTCACAAAATGCAGTTTCATTAACTTATGGTGCAATTATTGAAGATCCTTCTAATGCTTTTGATATTGTAGTACTACTTAAACTATAAAATTATTTCCATAAACACTTAAATTGATCGTCTTTTTCCGTTTCTTTCCACCCACCGAACTAAAACAATTAGTAAAGTAAATAAAACAAAACCAAATAAACAGAACAGATTTCTGATTCAATGGGGGAAAAAGCACGAAGAAGAAATTTAAAGAAACAGAACAGATCAAAGAGAAAGAAATTAAACTTACTCTTGTTTAGGCGGATAATCCAATAGTATAATTTGTGTAAAGTACTTTAGATTAAGGCCTCCAAAGAAGAAATTAAACAGAGTATGTTCTGAATAGAGCTCTCAACGATGACGACAAAGTGGCGCCTCACTCTTTGCAACCTTTCTGAGTTTTTTACCTTCAGAATTTTGAAGGAGTTAGCGGCCGTCTCTAGGGATTTTAGCTTCGTCGTCTCGCTCTTTGCAACCTTTCTGAGTTTAATTTTTTACCTTCTGAATTTTAGCTTCGCCATCTCTAGGGATTTTAGGTACGATCGAATTTTACCTTCTGAATTTTGAAGGATCTATTAGTTAGCGGCCACGTCTCTAGGGGTTTTAAGCTGAAAGTACGTGTATCTGAGAGATTTTAGGGTGAGAGAAAATTTGGAGGGATACTGTGATTAATTTCCTTTTCTTTCTTTTTTTTACTTTACATTTTGGTCAGTTCCCGCGTCCCCTATCCCGCTAAAATCCAATATTAGAGACCGGATATTAATTTTTTTTACAGATCAGAATAGGTTTGGTAGTATAAAATTTCATATCAAAGATAAAAAAAAATCTCATCCTATAAGTATACTTTTAGGGACCAATATTTAAAATTTGTTGCTAAATGCTGATCCCTAATAAGGATTTTTCTTGTAGTGATCATGTCTTAAATTCAATTACCCGTCAATTGACCACTTAGGCGAAAATCACTACCCTAGTGCCTTTAAACCATTTAAACAACCCTCATTAGTTTAACTCTTAGCTTAATCTAGTTTCATTTACAATTGTAAATTTATAAAAGTAGAAGTTAATCAAAAACCCAAAAAATGATTAGAAGTGTAATTTGGAACACATACGCAATCCTACACTAGATAGATACTCGATTCCAAATTCTAGCTTTCTGTGGAAATCGATTCTGACCCTAAATCGGGCAAAAGCTGCTCTGACCCTCTCTCGCTACTCAATAGTAGTGCGGAGTAGGCCGTGATAAGTGCACGACCCCACGCTCGTCATCAAGCGTGTGCGTCACCTTAATATAGCACAACGATGTGCAATCTGAGGTTTCATACCCTCACGACATCATTTACAATCACTACTCACCTTGATCCGGTCCAAACTCTAGCCCGCGATGCCTTTGCCCTCATGAATCGACCTCCGGATGCTCCAAATCTAGCAACAATCAGAACATAACCATTAAAATATGCTAAGGGGACAAAGCCCACTCGAAAATATTCAATTTACATTAAAAATCCCGAAATTGCTTAAACCCGACCCCCGGGCCCATGTCTCTAAATCAGATAAAAATCATATCATTGGAATCCTCATCCACACACGAGTCTACCCATATCAATTTCATCAAAATCCGACCTCAATAACCCATTCAAATCCCCACTCAAATGTCTCTTAATCTCAAGCCCTAATTACCCATTTTGCATTGATTTTTCCAGAAATTTCACCACTAATTAGGAATTTAATCACATATAAACGAGTTATGAAGTCAAGAATCTTACCTCTAAGAGATTACCCTTTCTTTTCCTCAAGAATCCCTCTCAAAAGCTTCAATCCCGTTCAAAAATAGTGAAAAAATGAAGAAGGGTCGCGGATTGGCTATTTAATACTGCCCAGGTCATTAATACATTGCGATCGTGGGGCCACCCACGCGATCGCGAAGAACAAACTCACAGTCTCCAAATTTTACTCACTACAATCGCACACTTTCTCACGCGATCGCAAAGCTGCAACCCACTGACCTATGTGATCGTGCACTTTCTCACGCGGTCGCAAAGAACAGCTGCTCCACCTCACGCGCCTCAGATCCCTACGCGATCGCGACTACTCTAAGGCGATCGCATAGAACAAAATTATGTTGCCCCCCAAATCATACCCAGACGATCGCATAGAAGGACACCAGAACTGAACACCAATAGCAATTTCTGCAACCGTTCTAACTCCGAAAAGATCCGCTCAACCACCCGAAACTCACCCGAGGCCCTCGGGACCTCAACCAAACATGCCAACATATTCCATAACATCATTCGAACTTTTTCCAACCTTCGGAACACTCAAAACAACATCAAAATACCAAATTTACATCGGATTCAAGCCTAAGAATTCCAAAATCTTCTAAATTACGCTTTTGATAAAAAAAATCCAAAGAAACCATGTCCGAATGACCTAAAATTTCACACACACATCCCAAATGACACAACGGAACTACTGCAACTTCCATAATTCCATTCCGACCCATATATCAAAATCTCACCTATCAACCGGAAAACGCAAAAATCTCAATTTTGCTAATTCAAGCCTAAACCTTCCACGGACCTCCAAAATGCATTCCGATCACGCTCCTAAGTCCCAAATTACCTAACGGATCTAACCAAATCATTAAAATTTCAATCCGAGACCATATACAAACAAGTTAAAACTTGGTCAAACCTTTCAAATTTCAAGCTTCAAACTGAGAACTGTTCTTCAAAATTCATCCCGATTACCCGAAAAACCAAAACCAACAATTTACATAAGTCATAATACATCACACGGGGCAAGTCATGCCCAAGAACTGGCGAGCAAAGTGTAAAAGCTCAAAACGACCGGTCGGGTCGTTACATCCTCCCCCACTTAAACATACGTTCGTCCTCGAACATGCCTAGAGTTGTCCAAAAGCCAACCAATCACTAAATAACCTTACATGTATATACCCGGGGGTGATCCCATGTCACCCTATCTCATATAGGTCCGATAATACAATGTAACTGAAATTCCACAATCCAACCTAGCCCATAAACTTTAGAACCACATTTCCACTTCTGAAATCATCCACAAGATCCACATCTCACATCTATACTCTAAATAAGCCCGAACCAGTTGTATAACCTATACTTGCAACCTCAGGTGCAATTACATGGTATACCACATAACTCAAACACTTGTAGCGATAATTTCTAATCACAGCAGCTGCACACAACAACCAAATACCGGTAGAAAACCTCTTGTCAACTAAAGTCTCACTCTAATACTTTCATATACTGCCAATGATAAATAAAACTTGCAGTAAGCCATAACCATTTCTCAGATCAACTATTCATGAAGCCACTTCTCATTTGGCAAAGACCATAGCAAATTTCTGAGCCGAACCTCGATATTTTCCTTCCAACATGCTGAAATCGAATCTGTTCATATTCATTAATGACCCCAACAATCTCATCTAATCCAACACACTACTCTAGTGACATGACATATCAATCCAGGCTAAAGCCACAACTTGTGCAATCCGCGCACCAATAAGCCACAATTCGAACATACTCAAATCGTGAAAATGACTCAAATGAAAGAGTTGTACCGCAAGCTCACCAGCACCACCACACACAATGCTAAGAACCCGTTACACATCATAGAAACAGAACACACGAATTTTACCTGCGGGATCATACTTCCACATAGCTTACTCCACTGCGCGACCTCATCCGAACACTGGTCCATATGAAACACCTCAAGTCACTATGCTCAAAATCGACAACCATGCTCAATATGATGTCTAAGACCAGAGCAATCCTCAAAACCACTGCGAAGCAATTGACATAGCATTACACAATCCCGAAAGGACATAGCCGATATGTCATCAATCGCGCAGTACCCAGTACTCTTCCCGCTCGACTTTTACTATAAAATCCTAATGGGACCGAACCACATGTGCCTATAACCAGCAAATCATAACGCCCCGCAACACAGAAAGGTAACTCATAGGTCAACTCAAAACGCTAATAGCTCAACAACAACCGAATCAACACATCCCTCACCCATAGCAACTCAAAGTTGACAAAGTCGTCTCGATGTAGAACATACATCCATAAAGGTCTACCAACGAAACCTTATCAAGGAGTTCCTGAAGTTGTTCCTTCAACTCCTTTAACTCCGCCGGTACCATATGCTATAGTGCTCGGCACCAAATCAACAACCCCGTCCGGCGACATGCCTGGCCACAAGAAACATATCCAAAAAGTCCCTCACCACTGAAACTGAATCAACGGTAGGAGTCTCTGCACTGACATCCATCACGAAACCCAAGTAAGAAAGACGATCCTTCCCAGCCATCCGCTGGATCTTCGAAATATAAACCACTCTACTAGAACATAATTCGTCGAACCTCGCCACTTAGTTCATGGTATTCCCGGCATAGTCAACACCGCCGCCTTAGCGCAATAGTCAAGATTAACAAGACACGGGGACAACCAGTCTATACCCCATATTACATCAAAATCTAACACGCCGCGCAACAAAAGATCCACTCGGGTCTCCAAACCCCGATAGTCACTAAACAGTGCCGATACACATGACCCACAACCACAACATACCCTGAATATGAGAACTCTCAATCTCCAACTCAATATGGCACACGAATCACCATACATGATACCAATCCCGCCATTCGAATACATACCATACCTCTAATACCCAATAATTCCATGAGATATACTCTAAAATTCTTCTCTGCCACCAAGCAACCTCGAATATCAGCAGTCGATCTAACAAGAGAGCGCCACAATACCACCGAAGTACCATCAACGTAATCACATTGCCTTTTTCTGAAATGTATACCCTCATCAAATCACCCCAATTAGCAATACCATTTCCTTAATCATCTGAAGATCATCCCCCTAATCATCTGAAGCTCATTTCTCTAATTATCTGAAACTGTCCGTGCTGCCTAAGAATTTTATGACCTTCCACTCAGAACTAAACTGTAACCTTACACAAGCAAATCTCAATCCTCCACAACATACCACATATACTATACCATCCCAGGATAACATGAGAACTTTATCTCCCTTCCGAGCCACAAACATCTATGTACTCAAATAGCTAAGAACTTCCTATTGATCCCATCTAGAATAAAATCATCACCCATCCCATGCTCTTCACGCCAGTAGAAAAATATACCTCTAATCCGTGGTAGAAATCATCAAGATCTTTCCGAGCTCCCTTTGCACAAACCAAACCTGTCAGGACTGAATCCTTCTAACTCAACCAAGCTACGTAAGCCATCAGTACCTAAGAGGATTGCCACGAAATACATGTAGAAACTCATTACCCCATTCATACCCAAGGAACTAATCATATTCTTACCATACCGATCTGGTCTACTATCAAGTTATCCCACCTATCCAGGTTTCCTTCCGATTTACCTTCAACTTGATACTCCTTCTTGCTATAACACCACAATTCCTCAATGCAGACTCACCATACGAGACCCGAGCATAAAGCCATCCCGTCTAAGGCTCATAAGCCGCTAAGCACTCTCTTAAATATCCCCAAAAGCAGCGCATTCGAAATACTCTACTCTGAGGAGACTTCCTGCGAATCTGAATCCGTTACCTTCACCTTCTTGATGTTGATGTATATAAAATTCCTTAATTGATATCGAAATACCACAAGTCTTGACACCCTACAATGCAAACCTCAGTTTCTAGCCCAAATTATACACTTGAAAATCTCCAATTATTACTTATAAAACCTTGAACGCATTAGAAACATTTTCTAGAGTCATCCACCCTACTAAAACTACAATTAGCCTTATCAAATGAACCGAACAACCTGTGCCTCATTAGCACTCCGACATTGCATAATGCAACCTCACCTCAATAAAACCAAGCAACTTCCTGCTCTATGCACCGAGCATCCTCTACCAATAACAACTCAAGACATTCCGTGATTCTCACACACCTATGAAGAATGCTACAATCCTTTCTCAAGAATTTTCCTTTACCCGAGCCATCCTCGGTCTCAACCTCTGTAGGCCATAACTAATTCACCAGTACACCTCAAACTGGAACCAACATAGCACATAACTATGCAATCAACTAATCAATAGCAGACTCCCCCACTTGGCTCAAAGCCATAGATCAAAACACACTCAATAACTCATAATGTATATACTCTATTACTGCCATAATACCATAGTGAGATTAAACTCAATCCTTCATAAACTTGTGAAACACAGACCATCTATTACTTTAAATCTTCTGCAAATCTCGCATTCACTCTTATAACAGTTAAACCCACTCTCTTAAGCGACCCAAATTTAAATTTCAACACTTATACATTTCGCTTGTAAATGAGATATTCTAACAGACAACATAAGGATCACACAACTTCAGAACACTCCGCAGAGGATAACCCACCTGCTTTGCCTTAAACTAACATTTTTGTATACCTTCCACCGTCATAAACATTACGCAGTCACTGAATCTCCCTTAGTCTGAACTCATACCGCAACATGAAATTTACTTCACTCCCAGCTAGAAAACATGAAAAGATTCTTCACACACCCATAACTCGGGGCTATACCTCAAATCAAGATGGAAATCAAGCACCTAATAGTTCTTCTAACCTCCAGTAGACCCTTCTCGTTGCTTCTAATTCATTCGAATACATCTCACAGTCACATCACACTCATCTTGTAGCTATCCAGTCATTACTTCCCTTAATAGGGACACAATAGCACATATAGATCCAGAAACACGCGCTCACACAATCAATAGCTCAGGGCTCAAGCTATAGGTAAAAATCCGGCATCAAGTCTTCCAGACTGGCCCAACATCAACACACAGAGATCACATCTCACCCCTCGATCAGGGAATCACAAGCCATTGATGCACATCTAATACTGAGCCCTCATGTGCGCATGCAAGCGTGTGGAAGGAATTCAAAGAGTTACATTTCAAGTTGAATCAAGGACGCACGATAAAAATTCAAGAATGTGAAGTTTTTCCTAAAGGTTCTGCAGCCTCTCGAGGATAAATACAGACGTCTCCATACCGATCCGCGAGACTCTACTAAACCTGCTCATGACTTGTGAGACCTATGTAACCTAGGCTCTGATACCAACTTGTCACGACCCTAAACCCGAACCCGATCGTGATGGCACCTCTCGTGAAGACAAGGCTAGCCGACACTTCCCATTTCAATTTTTAACAGTTAAACCATAAGAAATAAGTGTAAAGCATAATGAACATAATCTCAAAGTAGCAGATAATAGCATAATTTGCGGGATACAACCCCACACAGCCCAATACCGGGGTGTCACTAGTCCTGAGCACCTATAAATCCAAATACAAGTTTGAAAAGTCTATAAGCTGTTACAGAATGTTTGATAAGAGATAAAAATGATAAAGGAGGAGAAACACAAGACTGCAGATGCCAAACAACTACCGTGTGGACTCCGAAGTCTGCGGGGAGCTCTCAACTCGCACTGGCAGGATCAGCAATGCCTGAATCTACACACGGGGTGCAGGGAGTAAAGTGAATACTTCAACTCAGTGAGTAATAATCATAAATAAAGACTGAAAGCAGGAAAACCACGTAAGGCACATTATAGGCTATAATGTAGCAGTAAAACCAGTAAAAATAGCAAGTTCGTAAAGATATGATTAATCATTTAAATTCAGTTTAAACTTCAAGAATACCCTTTCAACAATTAAACAGATAAGTGACAGACGAATAAGAAAGTGAAACACATAAAGGTTCGCCCTTCGGGCACAATATCAACAAATCCGCCCCTCGGGCAATATCTTAGAACAATGCCATCCCCTCGGGCTATATCTCATATCACAATGGGCACTCGTGCTCACTAGAGTGTGCAAACTCTTGGAGGGGCCCTTTACGGCCCAAGCGCAATATCAAGCCATCTCGTGCAATCATCACTAGGCTATCGGGCTCATATCACAAGCCACCTCGTGGCGTACAAAACTCAAGCACTCGACCTCATAATCATAATCAGTGTATCACCGCTGAGGCGTGCAACCCGAACCAAAAGTATCCTAACAACACAGTCCCTCGGCCTTACTTAGTCAAAATCACATAAGCCACTCGGGCAACAGTAACACATAATGCTCAGCTCAAAATATTATTTGAAATATCATTTAATATGTTAAAACAGAGTAAACATGGCTGAGTTGTGAAAACAGTAAAATATAACATGACTAGTACAAGTTTAAAGTCAAAACAGTGAGAAAATATCGATAAAAATCCCCTAAGGGTTCAAATAATTGGCACGAGGCCCAAATATGGCATTCAGCCCAAAACATGATGATAGCAAATAGATTTCAGTAAAATACGCGGTAAAATAGTCATTCTGGATGGACTAAGTCATAATCCCCAATAGTGCACGACCCCACGCTCGCCATCAATCGTGTGCGTCACCTCAATATAGCACAACAATGTGCAATCCGGGGTTTCATACCCTCAGTACATCATTTACAATCATTACTCACCTCGATCCGGTCCAAACTCTAGCTCGCGATGCCTTTGCCCTCACGAATCGACCTCCGGATGCTCCAAATCTAGCCACAATCAGAACATAACCATTAAAATATGCTACGGGGACAAAGCCCACTCCAAAATATCCAATTTACATTAAAAATCTCGAAATTGCTCAAATCCGACCCCCGGGCCCATGTCTCGGAATCCGATACAAATTACATCAATAGAATCCTCATCCACTCACGAGTCTACCCATATCAATTTCATCAAAATCCGACCTCAATAGCCTATTCAAATCCCAACTCAAAGGTCGCTTAATCTCAAGTCCTAATTACCCATTTTGCCCTAATTGTTTCCGACATTTCACCACTAATTAGGCCTTTAACCACATATAAATGAGTTACGAAGTCAAGAATCTTACCTCTAAGAGATTACCCTTTGGTTTCCTCAAGAATCCCTCTCAAAAGCTTCAATCCCGTTCAAAAATGGTGAAAAAATGAAGAGGGGTCGCGGATTGACTATTTAATACTGCCCGGTCATTAATACACTGCGATCGTGGGAGCACCCATGCGATCGCGAAGAACAAACTCACAATCTCCAAATTTTACTCACTGCGATCGCACACTTGCCCACGTGATCGCGAAGCTGCAACCCACTGACCTATGCGATCGCGTACTCCTTCACGCGGTCGCGAAAAACAACTGCTCCACCTCACGCGCCTCAGATCCCTACGCGATCATGACCACACTAAGGTGATCGCATGGAACAAAATTATGCTGCCCCCCAAATAGCCCTATGCGATTGCATTCATGCCCAGGCGACCACATAGAAGGACGCCAAAACTGAACAACAACAGCAATTTTTGCAATTTTTCCAAGTCTGAAAAGATCCGCTCAACCACCTGAAACTCACCCGAGGCCCGCGGGACCTCAACCAAACATGCCAACATATCCCATAACATCATTAAAACTTGTTCCAACCTTCGTAACACTCAAAACAATATCAAAAATACCAAATTTGCATCGGATTCAAGCCTAAGAATCCCAAAATCTTCTAAATTATGCTTTTGTTCAAAAACCCAACCAAACCACGTCCGAATGATCTGAAATTTTGCACACACATCCTAAATGACACAGTGGAACTACTGCAACTTCCGTAATTCCATTCCGACCCCTATATCAAAATCTCACTTATCAACTGAAAAACGTCAAAATCTCAATTTCGCCAATTCAAGACTAAACCTTCCACGGACCTCAAAAATGCATTCCGATCACCTAATAGAGCTAAACAAATCATAAAAATTGAAATCCAAGATCATATACAAACAAGTCAAAACTTTGTCAAACCTTTCAAATTTCAAGCTTCAAACTGAGAACTGTTATTCAAAATTCATTCTGATTACCCGAAAAACCAAAAACAATTTACATAAGTCATAATGCATCACATGGGGCAAGTCATGCCCGAGAACTAGTGAGCAAAGTGAAAAAGATCAAAACGACCGGCCAGGTCATTTCACGAATGGCTTACTATCTAGGCTTCGGACCAGTCGATGAAAGGCCTCGTGGTCGATATTCAGCTCTAGCTCGAGCTATCAAGGATAGTCGGGAATGGGATAATAGTTAAGATATAATTTAAGAAGGCTCTTTAGGGCCAATATTGAACAATAAATGAAGAACAAGTATGAAAGTAATAAATGCAAAGAGTAGCCTCGAGCAAATGAGTTAGAGAGAAAAGAGAGAGAGAGAGTTATTATTGATCTTATGTAGGAGGGTTGGAGAAATAGCAAACCCTTACAAAGTGGTGTGGATTCCCTTTATATACGAGGGGAATCCAGTTATAGTATAATATACATTAATTTTAAAATCATGGAGATGGGACGGCTAGACTTAATGCCACGACACAGGCTCTGGGTAGGCCGGCTCTGTCAGAATTAGCCGCGTGCGTTGGGAATTCCCCTTTTTGCTCTAGCCTCGATCTTCATCTTCTTTGAGTCGTGCCTCGACGAGCCCCAAGGGAGGGGACCTGGTCGCAACTCTATGTCCTCAGGGTCTCGAGATATTCTTCCGAAGTGACTTGATAGCAAGAAATAAGGCCCTCTGATTTTGCCGTATACAGATAGTCTCCGCATTTCCCAGAGCGAAGCGATGGGAAATGATTCTGACCCCTTACTCCTCGAGCTTCTTGCGGCGGCGTCATACCGATGATGCAACCTACTGCGCAAGTTTTTGCAATATCTAGGACATCCCATATACTTGTGTTTTGACATTATTCAATGCACTGTCGATTCCCGTTCTCCAGGGTGAAAGTACCCCAGTCAATTCGGTTCTTCAGGAACACAGTAATTGCGTCCACCGGTAAGTCTTCCAAAAGCCTCGATGACAGTGCCGTTACCTCCTATAAATGGGGGTGCTCTACCGTTGTTTTTCTTATCCAAGTACCTTCATCTGCTCATTCGCCCATTTCTCCTTATCATCTTCCTCTATCGTTGAACATCATATTTGGGGTTTGCGGCCTCAAGGCCATTTGGAAGAGCTCCCATAGGCCGTGTTGTGACCTCTTGCCGCATCTTCTACTTGTCGAGCATGATTATGCCATTCTATCGCCGCTGTGGTTGTTGTTACGTCTGATGTTGTTGTCCTTGTTTGCTCGAGATGATGACATAAGAGGTCAACTTTCCTCGCTCGTAAAAAGCTCTTCGGATTATATACCGCTGCTCAAAAGGGGGCTCAGATTATACACCGCTACTCACCTTCATACCCCGACTCGATGTGGTGCTCTGCCCTGAGCTGGCAGCGGGCATGGCTTAATGTTCCAAGAAGTGGATTCTAAGTAGCCGTGCAAGCGAGGCCAAGTCTCACCCGGTTCGTTGTCTCTCCGAGGTTCTCTTGGCCCGCGAGGGTCCTCGATCTTTGGCGGGTTATGGCATTTTTTCATCCCTCCCTGCTTCTCGTCCTATATTTTGGGGATATCAGTGTGGAAGGCCGGGATGAGGCTTCTAAGGATGTGTTCCTGGAGGCGCTTGTTGCAGGAGGTGGACCTTTGAGAGTAGACCAGTCTCTAGGCTTTTACCACGTGTGTGCATCCTTTTGTTTCTTCCTTTTTGCGTAAGAACCCCTTGCGGGTTTTTGTAATTGTATGCAAGGACCCCTCTGAGGGCCGTTGTAGCCAATATTTACCAAATATGAAGATGTTTCCTTTATTTCTGCTTTTGATTTTTGCCATGTTCTTGTATACTCTTGTGCGCTCGCGGAGATTTTGAATGAATGCTTCTGTCGACGATCGTAAATATTTTTTCCGTCCTTTGGTCAACAGAGATGTCTCCTTTCCGAGCTCCTCGTTGTTCCCGGAATAAAGCCTGAAGTGGTTCGGTAAACTTGGATCATCGGGACCCTCGAGCCTCATGGAGACAAAGCACCAAAGCGAAAGTCGACTTCGGGCACTTGGAGCTTTTACTTTGAGCTTGGCGTAGATAACCTTTTAAGGTGTTGCAGGCAGGTTTCTGAGGAAGGGGCTATTCGTATTTAGGCTATTTTCTATGGTTGAGCCCTCGTGATCGGGGCTCGAAAAGTTTATTTTCTTCTCGAGGGAGAACTTCGAGGTCGGGTACCACCTCAGAATTGGAGACGAAATCGCTGACCCTTTGTGGCTTAACTTCTTCTTGACGGAGATCTCCGGGGTCGGGCACCACCTCGGCATCTGTTCCGAGGTTGTTGACCTCCCGAGGCTTATCCTTTGTAGGAGAATTGTTGTTGTATCCTGCATATACATGGGGCGGCTCTTGCTTCTTTGGAAGATCCCATTATTTTAGATAGCCATCCTTCCGCCTTGGCATCGAGTCCTTCGTTACCTCAAGCGCAAAAATTATTGGCATACGTCCCTGCTTCAGTTTGCAAATTCTACAATAGTTATGACTGCCACTTCAGGGCCTGCCTGGCAGGGAGGGGAGAGTTCCACTCCTAGTGCTCAGGATCCGCGGGAGTTTACTCTAAAGACTATGTCTTCGATAAGAGAGGAACATCTAGAGATGGTGGGAAGAGACTGCGGATGGGCCGAGGGGGTAGCGTTGCAGGCGCTTTCCCCGGATGAGAGTATTACGAACTCTGCTGATGGATTCCTGAACGTATACTTATACCCTTTTGCACTAGGCCCTCTTGATAGGGTCGTGCCTGATTTTTGCATGAAGTATCGGGTTACTTTGGCATAGATACATCTGTCATTTTGGCGAGTGTTGCTGATGATGAGATTCTTTGCAGAGAAGACCGGGATTGAATTCATGCTTAGTCACCTCGTCAGGCTGTACCGGCCCTTTCATCATTGAGAGTGGGTCAGTCGATTCGTTCGGGTCTGGACGATCGTCATTATCCCCGCGGAGCTTATGTCATTTCCCAAGGGATGGGATTATGTGCGTAAGTGGAGTGTTTCGTGCTTTATTAGATTCGCTTATAGCGAAAACCAGTTTAGTAATTGTGTTTCTTCCTTTCCTGCAGCAACTTCGTGGGTGCCAGGCGAAGTTTCCGATTTTCCCGGCTGGGTTCAGAGGTTGGCGACCCATTTGTTTTGTGACGAGCGTAGGTGGTGAGCTGTGTCCCGGGGCTGATAGGAAGAAAAATACCAAGGTATGTGCGTACGCTTCTTTTACCTGGGTCTTCGTATATTTAAGATGACATTTTCCTCTTTCCTTTGTACTGGCTTTGCCGTCGTAGGTATCGGACGGTCCCCTGGGGCGAGGCTGTGTTCCTCTAGAGAGGGGGAGGAGAAGTCGGCCTCCGAGCCAAGGGACGATGGAGACAAACAAGATATGCACTCAAAGTGCGATGGAGCTATTAGTGGGGCTAAATGGGTCCGTATCTTCGAGTAGAGAACATCGCCCGAACCTGTTGTTCCTGGAATCTTTCGTTCCAGAGCGGTGGTTCCTCCGAGTGATTCTACCTCAACTGAGGTTGGTTCTTCTAGGGCCGAAGGGGCTGGACCAATAGGAGTGTGCTCGACCTTCGATGAAGTTTGCTGGCTTCACTTTGCGGTTAGTTTTGGCATAGCCCTTCTGCATCTCGCGTCTTCCCTTCCATATCAAGTTTTTCTTCTGCAGGCCTTTGATAGGCTCAGGTCTGAGCTGCTCTATCATGGGGCTAGGCTTCGAAAAACTCTAGATGAGAGTAAGTCCCTTAGGCTCCTTAGCGAGGAGAATGAGGTTGAGTTGATGCACTGGCTATATGAGGCGTACCGGAGCTTGAATTACGAGAGCTATTTGATGGAACAGGTAACCTCTCATAGTACACGTTTTTCTTTGTTTAACCCTTAAGCTTAATCCTTTTGCCTATCTTAGTTGAATAGAAAGAAGGAGGCTCTGGAGTACCTTAGGGGCGAAGCCGACCAAGTTAGGAATGCCTGTGGTGAACTAAGGGCTAAGGTGCAGGGTCAAGCTTCATAGGAGAAGGGTGCCTTGTCCAAAGCTCCCGCCTTTGAGGCCCAACTATGTTTGGTTCGTGACAATGCTTCAATTCAAGCGGATATGATCGCGAAGCTCGAGTCCAATCTCTCAAAGGTCAGGGCTGAAATAGTCGATGCTCGGGCTGATGCACCACTGAGTCGGACTAAGGCTGATCAGGAGATGGTGATTCATTTTAAGGAAGCTACTGATCCCCAAGTCGAGTTGAAGCGGGCCCTCGATCGTGAAAAAAGGATCGAGGAATATGTTCGTTGTAGATCCTGAAGAGAGGTACTTGAAGAGATCGGCGCCTGGGGTTTCGTTCTCCTGGAAGAGTTGGCTTGAGCGAGGGCGGACGAGCGTGATGCTCGGTCACTTCTATTCGACGCCACAAAGAGTGAAGATGGGAATGGTAGGTCGTAGCCTTCTGGAGTGGAGCGTAGATTTTGCCATTTTGTATTTGATATTCGCAGAGCATGTTTGTAGATGGAGAACGCACCTTTTGCGTATGTAAATAAAAGAAAACTTGAAGTTTTATCTTTTTTCGTATCTCTTTCTGCATTGCTTTTGACCAGGCGGGCTGGTTTCGGAGTTTGGCGGGAACCCCAAGATTCGTAACACGGCTCCGAAGCTCATCAGGAAGGCCGGAGGCTCTTTCATGCTCGGTTAAGTGTGATTTTCAACGCAAGTAGGCGTTAGAGCTCTTGTGCTTTGCCCAGCTATTTTGGATTTAGTCTCAGGGAGTCAAGTTTTGACTCGAGCTTACCTGATCTTCAATCTCCTGTGCCTGCATGGGTGGATGACAACCGCTCTTACGCCTTGCCCTTGGGCATTTGTATTTCAACTACTTTGGGTTCAGTCTCCGAGTCGGGTTGCGACTCGAACTTAACTGACCCTAAAGAATTTTTTGTGTCTGCATGGGCGGATGACGATGGCTCTTACGCCTTGGGTCGAAGTGACCTTTTAAGTATGCAGCCTTGAAGCTTGTGGAGCTGGCGATGATGGCTCTTACGTCGTGCCCTTAGGCACGTATAGTTAACTATTTTGGGTCCGGTCTCCGAATCGGGTTACGACTCGAGCTCATTTAATCCTCAAGTTTTCAATTCTTAAAACTAGCGACAGTGGCTCTTAGTGTGTGGCCCTGAGGCTCGTTTGGCTGGCAACAATGGCTCTTATTTTGTGCCCTTAGGCACGTATAGGCTTTGTTTTCCTATCATTAAAAGATTTTGAAATGATTTTGCCTAACCCGTCATCGGTTTGGGAAGAACCTCAATTTCAAGTCATTAGCGGCGATGTTCGAGGACCTCGGAAGGTTTAGCTCATAGGCTGAGTAGCTCAAAGCCTTATGATTTGGAGCTGACATGGTCGAAGCTTGTTTTCCTATTGAGGGTAGCCTGTATTAACCGGTTCTTTTCGAAGTAGATTCGAAGTAATGGCCTGTGATTTTGTTAGTGACAGTCAGGCGTCCCCGAGTCGCATTAATTTGGCTGGAGTAGCCATTTTGACAGTAGTCATATGTGTTTGGTCGGAGCCATTTTCGATCCCGAGTGATAGTTTAGGCGTTTATATTGAGGGTATTCCCTTTCGAGAGACTTACAAATGCGACACATAGCCTAAACTTCGGGATTGGGTTTTATGCCTGTAGTAAGGTCTTACAAAATTTTCATGCCTACTGAGGTCTTATAGTTTTTTCATGCCTGTTGAGGTCTTACAGTTTTTCATGCCTGTTGAGGTCTTACAGTTTGTCATGCCATGGAGGTCTCACGGTTTGTCATGCCGTTAAGGTCTTACAGTTTGTCATGTCGTTGAGGTCTTATAGTTTGTTATGTAAAATAAATCTGGTTAGACTGAGTCTACCCGCTCGGGGTCTTACGGCCTCGGGTTTCCCAGTGAATGGCGATTGACGACAGCCTCCGAGTCATCGAGATTGCTCAGGTTCGAAGGCCGTTACTCGTGAGCTTGGAATTTCCTTGTTAGGGCCCTATGAGCACGGAGTTCCGACCTTGAGGTCGTGCGGGTACCAAATTGTTGACGCTAAGTCTCCGAGTATTTTAGGACGTATTCGGTGGGGGGGGGGGAATCCTTGCCGTGAGCATACCGAATTTTTCTTTTTTGGAGTACGAGATGCTGAAAGATATTTTTTGATTGCTTGGCGTAAATACATGTTGTTTCGTTGCTGTGAGCTCGGCCTGCACGGGCATGGCTCCTTTGACCGTTTAGACTAGTACATGATTTCCTATTGGAACTTAGTCTGTCGTTCCTCGGCCCTTCTAAGCGGACGGCGCCCTCAAGGGGGGTTCCCTCCATTGTTCAGGGTTGGTTGCAAAAGAAGCCCTGCGAGCTTGTCGGATCCTCCTAAGGAGGCACGTCGCTCTGCTAAGAACCTTGCTGACGAGACCCTCTCGGGGCGGAAATCCGGCCGAGGGGAAAGAGTGCGACGGGTGCCATTAAGGCCTTGGGATCTTTGGATAGAGTTAACACTTCCGAACGCCCTGGCCGGGTGTCTGCATACAGGTTAGTGTAAAATAACGAAGGAGGGAGGTAGTTTTACATTACCGCGGGATGCGCAGGAGATGTTTCGAGTCCCGATATATCCCTGCTATTTTGGAGCGAGGACTTTAGTACAGTCCCCCGTTGTTCTTAATCGGGCTTGACCAGAGACATAGTTCACTTACCCTTTGACTCTTTCGAGAGTGGAGATATTGGTGCCGACGATACGTTATGTGATGCGAACTTTCCCATTGCCACGTGTTGCTTTCTAATGACGATTTTAATTCCGTCCCTTGCATGGAATTTCATCTTTTTGGCAAAGCGGGGACAAAACTACCTTCACGCGGTGCATCCGCGGTCATCTGAATAAGGCGTCCACGCCTTGCACCTTTTTTGACGATACAGAACTTGGTGTTCCGGTCTGGGCCAGCCATGCTGAACTGAGAGAATGGTCTTTCTCCTTGTCGTTGCGATTGCCATTTGGAATCCGCCAAAGATTCACGAGGCAGATGTGATTTGACCCAGCGGTCCGAGCCGCCCTATCATTCTTGGCCCGACAGCGTTGATCGAGCCACCTGAATTCATGAGCACATGTTTTTTTTGAAATGGATCGAATGAGGAAGAAGGTTACCAGCGCGTCAGTATGAGGCCCAGACAAGGTCTCGATGTCCTCTTTGCTGAATGTGAGGGCGTCCTTGGGAATATATCCCCGGATCTGCTTTTCTCTAGTGACGAGCATTTTTACTCTCCTTTTTATGGGTTCTTGGAGAGTGTCGTCGCTCCTCCACTATCGTGGTAATACGTCGCGGCCCATTTACTTCGTTCTTCTTGGCCGCCTTCCTACTCGGGACTGAACTTGAATCCGATTGCTCGACAGTTCTCGGCGGTGATTTTTGTTGAGTGGCTTGGCCTTTTTCCTTCGGGGCTGGTGGCCATCTTTGGCCCTGCGGCCATACTTATTGTATAGTTTCCACACCAGGCTGTGATTCCTTTGAGAGGGATTCGACTGAACTGGTTTGGGCCATTTGACGTCCCTAGTTTTGCTGACGGTGAACACGATGTTTGGTATAGCGATGTTGAAATTGTATTCTGATGGGCGAGGTGCCCTCGCTGGCCTTGCGTCCCTATCGAATCTGGCTCTGCTGACAATTCCTCGAGGATATTTTCCTGTATTAGTTCTCCGATCATAGCAAGGTAGGTTGCATCTCGGGGCATTCCTCCTATCTGCGGCATACGACCGGTGCCTCTCCTTGTTTGACATTGGTTTCTTTTCTAGGAGCCGACTTGGGAACACTGAGCCCGAGGGAGCTCCCAGCTAGTTATTCACGACCCCGAATTGCGACTGGTGCCGAATATGGGCGTTCGACCAGGTATTGGCTGGATACCCCATCAAGTTTTGTTTCAACTGCCTTGAAATCATCGGGCTTTGTTTGTTTAGGCTTTGAGAAAAGTCCTGTACCTCCCAGTCATCCGAAACTGGGGGTAATTCCGTTCGTTCCATCTAGGAATAAGATGTGAACTCTCGCAACATTTCATTCTCCCTTTGCTCGATCTTGGATGCATTGGTCTTTATCGCCGTTGCTTCGATGGCACCGGCATGTGCCTTTATGGAGGAATATGCCAGTACGGTAAGTGATTTTATGGGGTTGGGAGTTAGGCTATGGTGATGCATCACGGCCCCTTTCAAGAGTGCTTCTCCGAACCTCTTCAATAAGACGGACTCGATCTCCTCATCTTTTGTATCATTGCCTTTCACCGTGCACGTACAAGTGTAGGCAGTAATGTGTTCATTAGGGTCAGTGGTCCTGTTTTACTTAGGGTGTTCCGACATTCTAAACTTCTTTAGAATGGGTTTCAAGGCCGCTTCCTCGGGGAATGGCCTTTGTATGAACTTCTTCAAATCCACGCCCTTGAGAACCAGGGGTGCACTCGGGATCTGGTCGACCCTAGAGTTGTAGCTCTCGACATTCTTATCGTTGGCTGTTATCATTTTCTCACCCGATTTGATCCTTTTGGTAAGATCCTCAAGCATTTTTACTATGGCAGGTCGGCTGTCGATCCGTTATTACTCGATCTCTCCGGTACCTGTTCGGATGGGGGTGCTATTTCTGGCACTATTGTGCTGAGAGTCTTCGGATGGCTTTGTAACCGGGCGATGGCCGATTGTTGTGCCTGCAACATTTCAAAAATAACATGAAGACTAACTTCCTGTGCTGCCCGAGCTGGGGTTTTTTGGGCTTCCTATTGGTCGTCATGCCGTATGCTCCTGTCAGTGTGTGAGGTTTCATTGACCTATTGTGCATCCTGTGAATCCGAATTTGCTAAAATCGGTTTGGGCGCATTATCAGGATTCTGTGGTGGCACGCCGACAGCCGGAACAACCACACCATTTTCCCCGTAGTTTTCGAGGTTGTCGTTCTCAACTCTATTTATCGAGTCAGACATTTCGACCTAAAATCAAAAGATCTTGGACAAGAAAAAGTGTGAAAGATAACTTACGTTTGTATGATGAAACCAGCAAGAAAATAATCACTATTATTTTTAGCCCCACGGTGGGCACCAAACTATTTACCTTGAAAATGGTAACAACAATTAAATTTGTAAATGGGACTCTAAACATACATGATCTATCTCTAAAACGGGGCAGTAATCAAATCGAAGGGCTTGCTATCCGGGCTTCAGACCAGTCGATGAGAGGCCTCGAGGTCGATATCCGGCTCGAGCTTGAGCTACCAAGGATAGTCGGGAATGGGATAACAATTAAGATATAATTTAAGAAGGCTCTTTAGGGACAATATCGAACAATAAATGAAGAACAAGTATGAAAGAAATAAATGCAAAGAGTATACTCGAGCAAATGAGTTAGAGAGAAAAGAGAGAGAGAGAGAGAGAGAGAGATATTATTGATCTTGTGTAGGAGGGTTGGAGCAATAGCAGCCCCTTACAAAGTTGGGCGGATTCCCTTTATATAGGAGGGGAATCCGGTTATAGTACAACAAATATTAATTATAAAAGCATGGAGGTGTGATGGCTAGACGTGATGCCTCGACACTGGCTCTGAGTAGGCCAGCTCTGTCAGACTTAGCTTCATCTTATTTGAGTCGGGCCTCGATGAGCCCCAAGGGAGGGGACTCGGTCGCAACTCCACATCCTCGGGGTCTTGAGATATTCTTCCGAAGTGACTTGATAGCAAGAAATTTGGCCCTCTGATTTTGCTGTATACAGAGACGTTTGTGCTTATCCCCTAGAGGCTACAGAGTTTAGGAATGACTTCACATCTATTCTTCTCTGTCGTGTGATTTGACTTCTCAATGATAGCTGAACTTCTACTTTGTTCATTCGTAGATGGAGAGAACACTTGCTTCTTCGTCTGCTGATCAGCAGCCCGAGCGCCTAGTGGCAACTCCTACAAGGAGCAGGGGATGAGGTTGAGGTTGTGCTAGAGGCCTAAGCAGGGGCAGGGCTCAGCCCAGAGCAGTAGCACCAGCAACAGAGCCTCAGGTAGAGTTTGAGAAGGAGGTTCCAGCCCAGACCGTTCCAGCAGGACCAGCTCAGGTTTCAGAGGAGTTCATTGCTACCCTGGTACTCCAGGATGCTCAGGTCCGCCTAGTGGACCTTTTGGATAGTGTCACCCAGGCAGGCTTACTTCCTGTAGCACCAGCCGTTGTTGATACCCAATTTTTCCCTATATATTTTTGTACAAAATACTTTCAAAATAGCATGTACATGCATATATAAGCATGCCCAAGAGTTTTGCTATTTTTCCTAATTTTTAAAGATTTTTAAAATCAATTTATTATCTATTTTAGCAGTACAAAATCGATAATTATTCCAACAATCATCAATTTTGGTGAATAATTTATTTTATTCTCATATTTATATCAAAATATAGCTAAGGTAATTTTTGCACATTTTTGTAAATTTATTTGGTATTTAAAAGATTAAAATGCATATAATTGCAATTTTAGCCTATCTTTAAGATTAATAGCATTTTATAATTCTAAAATTTGTTCCAGTATTTTTAAATTAATATTTATACATTATTAATTGAGTCAGTACTTTTAATTTTCTTTTGAAATCATTTTTACCATTTTTTATAAAATAAAAGGAAAATTGGCTATTTAACATTTAGCCCCATTTCATTTCAATTACAGCCCCATTTCATTTCAATTTTAGCCTAAAATTGACCCAATTCTGAATCCAGAGTGGACTGGCCCAATTCCGATTTAACCCAACCCCTTTAACCATTTATCCAACCCGCCCGATTTTCTTTTAATCTAGACCGTTGATCCTTTTGATCAACGACCACGATTGCCCCTTGCCATTTTTAATTCCCCTACCCTAACCTAATCCCCTCATTTCATTTAGACCGCCACCTGTGAATACTCTCCTCTCTCAAAACACTCTCAAAAGTTCCTGAAACCCTAGCCTCTCTCACCCGTTTTCAACCGCAACTTCACCGGAATCCATGGCTTCTCAGGCCATGGATGGCCTGTACTCACCTCCCTTCACTCTTAAGCCTTGGGTATTTGAAGTTTTGAGGTCTAAACTCGATGGTGTCCTCTCAAATCTTCTCAGTTCCATGGTTTTGAGGCCTATCCGGCCTTACTCCGGCACATCCAAAGCATTTCAAGCCTGATTCTAACTTATCCGACTCAGGATCGGACGTTTCCAAGCCTTTCTCATTCTATGGTTTCTCTGAAACCCTAGTTACTCGAGGTACTCTCTGATTATTTTTAAGATCTGGCATATGTCTGTGCTCTACTTGAGTTTCTTAAACGTTTTCCCCGATTTCCTTTCAAAAATTACTTCTCGTCGTTTTAGGGTTTCTGAAAAAGTTTCAAAATGTTTTTTGACTCTTCTTCTTCTTTTGTTTGTGTGTATCTGCCTATGTTATGTTCTTATGTTTCCTTTTTATGCCTTGCATGATCTTCCCATGTGTTCTTATGTTTGCCATATTATGCATGTTCTTCTATTGTGCTCCGTTCTTTTTCCTACTGGTTTCTATATCATGCTTTCACATGTTTATTGTATGTGTTCGTTTAACCCTGTGTTCCTTTACTGTAATTTCTACTAAGCTCTTAGTTCTTGTTTGCCTTCTTCTGGACTTTGTTTGAGTTCTTTCTAAACATGTTTCTCTACTGTTTCCTTAAGTTTATGCTACCTCTTTTCTCTTCTAAACTTGTTTAAGTTCCAAGCTTTTCTTAAAACATGTTCTTTATGCTTCAAATCAGTTTCTTCACTATGTTTGCCTCGAACTTGTTATTGTATCTTCTTGTTTTTCTCATATGACTCTGAAAGAGATCCCTGAGCATGTTTCAATTACTTGCCTCCTCCTCTTTGTATCTTACTCGAGTTGGAAACCCTAGGATTTGGGGCTTTATGGCGAGTTTTGATCTGATGTTCGGACTAGGGTTCTACTTCAGAACTCTGGGCTTTCTCAGACTCGTTTTGAGTCTATGTACTGAACTTGAATTTCTTTGTTTATGACTCTGAACTTTTCTATACTAGATCTTTCTAATTAGCATGACAGTTCTTTCTTGTTTGACATGTCTGTATGCTTTATATATGAAGAATTCTTCCTTCAAAAAGGTTTTTCCAATTTGTGATTGATTCAAAATTCCTTTTAATAAGGTTCGATTGATTGTTACTAATTTTCTTTAATTAAACCTTTCTTCACCTTTTCTGGTTGGATTCATTCATACCAAAACTCAATTTCTGATTTTTACTGGTTGTTGATTGATTGCCTTTCCTTATTTGCACAAACCGTGTTGCTATCAAACTCTTCCCTTAAATAAGTTTCTGTGTATTTACCCTTTTTGTACTGTTTTGGAAAAGATTTTTGATCAAATTCTCTCCTTATTTATTCTACCCGTTTGAAATCAGAATCCCTTAATTAAAGGGAGACCTTATGTAATTGATTGCAAACTATTCCCTTACCTTTTCTTACTTGTTTTCTACACTATAAGCGGGGCACGACCCTTCTTCACTTAGACACCTTGAACCTTCAGTTCAACACTTCGAATTCAATACTTTACACACACAATTCGAATTCAATACTTTACACACACACCTCCCAATTTCAATATTCTACTCTCTTCTAAGATCTTTTGTACTGTTAGCTTGCAACTTGGTTTATGAGACTTCAGCTTTCACTTATTTGTTTCCTTGAAACTTGTATGCCTTAATTTTGATTTCAGCACCATCCCTATGTGTTTACTTTACAGTTGCTACACTCCTGTCTACTTTGTTGTTCATGTTCTGTATTTAATATGCTACTCTCTCTTTGCATCTGTTGTTTGTTATGAACTCCCCATACCCACTCCCTTCTATGTGTTTAAGCTTAGGTTCATGGCCTGACAACATCTAAATTGCTGCTTAGGTCTGAACCTGATCTTCAATGGATCCCAACTCTCAAAATGTGGCTAATAGGCTAGTTAGGGGTATGCGAACACTCCTGATTGCTGGGCATGACCACCAGCCTACAATGGCTCTCCCTGATTTTCCCCCTTGTGCACTTACACTTACTCTTAGATTCTAAGTTCTGCCCCCTCTTATGAGCCTTGCTTTGGGACCTTGAGTTCCCTCTGAACTGGGACATTTGAAGGCTGACATTTCAACACTGCACCATGCTCTTAATTCTGCAATATATATTTGGGTTGTAAGCACTTCCCGGAGTCCATTTGAGGCTCTTGAGGAACTCTGACATATCCTAAATAAGAGAAGGCTTTGGAAACCTGATCCTGGAAGTTGGTTCGTCTCATATTGTTGGACCTTGAGTCTAAATTAGGCTCCTTGGTTGTAGCTTAATTTCTGATGTAATTTTACTTTTCTTAATTCATTCTGGTCTGTAATATGTTGTAATAACTTATGGGGTCCTAGTGAAAGGGGAGGGTCACTTATTTATGCAAAGGGTAGACAGCATGCTCATAGGTGTTACTATTTACAATTTCAGCACTTTCGCATTTTGTTGGAAATCCTGCCTATAGTTTCTTTACTTCCGCATCAAAAACCCTGCCTATAATTTTTCTGCATTCATGCACGTCATATAGAAATCCTGCCTATAAGTTTCTGCATTCATGCACGTCATATAGAAATCCTGCCTATAGTTTCTGCATTCATGCACGTCATATAGAAATTCTGCCTATAGTTTCTGCACTTCTGCATTTTCATCTATCATTAGGCAAACAGTTACATGTTAAGTAATAATAAATTTCATTCTAGATACCATGTCTATAGGACCCCTGCACTTTTATTTTCGTTTTAAAACCAACAACGCCTAGAAATCATGCTTATAGGAGTAATCTTTGAATCTGATTTGCTTATTTCATCTGCAAGTTTAAAATCAGTTGCAATGTTGTCTAAAATCTGCGGAACTTTCGTTTTCTATAAGCAGTAAGTCTTCTTTAAAAATCAGAGCAATCGTTGTTAGATACCATGCCTATAGGTTTCACCTAGGCAAACCATTAGGTAATTGATTAACTGCATCAGTCTTTGATAAATTACAACCAGGGAAGGCTAATTCGGACTCCTCATCTGAGAAATATGTGATGAATCAGCCTATCCTACGCTTTAATTTGATTTCAGACCATAACCGGTACTTGTAAGTCATGCTAGCCAATTTGTCTCTTTAAATGAGGAGGCATGTTTGAGCCCTTTAAACTGTTATGTGTTCTCCCCATACCTACCTTATATGTTTTGATTGTTTCCTTAGAATTTTATCCTTTTAAAACTCTGAAAAGCCAAATTTCCCTTCCCTTTAGGACTAGTAGTCCCAAATGCCTCCGGGACGGATAGGATTGGGGTGGGTACTAACATGCAATAAGTAATGACACCATTCTGCGCTTTACTACCTTAACGGGATGGGAAGGGTAGATATGGATATGATGTAGTGCGCTAATACCACGTGCAACCCCTCTTCTGAGGAGCGATTGCCGGGTATTGCATTGATGTGATCCATATTGTTTGTAAACCTAGGACCTCCTTTCTTTTAACTTGTTTTATTGTCCGAACTATTTCCTTAAAATTTCTGCTTTCTTTATCCTCTTCAAACTTTCAATTTGCCCCTTCTATTTGAGGCTCTTAATTGCTTGTTTGATTATGTGAAGTCACAATTGTAACATGGCCGGGAACCACATTAGTGGATCTTGAGGGGTGCCTAACACCTTCTCCTCGAGATAATTTCTATCCCTTACCCAAACTCTGGTTCTTCAAACTCAAACCCTTCTTAGTGTCCTAATGCACTTAATCATTAGGTGGCGACTCTTCAAGTTCCAAAACCCAATTCCCAAAAGGGAACGAGTTGTCCTTCCAAATGTCACAAGCCCAATTTTCGCGAGAAAAAGGGGGCACAACAGCGTGGTGACTCTGCTGGGGATTTGCTTTTAGGCTTTTACTATTTCATGTTATTTGTGACATTGCTTCTTTATTGCTTTTATTTAATGTCTTTATTTCTCTTCTATTACGAAAGTGACTTGGCTCCTTGTTTCTTTTCTTTAATGCTTTCCTTTACTGCTTTCCTTTAATATTGTTATAATTATGAGCAATTAATGTAGTCATTACTTTATGAACGTGCAAATACATGACAACTTGTTTCATTCTTGTAACTGCATATTCAAACATCATATTCGAATCGTGCCAAACAAAATACCATAGCAATGCTTATAATGAGTGGTTGCGCCCTTCCGATATCATTACCCCCTAAATAGTCGAGTCCGGTGGGGTAAGGGTATAACACTTTGTTTTGCAGAAATGAGGCACAAAGTCCCCTGATTTGGCATGGTCACCAACATCCACCCAAGGTTGCTAAGCTGGTGGGAGGATCTTCACTCCAGTGATCAGGCTCTGGTCCGAAAATACCTAGGAAATTTGCCTTCTCTCCTGGAGGTCCAACCCAACAACAAAATCATAGAAGCTGCTACTCTGTTCTGGGACTGTGATAGGTCTGTGTTTCGCTTCGGGGAGATTGAGATGACACCTCTGCTTGAGGAAATATGAGGGTTAGCCGGTATTCTGTGGGAGACTCCAGGTTTGCTTATGTCGGAAAATCGCAAGGGTAGGGGTTTTCAAAAAATGATGGGGCTAAAGAAAAACATAGACCTGACCTGTTTGAAGGATTCCTACATTCCTTTCGACTATTTGTACGAAAGGTACGGCCATAGTAAGTCCTATCGCACTTACCCAGATGAATTCTCCCTCACCTCAATGGGGCATATCCACAGAAGGGTCTTTGTCTTTATGTTCTGCTTCTTGGGGATGATAGTGTTTCCTATGAAGAAAGCAAGGATTCACACCAGGCTAGCTATGGTCACTAAAACCTTAATGGAGGGAATTGGTGGGAAACCCTTTAGCGTGCCCATGATCGTTGCAGAAATGTACCGAGCCTTAGAAAAGTGTCAACAAGGAGCCCCACACTTCGAAGGCTGCAACTTGCTACTCCATCCTTGGCTCATGGATCATCTCCAAAGGGGTGAATATCGGCAAGAGATTCAGCAGAGAGACTGGGATGATCATATAGCCTTCCATCAACCAAGGCGAATGAACTACATGCCCGACATGTTTGATCAGCCAGAAGATGCCAAAGGATGGGTGGAGCTGTTTGAAAATCTGACGGAGGATCAAATATAATGGATGTTCGAATGGTTCCCTACTGACGAGTTCATCGCCCGATCCAGGGACGCACCATTTCTGATACTGATCGGTTTAAGAGGAACCTACCCTTATGTCCCCCTCCGAGTCATGAGACAGGCTGGTAGGAAGCAGGTTATACCAAGAGTCGACAAGATGAGTCACTTCCGGGCTGATTTCCAAGCTGATAACAGTCCTTATAATTTCCAAGCTCAGCATATGTGGCATTGCAAGATCATCATGAGAAGAGATACTATCGAGCCAGACAGATACCATGCTGGCTGCACCCCATACTATTCAGGATGGCTGGAGGATAATCACAATGGTCTGGGCCAACCTGGGTTTGTTCGAGGTCACAGGATCATCGATGAAAAGGCTGAAGCACATGTCAAGTACAACCAATTGCGCAAGAGGATACGGGAATGTTAAAGTGAGCACCGGGAGATTCAAGAAGCCCATCAAAAGTTCATCGAATAATGGAAGGATATGACTGTCAGTACCAACAAGCGACTAGGGTATTTGGAGCTAGGTTTAGTGGAATTGGAAAGGAAGTTCATCCAGAGGATTGAAAACTGCAAGAATGCTGAGGGAAATGAAGGAGGACACTTGGCTAGAGCCTATTTGCTGTTGGGACTACGTGAGCTGGTGAAGCTGTTCGATGGAGCTAAAGATGCCAAGTCTGGGGAAGGTCCTTCTGAAACCAAGTAGTTAGGAGTCTTCTCTTTTGCTTTAAAAATGTAATAAGGCCAACGACCATTAGTAACATTTTATTTTCTACTATTAGGGTCATTTTGGGATTCCTCTTATTTTTTATCAATAAAATGAGGCATTTAGCATTATAAGTTCTCCAAACCAACTTGTCGCTAGGCCTACCTCGGGCATAACGAGGCTCCCAAAGTAGGAAACGATTCATATTCTTGCACTATGTGTTTAAATATTGCAACATTTTCTTCTCATAATCTGCACTAACTTGCTACCTTTTTTGTTTTTACCGTTTATTTATTCCCCTCCCTAAAGGTTAGTTCGTGAACTCTAGCATCGTCATCATACTCCACAAGATCTAAGGGCCCTCCACCTCCTCCTTCTCTGAGTCCTATCAGAAACAAGAACAAGGGAAAAATGGAAGATTTGAGCAACATCAGAAAGGAGAACTCGGTTGAAAGGGTAGAGGTTCCTCAAGGTATTCAGGTTTCCAAGGAAAGTGCCTCACATCTCGAACAAAAGTTATTGAGGTTTCAGGAAGAACTGGACCAAGTCCAGAACTTCGCAAATTTGTCATTTTCCCTCACTACCTCAAATGTCAACTTTGCCAACACTCAAAACCCCACACCTCCACAAAGCATCCCGAAACCACAAAACCAACCCGCTCCCCATCACCACTGCAACACATGCCACACTTCAGACAACACCCCACTGCTCATTCCTGAACCACTAAACTCCACAAATGATCATCCCCACAACACCCCCATCTATGTGGAGACCACACCACACTGTACTCAACCTATTTCAAGCCCACCTGAGTCTGATAACAAAGACTCTCTTATCAGGAATCTGACCGCGGAACTCAAGAAGCTGACTAGCCGAGTTCAGGGTGTCGAAGGAAGCAAGGGGATTGGGGGACTAAATTATGAGGACCTTTGCATACAACCAGATGTCGAACTGCTCGAGGGGTACAAACCTCCTAAGTTCGAAATGTTTGACGGTACTGGGGATCCGAGAGTTCATCTGAGGACATACTGCGACAAGTTGGTCGGAGTAGGGAAGGACAAAACGATTCGCATGAAACTCTTCCTGAGGAGTCTGAAGGGAGATGATTTGTCTTGGTACATCAACCAAGACCCTAAAAAGTGGTCAAATTGGGTAAGTATGGCGTTAGATTTCATGGATAGGTTTAGGTTCAATGCGGAAAATGTACCAGACGTGTTCTACATCCAGAACTTAAAGAAGAAACCCTCGGAGACATTTGGCGAATATGCTACTCGTTGGAGATCAGAAGCTTCTAAGGTCAGACCGGCTTTAGAAGAAGAACAAATGAATAGGTTTTTCGTCCGAGCTCAAGACCCACAGCACTATGAAAGGTTAATGCTGATTGAAAGCCAGATATTTTCCGACATCATCAAGCTAGGGGAAATGATCGAGGAAGGTATCAAAAGTGGTATGGTCACTAACTTTGAAGCTTTACAGGCCACCAACAAGGCTCTACAGTCTGGTGGCACATCCAAGAAAAAGGACGTGAGCGCCGTGATGGTTGCACAAAGAACAAAATCCCCAGTTGAATACCAAACCTACCTAATACCTCCACTCACATATCAACCTACCCCAAATTACCAAGCACCCTCGCCCTCTTACCAAAATCCACCACCTGCTTACCAATCACCTCCACCTCCCACATATCAGCCCACTTCACCCAGATATCCCCAACCCGCACATGTCTATCAAGCCTACAATACTCAACCCTCTCACTATCAACCACCTCCCACCCGCCAAAACTTTCCTAGTCCCGACAAAACTTCGACCACAAACCCCCCAAACAGTATACCGCCATTGCCGAACCTATTGACTAACTGTATGAAAGGCTCAAAGCTGCTGGTTACATCACCCCTATCCTTTCTATAAATCCCGAAAACCCCTCCCAATGGGTCAACCCAAACAAAACCTGTGCATACCATTCCGGCATGAAGGGGCACACTATTGATGAGTGCCACTCTCTAAAGGATAAGATCCAAGCTTTGATTGACAACAAGATCATCATAGCAAAGGAGCCAGCTCCGAATGTCCGCCGCAACCCTCTACCTGACCACAAGGTTGGGGGCGTTCACATGATTGAGATAGAGGACGATTGGGACCCCAAAGGGTCGATCGGATTGATCGCTGAAGGTGACGAGCCAAAGGAACCAACGGTCACACGTAATCCGATTGTGGTCCAGATCCAGCCTTCTAAAAACGTTGAAGTAAACATGTCCATACCACTTGAGTTCGAAACACCCTCTTCTACAAAGACGCCAGAACCTATTGAGGTCAAGTTTGGGTCTCCAAAGACACCTGTACCATTTGAAGTGGCTGTGTTACCATCCAAGGCAAAGGTACCCATTCCAGTGGCCATGAAAGCCGTAACACCGTTCCATACGAAGGCCATACCATGGGATTACACCATCGAGGCAAGAAGGAAAGGGAAAACCAAATCTAGAGAAGCAATTGCAGCACAGGGTATGACAAGAACCGGCAAGGTTTATACCTCAGAACACCTAGCCGAGTCCAGTAAGCAGGCCTCTGGACGACCAACCGTTACTGAAACTGGGCTTGATGATCTCTTGAGGAAGATACAAGACAAAGAGTATCCGGCCATTGATCAGTTGAACAAAACGCCAGCCCAGATCTCTATCTTGGCTCTGCTACAAAGCTCTGACGCACATAAGAATGCCTTATTAAAGGTGCTAAGCGAGGCATATGTACCCAGCGACATAACTGGGGGAGAAATGGCAAACATGGTGGGGCAAGTATTGGAGAGTCACAAAATCACTTTCCACGAAGACGAGCTGCCACCTAAAGGGCTAAGCCACAACAAGGCCTTGCACATCACTATGCAGTGCGAAGATCATTTCATCACCAGAGTCCTGATTGACAGAGGGTCCAGCCTCAATATTTGTCCCTTGGTGACTCTCAGAACATTGGGAAAGAGCCTGCATGAGATCAAGGATGGAGACATCAATGTAAAAGCTTTTGATGGATCCCAAAGGTCCACTATTGGGGAAATTAGTTTGTGTCTACAAATGGGACCGACTTGGTTCAACGTTGATTTTCAAGTGATAGATGTCCCAGCATCTTACAACTTGCTATTGATATGGCCCTGGATCTATGCCGCTGGGGCCATAGAATCAACCCTACATCAAGCAGTGAAATTCGAGTGGAATCACCAAGAGGTAATTATTCACGGTGACGGTAGCAATCCCATATACAGTCGCCAGACCATCCCAGCAATCGGGGAAGAAGGAAGATAGGCAGATAAACCTACCATCACATTGAGCGAGTCAACGCCTTGGACATGGACAAATGGTAGGATAGCAAAATTGAAAGTATATTGAATTGGTGTGGATACGAACCTAGCAAGGGACTTCGCAAGAATCTCCAATGAATCGCTAAGCCTATCAAGTTGAAGAAACACGGTACCACTTTTGGTTTGGGATATGAATACACTTGGGAGGAATTCAACCACTGGTCGCCACCATGAAGCAGTCCCTACTACCCACTAGAACATCTAATACCTTGCTTGGAACAGACTTTCCAGCCCGCCAATGTCATATATGGGTCGGGATAAGAGGAAGCACTAGCGGTGATGAGGAATTTGCTTTTGGAAAATGATAATATGGACTGTTGTGTCATTTTCGAAGAGGAGGGGGAGGAAAGCCATTCTATACAAGCAGTGAGCCGAGGAGCACGCCTCAACAATTGGTCCATCAGAACCACTAGGACCCGGAAAGCTTCGGGGTAGCAAGGCTGAACAAAGCACCATGCATTACCTTTATTTTTTCGCTAATTGACTTTCTTTCCGAATTTTTAATATTGAAATAAGAGCTCCAATGTTCAAAACAATTATGAAATTTATCAAAGCATTTCAGTTTCTTATAAATCTTGCTCTTATTACTTTTATCGTTTACTTTATTTACACAACATTACTATTACTTATCTTGATGAACCGACGATTGTGACGTGCGACGAGGCAACACAACAAACGGATATGGACTCAGAAGAAGATGATATACTAGAAGAGGTTGTTAAAGAGATTGAGGATTTTGAGAATAGACCTAAGTCTAACCTGGACGAAACTGAGATTGTCAACCTGGGAGATGTAGAAAATGTCAAAGAAACACGAATCAACGTTCATCTGTCACCATCAGAAAAGAAAGAGTACACGGAATTTCTAAGGGAATATGAGGACATATTCGCCTGGTCTTATGATGACATGACTGGTCTCAGTACATCTATTGTAGCTCACAAACTGCCAACCGATCTGACATGTCCACCAATAAAACAGAAGCTCAGGAAGTTCAAACCTGACATGAGTTTGAAAATCAAGGAAGAAGTCACCAAGCAAGTCAAATCCAAGGTTCTCAGGGTAGTAGAGTATCCATCATGGTTAGCCAATATTGTGCCAGTGCAGAAGAAGGATGGGAAGGTTAGAGTCTGTGTCGACTACCAGGATCTCAACCGGGCCAGTCCAAAAGACGACTTCCCCTTGCCGAACATACACATTCTAATTGACAACTGTGCCAAGCATGAACTGCAGTCGTTCATTGATTGTTTTGCTGGGTATCATAAGATATGGATGGATGAGGAAGACGTGGAGAAAACGACTTTCATTACGCTGTGAGGGATGTATTGTTACATGATGATGCCGTTCGGGTTAAAGAATGCTGGGGCCACCTACATGAGGGCCATGACTGCTATTTTCCATGACATGATACACAAAAAGATCGAGGTATATGTAGACGACGTCATCATCAAATCCAAGAGAGACAATGACCACATGGAAGATCTGAGGAAGTTCTTCAACAGACTAAGAAGATACAACTTGAAGCTGAATCTCGCCAAATGTGCATTCGGGGTTCCTGCCAGAAAACTACTTGGGTTCATTGTGAGTCATCGAGGAATAGAACTGGATCCGTCAAAGGTCAAAGCCATCAAATAATTGCCACCACCGAAGAACAAGAAAGAGGTTATGAGTTTCTTGGGAAGGCTTAACTACATCAGCCGATTCATAGCTCAATCCACTGTCATTTGTGAGCCAATCTTTAAGATGTTGAAGAAGGACGCCGCTACGAAATGGACTGATGATTGTCAGAAAGCCTTCGACAGAATCAAGTAATACCTGTCAACGCCGCTAGTTTTGGTCCCACCCGAGCCAGGTAGACCCCTATTACTCTACCTCGTAGTATTGGATGGAGCTTTCGGCTATGTCCTAGGGCAGCATAATAAAACGGGAAGAAAGGAGCAGGCCATCTATTATCTCAGCAAGAAATTCACCCTGTACGAGGCCCGGTATTCTCTATTGGAATGCACCTGTTGTGCCCTGACTTGGGTAGCTCAAAGGTTGAGGCACTATTTCTGTGCCTATACTACTTATCTCATATCAAGAATGGATCCTTTGAAGTACATCTTTTAGAAGCCCATGCCCACTGGCAAGATAGCCAAGTGGCAGATCCTGCTGAGTGAATTCGACATTGTTTACATAACTCAGAAGGCAATAAAAGGTCAAGCACTGGCCGATCATCTTGCTGAAAATCCCGTGGATGGAGAATACGAGCCTCTAAAGACGTATTTTCCTGATGAAGAGGTATCTTTCATAGGAGAAGATATTGCAGAACCCTATGATGGTTGGAGAATGTTTTTTGACGGAGCAACAAACATCAAAGGAATTGGCATAGGAGCAGTCCTAGTATCAGAAACTGGCCAGCATTATCTGGTGTCTGCCAAGCTCAGGTTCTCGTGCACCAACAACATGGCCGAGTACGAATCCTGCATCTTAGGGCTCAAGATGGCCATTGATATGAACATTCAGGAATTGCTAGTGATCAGAGATTCAGACCTGGTTATACATTAGGTTCAAGAAGAATGGGCAACCAAGAACTCCAAGATACTCCCTTATCTGCATCATGTACAGGAATTGATGAAGAGGTTCATAAAGACATAATTCCAACATGTTCCCAGAGTTCAGAATGAGTTTGCCGATGCATTGGCTACCCTATCGTCCATGATACAGCACCCCGGCAAGAACTTCATTGATCCTATTCCGGTAAAGATCTATGATCAGCCAGCTTACTGCACTCATGTAGAAGAAGAAGCAGACGGAAAACCTTGGTTTCATGATATCAATGAATATTTGACGAAAGGAGAATATCCAGAACTCGCAAATCCTACTTCGAAACACACACTTCGGAGATTATCTAACAACTTCTTTCATAGCGGAGGAATCCTGTATAGGAGGACTCCTAATTTGGGATTACTAAGGTGTGTCGACACAAAGGAAGCATCCAGGCTATTGGAGGAAATTCATGAAGGGACCTGCGGTCCGCATATGAATGGCTTTGTCTTAGCCAAGAAAATACTCCGAGCTGATTATTTTTGTATGACTATGGAAATGGACTGCATCCAGTATGTCCGAAAAATGCCATCGCTGTCAGATACATGCAAACATGATAAAAGTACCTCCAAATGAGCTTACTACAACAAGCTCGCCATGGCTGTTCGCCGCTTGGGGAATGGATGTTATCAGACCTATCAAGCCTGCCACATCAAACGGGCACAGGTTCATTCTAGTGGCAATTGATTATTTCACCAAATGGGTTGAAGCAGCATCGTACAAAGTAGTGACTAAGAAAGTGGTAACAGATTTTGTCCGCGACCGTATTGTTTGTCGGTTCGGAATTCCGGAGTCAATCATCACTGATAATGGTTCCAATCTCAACAGCGACCTGATGAAAGCCATGGGTGAAACCTTCAAGATCAAACACAAGAATTCTACAGCTTATAGACCTCAGATGAATGGAGCTGTAGAAGCTGCCAATAAGAATATCAAGAAGATACTGAGAAAGATGATAGAGAATCATCAGCAGTGGCATGAAAAGTTATCATTTGTCATGTTGGGATACCATACCACAGTCCGCACATCAATCGGAGCAACTCCCTATATGTTGGTTTATGGTACAGAAGTAGTCATTCCCGCCGAGGTAGAAATTTCCTCCTTAACAATCATACAGGAAGCAGAACTTGATGATGCAGAATGTGTAAAGAGTCGCTATGAGCAGTTAGCTCTTATAGATAGGAAAAGAATGAATGCAGTTTGCCATGGTCAACTTTATCAGAACAGAATGTCCAAAGCCTTCAACAAAAGAGTCAAGCCGAGACAGTTTACACCGGGGCAGCTGGTGTTAAAGAAGATTTTCCCGCATCAAGATGAAGCCAAAGGGAAGTTCTCTCCCAACTGGAAGGGTCCATACATGGTTCACCGTGTTCTAACTGGAGGAGCCCTCATACTTGCAGAAATGGACGAAGAAGTTTGGCCGAAGCCGATCAATTCAGATGTAGTAAAACGATACTATGTGTAACCTCTATGCTTTCTTGATATAATGTAATTTGAACTACGCCTGACCTGATTCCCATTTAAGAGGGGATACGTAGGCAGCCCTACGGGTTCGGTCATAATTCAACAAATTTTTCATTTCTTCCGCAATTGGAAACTAGGGCAGAATTTTGCGGAGGACCCTCAAAATTCCGAAGTTATTTAAGCCATTTGACGTAAGCAGCCGTCAGAAGCAGCAGCCTAGTAAACTGGGGCAGAATTTTGAGGAGGACCCTCAAAATTCCGGAGCGAGAAAAGTTGCAGTGTCTTGGACCACGTCACAGTCGTCGGCTCATCTAAAGAAAACTATTCTTAGTTATGTATTTATTGTCACACTTCTTTACTAAATCATGTATGTTTGTTACCAAAGTTTCTTCGTTTAGCAACGCTACCCCAATGATGCGCCCAATATCATCGAAACGGAGCCGAGCAGGTCAAGCAGAGCCAGCGGGAATACGAACTAACCTCCTCTCTTTACAAAACTCACGATTTTTCTTTGAATGCAGGCACTTGAGTTGCAAAATCATCAAATATACTATACACTCACGAGACTCACATTGCTCAGGAATATAACTCTCAGAACCGTTGCACTTACTCACAGCTGCTATCCGCACACAGTGCTCCCAGCAGACACAGTATACCCAACAGTCGCAACATCTCGATCCGCTATCAGCTAAGAAAATTCTATCATTATTTTGCCCCATTACTCCTTGCATAAGGCTACCTTTCTGCCTTCCGAGACTAAGCATTGTCTCCATCTGCATTTCCTGCATTGCATAAGGCTACCTTTCTGCCTTTTGAGGTTAAGCTCTACCTCCATCTGCATTCCTGCATTGCATAAGTCTACCTTTCTGCCTTCTGAGACTAAGCATTGTCTCCATCTACATTTCCTGCATTGCATAAGGCTACCTTATCTGCCTTTCGAGACTAAGCCATGTCTCCATCTGCATTTTGCATAAGGCTACTTTTCTACCTTCCGAGGTTAAGCTCTACCTCCATCTGCATTCCTGCATTGCATAAGGCTACCTTTTTGCCTTCCGAGACTAAGCATTGTCTCCGTCTGCATTCCTCATTGCATAAGGATACCTTTCTGCCTTCCGAGACTAAGCATTATCTCCATCTGCATTTCCTGCATTGCATAAGGCTACCTTTCTGCCTTCCGAGACTAAGCTCTGTCTCCATATGCATTTCCCTGCATTGCATAAGGCTACCTTTCTTCCTTCCGAGGTTAAGCTCTACCTCCATCTACATTTCCCTGCATTTCATAAGGCTACCTTTCTGCCTTCCGAGACTAAGCACTGTCTCCATCCTACATTGCTCTGTATTGCATAAGGCTACTATTCTACCCTTTGAGACTAAGCATTGTCTCCATCCTGCATGGATGAAATATCGCCGTCTTTTATTTATGCCTTGCATCGACTGAAATATCGCCACCTTGTATTTACGTCTTGCACCGGTTGAAATATCGCCACCTTCTATTTACGTCTTGCATCGGCTGAAATATTGCCACCTTCTGCATTTCATGGGCTGAAAGATCGCCAAATTGTCCAAAGGCATCATTGTTCGGAGGCACCATTTGCATAGCCCTAGAACGCCATGCCATGGCCTGAGGATCACATTTTATCTCTTGCATATCATTATTCAAAGGAATCATAGTACAGAGGCATCATTCTCATAGCCCGAGAACATTATTTCATAGCCTGCGAATCCTTTATCATACGCTTCATAGCCCAAGACGTCATGATTCGAGGACGTCATCCTAACCGTCCGAGGACAATATTCATGGTCCAATGGGAACTTGCATCACGTTTAAATTTATGCACAATATATGCTCACTTACAGGTAAACTGGCTAGCAATGGTCGTCTTAGCAGGAGCGATCCCGCTCCAGTTCCCGCAGCCTATCAGACTCTGACCATCCTTCTCAACCCGAACATCGCGTTCGCTCTTTGAAATCTCTATCGGCATATTCCGCCAATGGATCTTGAACTACATACGGATCGATTCCTGTAAGACTAGGGATATATAGGAAGCTCAAGAACCAGAGCTCGATCAAAATTCTTCAAATTGTTTCATTCGGTCAAAATTGTCCATCATATCATTACCCGGCAACTCTTTCATCTTTCCCGGGTAAAAAGGGGCAGCTGTTGATACACAATTTTTCCCTATGTATTTTTATACAAAATACTTTCAAAATAGCATGTACATGCATATATAAGCATGCCCAAGAGTTTGTGTATTTTTTCTAATTTTTAAAGATTTTTAAAATCAATTTATTGTCTATTTTCACAGTATAAAATCCATAATTATTCTCAAAATCATCAATTTTGGTGAATAATTTATTTTATTCTCATATTTATACCAAAATATAGTAAAGGTAATTTTTGCACATTTTTGTAAATTTATTTGGTATTTAAAAGATTAAATTGCATATAATTGCAATTTTAGCCTATTTTTAAGATTAATAGCATTTTATAATTGTAAAATTTGTTCTAGTATTTTTAAATTAATATTTATACATTATTAATTGGGCCAGTACTTTTAATTTGCTTTTGAAATCATTTTACCATTTTTTATAAAATAAAAGGAAAACTGACTAATTAACATTTAGCCCCATTTCATTTCAATTTTAGCCTAAAATTGACCCATTTCTGAATCCATAGTGGACTGGCCCAATTCCGATCTAACCCAACCCCTTTACCCATTTATCCAACCCGCATGATTTTCTTTTAATCCAGGTCGTTGATCCTTTTGATCAACGGCCACGATTGCCCCTTGCCTTTTTTAATTTCCCTACCCTAACCTAATCCCCTCATTTCATTTGGACCGCTGCCTGTGAATACTCTCTTCTCTCAAAACACTCTCGAAAGTTCCTGAAACCCTAGCCTCTCTCACCCGTTTTCAACCGCAACTTCACCGGAATCCATGGCTTCTCAGACCATGGATGGCCTGTACTCACCTCTCTTCACTCTTAAGCCTTGGGTATTCGAAGTTTCGAGGTCTAACTTCGATGGTGTCCTCTCAGATCTTCTCAGTTCCATGGTTTTGAGGCCTATCCGGCCTTGCTCCGGCACATCTAAAGCATTTCAAGCCTGATTCTAACTTATCCGACTCAGGATCGGACGTTTCCAAGCCTTTCTCATTCTAGGGTTTCTCTGAAACCCTAGTTACTCGAGGTTCTCTTTGATTATTTTTAAGATCTGGCATATGTCTGTGATCTACTTGAGTTTCTTAAACGTTTTACCCGATTTCCTTTCAAAAATTACTTCTCATTGTTTTAGGGTTTCTGAAAAAGTTTCAAAATGTTTTCTGACTCTTCTTCTTCTTTTCTTTGTGTGTATCTGCCTATGTTATGTTCTGATGTTTCGTTTTTATGCCTCGTATGATCTTCTCCTGTGTTCTTATGTTTGCCTTATTATGCATGTTCTTCTATTGTGCTCCGTTCTTTTTCCTACTGATTTCTATATCATGCTTTCACATGTTTATTGTATGTGTTCGTTTAACCCTGTGTTCCTTTAATGTAATTTCTAGTAAGCTCTTAGTTCTTGTTTGCCTTCTTCTGGACTTTGTTTGAGTTCTTTCTAAACATGTTTCATCTACTGTTTCCTTAAGTTTATGCTACCTCTTTTCTCTTTTGAACCTGTTTAAGTTCCAAGCTTTTCTTAAAACATGTTCTTTATGCTTCAAATCAGTTTCTTCACTATGTTTGCCTCGAACTTGTTATTGTATCTGCTTGTTTTTCTCATAAGTCTCTGAAAGAGATCCCTGAGCATGTTTCAATTACTTGCCTCCTCCTCTTTGTATCTTATTCGACTTGTAAACCCTAGGATTTGGGGTTTTTGGGCGAGTTTTGATATGATGTTTGGACTAGGGTTCTACTTCGGAACTCTGGGCTTTCTCAGACTCATTTTGAGTCTATGTACTGAACTTGAATTTCTTTGTTTATGACTCTGAACTTTTCTATACTAGATTTTTCTAATTAGCATGACAGTTCTTTCTTGTTTGACATGTCTGTATGCTTTATATATGAAGAATTCTTCCTTTAAAAAGGTTTTGCCAATTTGTGATTGATTCAAAATTCCTTTTAATAAGGTTCGATTGATTGTTACTGATTTTCTTTAATTAAACCTTTCTTCACCTTTTCTGGTTGGATTCATTCATACCAAAACTCAATTTCTGATTTTTACTAGTTGTTGATTGATTTCCTTTCCTTATTTGCACAAACCGTGTTGCTATCAAACTCTTTCCTTAAATAAGTTTCTGTGTATTTACCCTTCCTGTACTGCTTTGGAAAAGATTTTTGATCAAATTCTCTCCTTATTTATTCTACTCGTTTGAAATCAGAATCCCTTAATTAAAGGGAGACCTTATGTAATTGATTACAAACTATTCCCTTACCTTTTCTTACTTGTTTTCTGCACTATAAGAGGGGCACGACCCTTCTGCACTTAGACACCTTGAACCTTCAGTTCAACACTTCGAATTCAATACTTTACACACACACCTCTCAATTTCAATACTCTTTCAATACTCTACTCTCTTCTGAGATCTTTTGTACTATTAGCTTGCAACTTGGTTTACGAGACTTCAGCTTTCACTTATTTGTTTCCCTGAAACTGGTATACCTTAATTTTGATTTCAACACCATCCCTATGTGTTTACTTTACAGTTGCTACACTCCTGTCTACTTTACTGTTCATGTTCTATATTGAATATGCTACTCTCTCTTTGCATCTGATGTTTGTTATGAACTCCCTATACCTCACTGCCTTCTATGTGTTTGAGTTGAGGTTCATGGCCTGACATTATCTAAATTGCTACTTAGGTATGAACCCGATCCTCAATGGATCCCAACTCTCAAAATGTGGCTAATAGGCTAGTCAGGGGTGTGCTAGCACTCCTGATTGTTGGGCACGACCACTACCCTGCCATGGCTCTCCCTGATTTTCCCCCTTGTGCACTTACACTTACTCTTAGATTTAATGTTGTTCCCCCCTCTTATGAGCCTTGCTTTGGGACCTTGAGTTCCCTCTAAACTGGGACATTTGAAGGCTGGCATTTCCACACTGCACCATGTTCTTAATTTTGCAATATATATTTGGGTTGTAAGCACTGCCCGGAGTCTATTTGAGGCTCTTGAGGAACTCTGACACATCCCAAATAAGAGAAGGCTTTGGAAATCTGATCCTGGAAGTTGGTTCATCTCATATTGTTGGACCTTGAGTCTAAATTAGGCTCCTTGGTTGTAGCTTAATTTCTGATGTAATTTTAATTTTCTTAATTCATTATGGTCTGTAATATGTTGTAATAACTTATGGGGTCCTAGTGAAAGGGGAGGGTAACTTATGTATGCAAAGGGTAGACATCATGCTCATAGGTGTTACTATTTACAATTTCTGCACTTCCGCATTTCGTTAGAAATCGTGCCTATAGTTTCTGCACTTCCGCATTTCGTTAGAAATACTGCCTATAGTTTCTGCACTTCCGCACCAGAAACCCTGCCTATAGGTTTTCTGCATTCATGCACGTCATATAGAAATCCTACCTATAAGTTTCTGCATTCATGCACGTCATATAGAAATCCTGCTTATAGTTTTCTGCATTCATGCACGTCATATAGAAATTCTACCTACAGTTTCTGCACTTCTGCATTTTCATCTATCATTCGGCAAACAGTTACAGGTTAAGTAATAATAAATTTCATTCTAGATACCATGTCTATAGGACCTCTACACTTTTATCTTCTTTTTAAAACCAACAACGCCTAGAAATTATGCCTACAAGAGTAATCTTTGAATCTGATTCGCTTATTTCATCTGCGAGTTTAAAATCAGTTGCAATGTTGTCTAAAATCTGCGGAACTTTCGTTTTCTATAAGCAGTAAGTCTTCTTTAAAAATCAGAGCAATCATTGTTAGATACCATGCCTATAGGTTTCACCTAGGCAAACCATTAGGTAATTGATTAACTGCATCAGTCTTTGAAAAATTACAACCAGGGAAGGCTAATTCGGACTCCTCATCAGAGAAATATGTGATGAATCAGCCTATCCTACGCTTTAATTTGATTTTAGACCATAACCAGTACTTGTAAGTCATGCTAGCCAATTTGTCTCTTTAAATGAGGAGGCCTGTTTGAGCCCTTTAAACTGTTATGTGTTCTCCCCATACCTGCCTTATATGTTTTGATTGTCGCCTTAGAATTTTATCCTTTTAAAACTCTAAAAAGCCAAATTTCCCTTCCCTTTAGGACTAATAGTCCCAAATGCCTCCGGGACGGATATGATTGGGGCGAGTACTAGCATGCAATAAGTAACGACACCATTCTGCGCTTTACTACCTTAACGGGGTAGGAAGGGTAGATATGGATATGATGACCGGTGCGCTAATACCACGTGCAACCCCTCTTCTGAGGAGCAATTGCCGGGTATTGCATTGATGTGATCCATATTGTTTGTAAACCTAGGACCTCCTTTTTTTAACTTGTTTTATTGTCCGAATTATTTCCTTAAAATTTCTGCTTTCTTTATCCTCTTCAAACTTTCAATTTGCTTGCAATAATATGTGAAAATCCCCCTTCTATTTGAGGCCCTTAATTGCTTGTTTGATTATGTGAAGTCACAATTGTAACATGGTCGGGAACCACACTAGTGGATCTTGAGGGGTGCTTAACACCTTCCCCTTGAGATAATTTCTATCCCTTACCCAAACTTTGGTTCTTCAAACTCAAACCCTTCTTAGTGTCCTAATGCACTTAATCATTAGGTGGCGACTCTTCAAGTTCCAAAACCCAATTCCCAAAAGGGAACGAGTTGTCCTTCCAAATGTCACAAGCCCGATTTTCGTGAGAAAAAGGGGGCACGACAGCCGTCTCTCAGGCTAGAGGCACAGACTTCCGCTACTCGCACTTCGGAGCAGATGGCTCCTTAGTTTCAGACTCCAGCAACTTAGCCAGTTGGGGTTGTTCAGCGAGGGGTTGTGGCTTAGACCGCTGATAGAGCAGCTATGTCTGCTGATGCCTTGTGGAGATTGAACAAGTTCACCAATCTTTTGACTACTACCTATGGCGGTACATCTTTAGAGGATCCCAAGGACTACTTGGACAGTTATCAAGAGGTTCTACGAAACATGGGGATAGTGGAGACCAATGGGGTCGACTTTGCTGCTTTTCGTCTATCGGGTTACGCCAAGACTTGGTGGAGGGATTATTGTTTGTCTAGACCACCTGGGTCACCGGCTTTGACTTGGGACCAGTTCTCTCAGCTATTTCTGGAGAAGTTTCTTTCTATCACTCAGAGGGAGGACTATCAGAGGAAGTTTGAGCATCTCCAGCAGGGTTCCATGACCGTCACTCAGTAGAAGACCAGATTTATTGCCTTGGCCCGTCATGCTCTTCTTATACTTCCCACCTAGAGAGAGAGGGTGAGGAGGTTTATTAAGGGACTAACTCAGCCTATCAGATTGCAGATGGCTAAGCAAATAGGGAGTGAGATTTCTTTCCAGGATGTAGCCAATGTGGCTAGGCGAGTTGAGATGGTTCTATCACAGGGGAGTGGTGAGGGGTCTGACAAAAGGCCTCGTCATTCGGAGAGGTTTAGTGGTGCCTCGTCTGGAGGCAGGGGTTCTTTTAGAAGGAGCCATCCTCCTAGGCTGTTTCATTTAGAACTTTAGGCTTCTCATGGTGCTCCAAGTGGCCATGGTTCTTATATGCATTATTTTGATCAGTTGCCCTATAGTGCACCACTAGCTCCTCTCAGTACACCTCTGCTCTAGAGTTTTAGGGTGGTTACTTAGGCCGTCAGGGTCAATTTCAGGCTCAGCAGTCTCATCAACCGAAGTCTTGTTATACATGTGGTTATCCGAGGCACATTGTTAGGTTTTTCCCTCGAGCCTCGAGCAATTCTCAACACTAGGGTTCTCGTGCTATGGTTCCAGCACTGGGTGTTCCATTGCTTGCTCAGCCAGCTAGAGGTAGGGGTCGAGGTGTTAGAGGTGGAGGTCAGGCTGTTAGAGATGGAGGTTAGGCAGCTAGAGATGGAGGCGAGCAAACAGGAGGCCGTCCTAGGGATGTAGTTCAGAGTGGCGGGGCTCAGCCCCGATGTTATGCTATTCCCGCCAGACCTGAGGTTGAGGCTTCTGATTCAGTTATCACATGTACGATTTCAGTTTGCAGTAGAGATGCTTCAGTTCTATTTGATCTAGGGTCCACATATTCCTATGTGTCATCTTATTTTGCCCCTTATCTAGTTGTGCCCCGTGATTCTTTTAGTGCTCCTGTATATATGTTTAGACCAGTGGGTGATTCTATTGTGGTAGATTGTGTCTATAGTTTGTGTGTGATTGTTATTGGGGGTCTTGAGACTAGCGTAGATCTCCTACTTCTTGATATGGTCAATTTTGATGTCATTTTGGGGATGGATTGGTTTTCACCTTATCGTTCCATATTGGACTATCACACCCAGACCGTGACCTTAGCCTTGCCAGGGTTGTCTCGATTGGAGTGGAGAGGTATTCCTGGGCATTCTACCATCAGGGTTATCTCTTATATGAAGGCTTGACGTATGGTCGAGAAAGGGTGTTTGGCTTATTTGGCTTATGTTCGTGATTCTAGTGTTGAGGTTCCTTCTATTAATTCTGTGTCTGTGGTTCGGTAATTTCCAGAGGTGTTTCCTGCAGACTTGCCGAGGATGCCACCCGACAGGGATATTGACCTTTGCCCTGATTTCGCTCTGGGCACTCAGCCCATTTCTATTCTGCCATATCGTATTGCCCCGCTAGAGTTGAAATAATTGAAGGAGCAATTGCAAGATTTGCTTGATAAGGGCTTTATTAGACCTAGTATCTCGCCCTGGGGTGTGTCAGTGTTGTTTGTTAAGAAGAATGATGGATCGAAGAGGATGTGTTTAGATTATCGTCAGTTGAACAAAGTCACCATCAAGAACAAGTATCTGTTGTCGAGGATTGATGATTTATTTGACCAGCTTCAGGGTGCCAAGGTATTTTCAAAGATTGATTTGAGGTCTGGCTACCATCATTTGAGGATTAGGACATCTGATGTCCCTAAGACAGCTTTTCTCACTCGGTAAGGGCATTATGAGTTCTTAATGATGTTATATGGGTTGACAAATGCCCCAGCAACATTTATGGATTTGATGAATCGAGTGTTTAAGCCATACCTGGATTCTTTTGTGATTATTTTCATTGATGATATCTTGATCTACTCCTGCAGTCAAGAGGAGCATGAATAGCATTTTCGAGTCGTTCTCCAGACTCTGAAGGACAACCAGTTATATGCTAAGTTTTCGAAATGTGAGTTTTGGTTGAGTTCAGTTGCATTCCTGGGACATATTGTTTCAGCAGAAGGTATTCAGGTCGATTCTAAGAAGATTGATGTAGTTAACGACTGGCCTAGACCCACATCAGCTACAGAGATCCGTAGTTTGTTGGGTTGGACGGGTTATTACCGTCGGTTTGTGGAGGGGTGATCGGATCCAACCCTACACCACTATAGAGTGGCAAGAGCGGTCGATGCAGCTTTTACCTGATAAGGTCGGGATTGAATCCATAGGGAGCTAAGATATATTTGGAGTTAGATTCATTCTTTTGTTTGTTTTCTCTTTCTAATTTTATACTAATGATGCACAAAATTAATCTAAGTAGATATTTTTGTAAGGTTTTCTAAATTGGTAAAGAGGCACTAGGGAAGTGACTTACTCCTACGTGAGTATCTGATGGGATCTAGAACTTAAGGCAATAATGTTATAGTTGGGATCATGATATAGCCAATGCACGTAATTACTCATTCTATACCTCTCGGTAGTTTGAGTGACTTTGCCCTAATTGGCTTTCTCAAGCCCAATTGGGTGTTCAATTTGTGCAAGCAAAGTTGGCTCAAGTCGGGTATTACTATCTCTAGATTTAACCCTTTAATTGGGGCTATCAATCTCTTGATTACACCACAATTTCTTGTTGGCCTGAATTTCCTAGACTTAAGCTCTCTTTCTCAAGAAGAGTCTAAGTCAAAAAGGCAAAAATTAGTGTTTGCAACCACCAATTCAACATAAAAAGCACAAATCAGCCAAATATCAATCACCCATAAATATCTAAGCCCTAAAATAGGCGACCCATTAAATACCCACACTAGGGTTGAGCCACAAACCTAGCTAATGGGTCTAGCTACTCATAATAACTGAAGAAATCAAAGATTGAGATGAAGAATAACCCATAAAATGTAATTAGAAGATAAGAATCTAAGATTAATTGCTAAACAAGCTACAAAATTACTCAAAAAGGCAAAAGTAGGTGGTTCACTTTCTTAGCTAAAGATAACATGACCTAAAAATCTGAAAAAGAAGTATTTATACACAGCTAAATTTTCCGGACAAACATGCCCCTGATGGAGGTACCGCTGATAGAAGAAAATGGACCGATGCAGTGGTAAGGCTACCGCGGCCGCATAAAATCAAGCGCGGACCGCGGTCTTCAACATTCAGCTCAACTGCAGACTCTCTGAATCTCTCCTCAACTGACCGCGATAAAAGGACCGCTGTCATGGTAGAGATACCGCTGCCGTACAAAATTACCGCGATCAGTGGTGACTTAAAGTTCCAAAAATGCAACTCTCTGATCTTTTCCACTGCGGACCACGAGATCAAGACCACCTTAGCGGTGGTTCCTCCGTGTCTGCGGTTGATTTTTCGATGTAGCGCTCAGTTGACTCAGTTTTTGGCTTGTGCAGGTTTCACTCTTTTTTCAGCTGGTTTTGACTTTATTGTCTCTTTTTGACCAAACACTACAAGCAAGCACAATAAGTTAGCTTTTGGGAATACTTGTACACACTTTTAATCTAAAACTCAAGCAAAAAGGAGCATAAAATATACTAGAATCCCTAGTTATCAACTCCCCCAAACTTAAGCTTTTGCTTGTCCTTAAGCAAACAAAGTAATTCCCACCTCCTCAAGTTAAAAGAAAGGTAAATTCAGCAGTCCTAAAGTAACCTCATCAAGAATCAATTGGGACTAATAATTACCCTCAACTCAAATACATTATCAACAATACACAACCTTTTTAGCACCATGGCTATAGTGCGACACAAAAGCATCAAGAGTTGACTCAACTCATCAAGGAAACTCTTTCTGTTACATTGATCGTTGTGGAACCCAAACTCATACTCCTCAACTCTCCATAAGCAAACCTCAGTTTTATATTGTAGCACTCAGAACGAGGATTGTGGAAAATACACTCATCTCTCTCAAAAGAAGGTCACAAGTCTGGCTCTAAGTACCATAAGCTTGCCCCTTATGTGAGTCACCACTAATGTAAGCGCACCAAACTCAAGATCATATAGGGCTTTCTGTAAGGCCCTATGAAAACTTGTACTCAGAACCTGGTAGCTCGTAGTGCCAAGTCCCGAATATGTGTTCGGACCCTTTATACTGATCTAGCATTTAAAAATCAGGAATCAAGTTTTCCAGAAAAGTGCTATTATGCAGTCCAGAATGTGGTCGCAAATCAAGTATACGGACCGCATTTCTGTCGCAAAGTGAGCCAGGATGTTAGTCAAAATTTAGGTCAAAATGCGGCCCATTATGCGATCGCATAACTGGTATGCGGACAGCATTTCGGCCGCAAACTCAAATAGAATGTTCAGAGTTTTGGAGAACTTTCGCGGTCCATTATGTGAACCGCATTTCCTCTTTGCGATCGCAAATGCGATCGCATACCTAACTTGGGGCTCCAATTTTTCTAACTTTTAAACCCGACCCCTTCTTCAATAAAACACCCTAACCCTTCATTTTATAACATTTTCTGAACAAAACTAGAGAGAGGGAAGAGAGAATTCTTGAGAGAGAAAGTCTTATCTCCATCAATTTGATTTTTTTCAAAGTCACCCAGGCCGGGAAATTTCAAGTAATTGTCTTCATCTCCGTTCTTGCAGGTAAAAATCCCCAACCCTTTTTCATTTGTTTTCAGATTTAAACAAAAAGGGGGATTCTCATGCATTGATTCTTGAAAATGGAAGTTGAAATACACTTGCATGTCCTTTAAAACCTAAAATCTAGTAAGAGGAATTGGGTAGAAGTAAAGATTTGCAAAAGAGGGGTTGATAACCTAAGTAAGTTCAGGTTGAGTTTGTGAACTTCAATTCTAAGTTATATGTGTTAACTTATGAACTAGATTGACGGTACTAAGCTGTTGGTGAATTGAAAGTAGAAGTTAAAAAGGGAATTCAACTCCAGGTATGTATGTCTAACTTTAACCTTCGTAAAGTCACCTTGTTTGGTGTACGAGTAATTAGTATGTGTTACTTATGTGGACTATTTGCGAATTCTTGTGATTAATATGCGTTGAACGTTGTTGGTTAAGTCTTCCGATATAATGGTGTATGAAAATGGCAACAAACCAAGTGTGTGTGTGTGTGTGTTTATGTGGTAAGAGCTGTGTAACAAATGATGGAAAGAAATCGTAATTGATGAAATTGAAACAACTGTGGTAATATCATACGTGACTTGTCGCAGACAATTATTGTTGTGACTTAAAATTGTATACAGGCTGTTGCATATGATGGAAATGGTATTGATGTTTATGAAAATTCTTTGTGAATCGTTGTTTTTGTCGTGTGAAATGTGATTGTCCGGTGGGATCGGGTTGTGCGCCGCAACACGAAGTTATAAGGTGTGGGTCGTGGTGATAAGGGTGACCGAGGTAATAAGGATGGAAAATTGATCGAAATCACTATTGAAATGAGAATATGTGAAAGTTGTGAAATCATTGATGTGATGAATTAATGTTGAAAGGGGAAAAGGAGAGATTGTGGAACTTGTTTGGCTTTGGTTGTTCCTTTCATGTGCGTTTGATTGTTGATTCTATTACTGTTTGTTATCTGTGTATTGATTGATTTTACTTGGGGTAAAGTTTGTTCGTACATACCAGTACAATTCAAATGTACTGACGTCCCTTTTGCCAGAGGCGCTACATTCGTGTTATGATTGTAGGTGGTTCTATAGCAGGTACTCTAGTCCGCCGATAGTAGCACTCCTTCACTTCCCGTCAGCTGAATTGGTGAGCCCCTTTCCTCTCGGGGCCCTGCGTGGCTCATTCCGCTTTTCTTCCGGAGTTTTATTCTGGCATTTGCGTAAGGTATAGCCGGAGCCTTGTTACCGGCGAGTATTGTATCACCCCTTTTTATCCTTAGAGGCTCCATAGACAAGAAATATGGGTTATGTACTTATGTATTTTGTATTTGGGCAGTGTAACTTGTAAACCATGCTAAGTAACCATGTATATTATGTAAATCTCGTAAGAATGTGTTTAAATTATGAATGGCTATTTCTCTTGGTTAACAGATAATGAAAACGTGGGGTAACACATGGGATAGGAAAGGCACCCAGGTCCGTTTGACTGGGGTTACCCGATTGAGCGCCAATCGCGCCCCTCGGTTTTTGGGGTGTGACACTTTCATGGGGATGTAATGAGGGCTTTTGGTTCAGGGTAGGATATATTGGTCTAAGAAGGTTTCATCTTCCCTTAAGCACTTCATTTGCTTCATTTTGGCACATATTTTCTTGACTCTTTGAGTCATTTACTTCTTCTTTAGGGGATAGAGAGACACACTCTCACTCTTTCTTGTTTATTTCAATCCTTTTTCTCCTTTCTAATCTTTCTATGCCTTTCATCTTTTGCTTTTATTGAATCCCTTCATTTCTTATACATTGTTCACTTTCTTTTTGAATTTTTGGCTTTTCTTTCTTTTTTTCTTTTTGCCTTTCCTTTTCGTCATTTTGTATCTTTTATCACTTTTCCATTCCTCATCTCCCCCCCAAACTTATGTTTTTTCCTTGTGCTAAGGAAAGATAAGGTGCCAAGAGAGGGTCATTTTGGAATGGGTAGAGGCTTGTATCATGGTTATTAAAACAATAAGGGCTATGACTCAATGGGGTTGACTATGGATATCATCATTGGTAGGTTATGGATGTTTCAAGTCTCAATTGGGATCAAGGAGAGCCTATAATCACTTCACAAGTCGAGCTATACTTAGGATTTCGCCTAACAAACATTCAGGGCAAGTTCTAGTCATATTGGCACGGGACTTGGACTTCCAAATCAAAACCTCACCACACAAGCTATAAGATTGCTAAAGAAACAGAGTTGGGGGCCCACAACAACCTTAGATGAGATTGAGCAACACAAATGGTTTCGAGAAACCACTCGATGATTGTTTAGTCAACACAAGAGTCTCAAGGTCACAACTATCACCATCCTATACACACCAAATTGTTTTTAACCATAAGGTCAAAGGTAAATGTGTTAGGCCCAAGTGAAGCTTTGTCTGAGGCACCGTTGCTCACTATCTACTATTTACACAAAAATGAAAAGAAAAACAGACTCAAACCTTTAAGAAGGTTGTCATGCCATCTATCATCGGGAAGAGCCACCCGGTTAACACACACTCCACCTTTGAAAATAACCGTGACATTAGGAAAACCAAAGGCTTATTGATCATTGAAACTTGAAAAATAAAAAGCTACAAACCAAAAAAGAAGCTATTATATGAAATAAGAAGCTATACTATTAAGGGAAATTGTAAAAGAAGATGTGAAGTAAAATGTGGAAAGTAAACTAAATATGTACAATAGGGGATTTAGACGAATATACATAAGAGGGAATGAAAATATACATGAGAGAGTAACTTTACATACATACCAAGGTCGAAAAATAACGAAAAGTGAAATAAAAGGTAAAGTTATATACATACCAAAAGTGAAAAAATAAGCGTAAAGAAAGGAAATAGTATCATAATTATAAACAAACTACCAAATCATCAAAGTAGGGTCACCCCCTCAAATGAAAGCTAGCATTATCCTCAATGCTAACTAACCAAAAATAAGCTCAATAAGAAAGGTAGAGAGTAAAGAAAACTCCCTATGGATCCTCTATCTGCATGGGGTCCTATGGCTGGGTCCCTGGATCCTCTGTCTGCTCTGGGGCTTGTGGCTGGCTAGAGGCACCTCCCTTAGGGTCCTCCAGCTGAATCTCTACATCATCGACCCTAGTCACTATTCTTCTCCTCTTGGGCTCTCTCTCAATCTCTTACTCCTAGACTTGCTCTGTCAGAGTTGCTGGAGGCTGGTCTTGCAATAGGATCTCCAATGGTAGGTGATCAGATGCCTCCATCTTCTCCACTGCACTGCATCAAACATCCTTGTGCACATCTCACAACCAGTTAGTATCGCGCCCCCTTTTTTCCCTCTGCGGAGAGGAGTCCAGGTTTCGACATTCATGGGGGTGTAGTGACTCATTTCCTTTTAGGAATTGGGTATTCAAAGAGTCGTCACCTAACAATTTTAAGGTGAATTATGGCACCTATAAGGTTCAGCTACAACTATGTTTGATAACCAGAGATAGGGTAAGGGCTTGAAATTATCCTAAGAGGAAGGTGTTAGGCACCCCTCAGGATCCTCTAGTATGGTTCCCGGCCAGATAGTTTTTGTGAATTTATGCAATTAGCAAATAGACAAGTAGGGCTCAAATAATCGGGATTTAAGTTAAACACACAAGTATTTGAAAACGATCAATGAAAGCAAGGTTTTGAAAAGAGTTACAATCTAAATATGCTTATGAACATAAAAAGGGTGTCCTAGGTTTGTTTGTAATATGGATCACATCAATGCAATACCCGGTATGACACTACTTAGAGGAGGGGATACATGTGGTATTAGCGCACCGGTCATCATATCCATATCTACCCTTCCCAACCCGTGAAGGTAATTAAAGTGAGGGTTGGTCTTGACCACTATTGCATGTTGTTACCCGTCCCTTTCTATCAGTCCCAGAGGAATTTTAGGACTCCTATTTCTATAAGAAGGAGGTTCTAGGAGACCCTCAGGTTTAAAGGCAAAAATACTAAATCGACATACAAAATATATAAGACTGCAATTACGGGGGAAATATATAAGCAAGTAGAAGGCTCAGTTATACCTCGATAAATAGTGCACATAAAAAGCATGACTTATACACAGTTAAGGTCTGAATCTAAAGTCCCAAGAAGGGTGTTTAAGTCAGAACTAGATTTTTCACATGACTCAGAAAAGAAGTCTGAATCAGGCCTGCCTGCTGGTTGTAACAGTTGATAATTAAACAAAGGCAGTTCCAGTTTTATTTAAGTTATTACCTAAGGCTTGCCTAGGCGCAAAGCGAGATGCAGTAGTTATTCAGAATTGCTAAGACAGTTTGGAGCTTATTATTACCTAAAACACGTTGTTCTAGTTGCAGCGATTATTACCAATTATTCAGAAACTTCACAATGTGAAAATTACTACTTTACTACCTTTTTTTCATGAATCAGTAGTTGACTAAGCATTTTAAACAAAAATGCAAATAGGATCTTAGAACATGGTGTCTAATAGGCAAATTTCAAGGTTGTTGAATACTTAATTCCTAAGGCATGATTTTTAAATGTACACAAAGGTTGCAGGAATTTTGAAATAACAGCTTCATGGGTAACAGTTTTTATGCCAATGCTATTATTGCCCTAGTAGCAGGATTTCTAAGCGATAGACATAAGACATGGATTAATAAATGAGATTCTGAAGCAGGAAACATGAATCCTAGGAACATGATTTCTAATGCATTGTATGAATCCTAAACATGATTTCTATTGCATAACTTGGAATATAAACCTAATAACATGTTTTATACCCTTTAACAACAATAGAATGCATATTTCCCATCCCTTTTCACTAGCCACTCCAATAATTGTTTACAAATTATTACAGACCATGTGACTGAATTACATAAGAAATGTAAAAATAAGAGGTTACAACCATAGGATGCCTGATTCTGACTTCCTCTCTGAGTTATGTAATAAACTACTTCAAATGCCAATATTGTTCCCAAGCCTTTCTCATATCTGGGTGTGTCAGAGTTCCCTAAGGACCTCAAGGGATCCCGGGCAGTGCTCACACCCAGATTGCATAACCAAGAGTAAGTGCAGTGTAGAAGAGCCAGCCCTTATGTGTCCAGGTTCAGAGGGAGCTCAAGGGTCCCAAAGCAAGGCTCACACAAGAGGGGCAAAACCTAGTGATCTAAGAGTGCATGCGAAAGTGCTTGAAATAGACTCAAAGGAGTGGAGTTGGAAAATAGTTTTGGAAACAACATGTTTGAAGTGAATTTGTAAAACATCAGAAGAATTGCCTAATAAAACAATTTTTTGAAAGGGAAAGGGGGTAGGAGTAACAACACACATACAGAACAAGTTCAGAGAGGAGTACATGCTTCAGTAGTTACAAACAGGGGAGTAAGAGTTAGGGACATAGAGGACCCAAAACAGAAACACATAATTAGTCATGAATCAAGTACATTAGAAGACATGCTAGTTGAGGGACATAAACAGGAACAAATAAACATGCTAATTATATTTGAACAAAAGAGGGCAAAAATTTAAGCATGTTGAGTAAGGCAGTAAACAATAAAGTGCAATAGCATGAGCCATTAAGTCAGTGCAGAAAGAGGCAGTGATTAACAACAAGGGAGCACATAGGTTTGAGTTTTAGAATTTAAACTAGGGACATACCAGTTGAAGAAGCAAAGTGCAGGAAAAGAAAAGTAAAGCAATCAGAATTCCACAGTCTAGCCTTGGCTTTCAGCCGACTAGACAAGGCAGTAGCACAAGTAGTAGAGAAAGAAAGAGAGCTTGAATGTGTAAGTGTGTGTTTTGAACTCAGTTGTTCGTGTCTTTAGAAAAGAGAGGGTAGGGTATTTATAGCTTTGAAAACGAGTAGAAAAGAAGGTAACAAGTAAAGGTTTAACACAAATATGGAAATAATCACAAACAAATTCACATTAATATAAGAACTTCCCTTTAATCAAGGAATTACTGCTTAACGGTGTCACGACCCAAACTGATGGGCCGCGACGGGGGCTTGAGTCCTATCTGTCAAACACCCCTAAGCATGCGTTTAAGATATGATCCTGTATAACATCTGATGCATTACGAAAATAACATACGTGAAGAAAACCTGCCATCAAGGCAAATGTATGCATACATGCAGAATACAGTGGGCGAGCCTGCAAGGCTGCTATAGACAATTATACATCCAAAACTGAAAGCCGACAAGACCACATACAACTGAACTAGACATACTGTCTACAGACCTCTAGTGGAAACATAACTGTACAAAGACGGGACTTAGCCATGTCATACCCATATATATATAAACATATCGTACCAAAATGAAAAGCAACTCCACATCAAGTGGAGCACGCCAACTCTCGCTGATCAAGAATCCTAAGAAGGGGAGTTGATACCCAATTTTTCCCTATATATTTTTCCCATATGTAAGCATATCCAATTGTTTCATTATTTTTCCATAATTTTTTAAAGGTTTTCAAATCAATTTATTTCCATATTTTATCCATAAAAACCCAATAATTATTTCCAAGAGTATTATTTTGATGATTCATTTGTTTTTATTTCACACTTATGCTAAAATAAAGCTAAGGGAATTTTTGCATATTTTTCAAAATTATTTAGAATTTTTAAAGGCTAAATTGTATAATTGTAATATTAGTCTCCTTTAGGATTTAATTGCGTTTATATTCATGAAAATTAAGTCCAGTATTTTTAAATGGTTAATTATATGTCATAAATCATTTTGGTACTTTTAATTTATTTCCACAAATCAATTTACTATTTTTTTATAATTTTAAATAGGGAAAAATGGCTATTAAAATGATAGCCCAATTCCATTTCATATATAGCCTAATTTGAATCCCAAATCAGACCCAATTTCCCCCTGGCCCAATTTCTGTTAAATTCGACCCCTTACCCGTTTAAATGACCCAAATCGAACTCCCCACCTAACCCCTTTAATATCAGTTGTTAATCGTTTGGATCAACGGCTCCCATTACCCCTTTCCTTTTTTAACCCAAAAGACCCCCCAAACCTAACTAATTTCTCACCTATCGCCGCCCTTGAATACCTCTTCCTCTCAAACTCTCTTTGCAACACCACCTAAACCCTAGCCGCCTACACCCTAATCCACCCTAATACCCACCTAATCCATGGCCTTCTGTTGTCATCTGAGATATGTACCAGTCTTCCATGGTTTCTATGTGTTTGGTTCTATTGTTTCACGACCAGACTCCGAAGGAGTTTTGTCCAGTGTTTTCTCGACTGGTGTTCATGGCTTTCTCCGACCATCCACGACCTTTTTCGGCCAATCATGGCCTTTCGAGACGAGTCCTTGACATTTTCTGGTTAGATCATTAAATTTCGAGATCTTTCTCATTTTCTTCTGGGTTTTCTGAAACCCTAATCTCTAAGATCTTTCGATTTCTTTCAGATCTACCTTAGATCTGTGATTACCATGAACTTTTAAGCATTTTTTCTCGAAGGTTCTTCAACGTTGTTTTCAAAACGACTCTTCATTGTTCTGATTAGGGTTTTCCTTTAAGTTATTTCAAAAATCTTTTCTCTGATTCTCGATGTTGTTTTATGACTTTACTATGTTCGAACTGTTTATTATGCTTTCCTTCTGCTTGATTTAGCATATTGAAAATCCTAATTTCTTTTGGGTCCCATTCGAATTCTAAATTTGTTTGTTAGATGAGTATTTGTTGAGTTCTTGTTTGGCCTATTTGTTTATCATATTTTAAACTCGATTGTTGCTTAAAACCCTAGGTATTCTTGGTCTGAAACTGTTTGTTTGAGTATGCACGTGATTCGATTAAAGTTCTTTGTCTCTAGCTCTCTCTTCTTTATGAGACTTATTTGATTCTGAGTTTCTACTATCTTTCAACTAGACTATGGTTGAAACCCTAACTTTTTAAAAAGGTTTCCTCACCTGTTACTGTGAGACCTTTACTTGTTTGACTCCCTTCTTCACTTTGGCTATATGTGTGAGCCCTGACTATCTACTGAACTTTATGCTTATTTCTGCTACTATTGTATGTTATTTCTTTTGCCAACGTGCTTGGCCTCGCATGTTTGATGACCCTGTTCACTTTATTTATATGCTGAAATTTCTTCCTTGATTGATTTTCATTGTATGATTGATTTCTAAAGTTTCCCTTTTATGAATCCTAATTTCACTCGCCCATCCAAAATTAATTGATTCTTTTCCCTTTACTGTAATATTTACCTTGCTGAATCTATTTCCAAAATAAGCATATTTTTGTACTTAGACTCGATTGCTTACTTAATGTTGGTACTACTCCTTTTATGAAAATAATCAGTCTGCTTTCAAACTGATTTTCTTTCCTTAATTGGACCTGCTTCTACCCGTTAAACAGTGATTCCTCAATTACAGGGATTCACTTGTGTAATTGATTCTGACTGGAGATTGTTTCTATATTTGTGTTAAGACTTTACTTATTACCTTATTTCTCATCTGTTTTCAAAGTTATAAATACCCTGCACCTTCTCTTTCAAAGACACGAACCATCTAAGTTCAGAACACACACTTCACTAACAATCTCTCTCTTTTCTCTGTTACTACTTGTTTGCTGCCTTGTCTAGACGGTTGAAAGCCAAGGCTAGGCTGTGGAAATTTGCTTGCTTTTCTTTCTACATTTGCTTCTTTACTGGTATGTTGTAATTAATCTTCCAGCATTAACAACAACATGTTTCTTTACTATTTCCTTCAATCTTGCCTGTTTCCTGCTTGTGTGTAATCAAGTTTCATTCCTAAAAGCATGCTATAAATCAATGTGTTTTCTTTATGTATGAATTCTGTCAGTCAATTATTATGACTTGTGAATCTTAAACTCCATATCCTCTATATGTGTTGTGGGCATGCCAACATCATCTATTGTTGTGCATGCCCAAACCTGACCCTTCCTAGGGTCATATGCTCCCTGCAATGTATTCCCAAACCCCTAACCCCTTTGTGCAAAAATGCTGATTCTGTGTAATGTTAGCTTTACTACTACTGTTTTCCAATCACCCTTACCCCTCTCTATTCTCAACTTAGATTTAAATCTCTGTTTCTGCACTTTCACTATACTCTTAGACTTAGGTTCTGCCCCTCTTGTGTGAGCCTTGCCTTGGGACCCATGAGCTCCCTCTGAACTTGGACACATAAGGGATGACCCTTCCACACTGCACCCATCTCTATCTAGTTATGCAAACTTGGGTGTAAGCACTGCCCGGGGTCCCTTGAGACTTTTAGAGAACTTTGACACATCCAGGTCTGAGAAAGGCTTTGAAACGAAGGGCATTTAAAGTGGTTTGTTCCATAAATCAGAAAGGAAGTCAGGAATCAGGCTTCCTTTGATTGTAATTTCTTCATTACAATTTTCTGATGTAATTCATTACTTGGTCTGTAATAATTTGTAATAAACATTGGGGTTGGCTAGTGAAAAAGGGGATGGGTAATTATGCATGTTTAGCTATTAGAAGGGTAGAGATCGTGCCTATAGGATCTGATTCTTTAAAATTCTGTATGTTTTAAAATTAGTACTTTTCATAGAAATCATACCTATAGGAATTTCCAGTAAATCCTGCCATGCTTCGTTTTACGTTCAACTAGATACCATATCTACAGGAACTAAAAATTGGCAATAATATATACCATGCCTATAGGATCTGAAAACAGCCTAATTAAAATTAGTTTATCTCGTACTGCTTTGAACTAGTCTCAAACAACTTACTTTTCGTTTATTAATGCAGTTTAGAAAGCATGCCTATAGGATCTCAAATCTCTCGATTTTTATAACTAGTCACTGCTTTTCTATACATTCTGAATCAGTAATAGATATCATATTCATAAGATCTCACCCAAACACTTAGGCAAGCCTTAGGTGATAATAACCATAAAAAACTGAATCCGCCTTTGTTAATTAGTAACTGTTACAACCAGCAGGTAGGCCTGATTCGGACTTCCTATCTGAGTCATGTACAAAACTGGTCTGCCTCAACAATTGAAACTCCCCTTACCTTAGTATTTTTAATTCAGAACCTGATTGTGTTTAAGTCATGCTATTTATGTGCTTTGTTTAAGGATGTATACATGAGCCACTTATTTGTTTACATGTCTCCCCTAATGTGCAGTCCTATATGTTTTGTATGTCGCCTTAGCTTTTTCACCTTTTAAAACCTAAAGTTAGCCTAATATCCCTCCCCTTTAGAAATAGTAGTCCTAAGATCCTCCGGGACTGATTGGAATGGGACCGGTATTGCATGCAATAGTGGTCTAGACCAATCTGCTCTTTAATACCTTAATGGGGTGGGAAGGGTAGATATGGACATGATGACCCGTGCGCTAATACCACGTGTATCCCCTCTTTAAGGAGTGTCATACCGAATATTGCATTGATGTGATTCATATTATAAATAAACCTAGGACCCCCCCTCCTTTTTTTTTTTCTTTTTATGCTCCCAAGTATTTGTAAAATATAACTTCTTTTCAAAATTCGCCTTTTAATTGTTCTTTCAAACTCTTATGTGTTTAAATATAAATCCCATACTATTTGAGCCTATATTTGTCTCCGTGCTAATTGTACAAATTTACAAAAAACTGTCTGGCCAGGAACCTCACTAGTGGATCCTGAGGGGTGCCCAACACCTTCCCTTTAGGATAATTTCAAGCCCTTACCCTATCTCTGGTTATCAAGCAACTTAGAAGTGAACCTCATAGGTGTCCTAATACACCTTAAATCATTAGGTGGCGACTCTTCAAATGTAAAACCCAGTTCCCAAAAGGAATGAGTTGTCCTATACAAAATGTCATAAACCCGATTTTTCAATGCAACAAGGAAAAAAAGGGGGCGCGACAAGGGGGACCATTAGCTTGCCTACCTGCACCTGTGGGCATGAAATGCAGGCCCCGTGAAATAGGGTGTCAGTACGAAAAATGCACTGAGTATGTAATACATGACAATAAGTACGTAAAAGATATAGATGAAACATGGAATACAGAAATATCTTTAAATCTGAATAACTCTGTAAATTTTGAAACGTTTATAATATCATGCACATGCGTATAAATATTATGCCATGCATAGGTATGGTGTACATAATATCATCAAGCCACTAAGGGCATCCCATCATATCGTCTTGGCCACTGTGGGCAACCTATACAAGCTGATCAGGTGGTACATATATAATGCCATAACCTCTTCCCATATCCCATATACACAAACATATATATATACACGTATATAACACCGTTTGAATCATATTTTAGCCACTGTGGGCAATATCATCATCATATACCAACTGATCAGGTGGTGGTGCGTATATAACGCCGTAACCTTTTCCCATATCCCATATACATATATTTACATATATACGCGTATATAACGCCATCTGGTCATGGGTCAATGCACATGTATAAATGAGTGAAATGCATGAAAAATACATAATAATCTCGATATTCCTTACGGATAAACTTTTCTAACTGCGTATTATTCTGAGACCCATGAACAAAAGATAATAATAATTCTCATGGGGAATCAAGAATATAGACACCTCTACTATTTTTATGAATAAAGTAATTTATAGAAACTGTGTATTTACTCGTTTCTTCAATATAATTTGGACCATGCCAAAAGAAAGAAGGGATGACCTTAACATACATGTTCAACGTTCTTGGTTTCAAAACCAAGAACAGATTTGTGGCTAAGAGGTTGGAGGAATTGATCTGATTCAATTTTCTTGATTTCAATGCCAAAGTGATGAAAATGAAGCCAAAGAAGCTAAAGGCAGATTCTGCTCTAGCGTTTTTTTTTGTTTTGAAACCAAAGACCAAATGGGTGTGATTTAAACTTCAACTTGAGCCAAGGTTTTTTTGGTTTGAATTGAAGTTGGAAAATGTTTCTGATTCTTTATAAGACTTGAAAGAATTTCCTTTTGATTCATTTGAATCTTGGCAGAATAAGATTCTTGGTTAGACAAAGTAATAAAGTCACTAAAATGAAGCTTAATGATAGATTGAATAAGACTTTTTAGTCTTCCAAAGACTTAACTTTAAGTCATTGCTAATTCACTCATATGTAGCCACCTAGAATAATGACTACTTAGTCATTGTCTAGGCTTTGTAGCTTCTTGCCACGTGGAGGGAAATTAATTTATTAATTATTTATCCACTTATAAGTTAATCGGGTAGGGTAATGTTATATTACCCGGTAATTAATCAATTACCCATATAATTTAAAAATTATCACAAATTACTTAAAATTCTATTTATTTTTAAAATACTTCATATATACTTTATATATTATACTATCGTGGTCATATGGTACCTTGCATGGTACTAGTTCATAATTATCGGGTATTATCGCTCGACCCGTATTTTATTCCAAATTGACCACTTTCAACGAAACTCGCTTTCTTTAATCCGTGTACCCCTTTATCCTTCATAACACTTATTTATCGCTTGTTACAAATAGCGTAAGTACATTAACGTCAAGATGGTCTCATCCCCGAGTCTACGCTGGTTAACTTGAAGACGAAATTTTACATACGAAAATGTGAGATGTAACATCGTTCCCTCCCTTAGAAACATTCGTCCTCGAATGTTCAACTCCCCGTAATCTGCATAACTTTGGCAGGGTCGCCTTTGTAACAACACCACTACCAATTCACCTCGTAGAAACTTATTAACCCAGCGCCACACAGGACCACAATTATGAATAACGACCATGGCCTCACACGACCAACGACAATAACCAACATAAGAATTTATACACGTACCTTATGATTATGACGTCTCAGTCGAACCCTTCTCTGGAGGAGGAAATAGGTAGGGATATATTGACTTCATGTTTTCCTTGGCCTCCCAAGTAATTTATTCCACATTGTTATTTCTCCAAAGTACTTTCACGGAGGCTACCTCTTTATTACGTAGTTTGCAGATTTCTTGTTCTAGAATGGCAACTTGAATTTCCTCGTGACAAGTCCTCTGTAATCTGTACATCATTCATGGGCACCACTCGGTTAGGATCGCCAATGCACTTTCGTAACATAGATACGTGAAAAATTGGATGGAGAGACTCCAATTCCGAGGGCAATTCTAACTTATAAGGCCCAATATACCGTGGGCTAAGTTTTCCTTTCTTGCCAAATCTCATCACACCCTTCATAAGTGACACGTTTAAGAATACCCAGTCATCAACCCCGAACTTTAAATCTCGATGTCGCACATCAGAATATAACTTCTGACAACTCTGAGTTGTCAATAGTCAATCCCAAATAAGCTTTACTTTTTTTATGGCTTGTTGAACTAGGTCTAGCCCATGTAATCTAGATTCTCCAACGTCGAATCACACTAGAGGCGACCTACATATTCGTCCGTAAAGAGCTTCGTATGGAACCATCTAAGTGCTGGAATGGTAGTTATTGTTATATGCAAACTCAATAAGCGGCAGATGATCATCCCAGCTACCCTTGAAATCTATTACACAAGCCCGTAACATATCCTATAGTGTTTGAACAGTACGCGCAGCATGTCTATCTGTCTGGGGATGAAATGTTGTACTAAGACTTACTTGAGTCCCTAATCCCTTTTAGAAGGACCTCCAGAAGTTAGCTGTAAATTAAGATCTTCTATCCGGATAATAGATATAGGGACACCATGCAGTCGTACTATCTCCTTGATATAAAGCCTCGCATAATCTTCTAAGGAATATGTTGTTCTAACAGGCAGAAAATGGGTTGACTTTGTGAGCCTATCAACAATCACCCATATCGAACCGAACTTACGCTGGGTATGAGGTAAGCCTACGATGATGTCCATATTGATTATTTCCCATTTCCAAGTCGGAATCTCCATAGCCTGCAATAATCCATCGGGTTTTTGATGCTCAATCTTAACATGCTAACAGTTAGGGCACTGATCAACAAATTCTGCTATATCCTTTTTCATTCCATCCCACCAATATATTTCCCTGATGTCATGATACATCTTTGTAGCTCCTGGATGGATAGAATAACGGGAATAATGAGTTTCTCCCATAACCTACTGACGCAGACCTGCAACATTAGGCACACATAATCGCCCTTGATATCTGAGAACCCCATCTTCGGTAATTTCAAACGGTGTCTTCTCCTTCTGAAGAGTGGTATCTCTATAATGAACTAGCACAGCGCGTTCCTTTACTCCAGTTACTAAAGAGGATGTTACCGTATCATGAAGAGTAATTTCAATGTCACCTGAGTCAAGTAACCGAACTCCAAGACTAGCTAGTTGATGAATCTCATGGGCTATTCCCCTTTTTTCTGGCCGTAAATACGACAGACTACCCATAGATCTACGGCTGAGGGCGTCGGTTACTACGTTCACCTTCCCCTGATGGTATAAAATATCAATGTCATTGTCTTTAAGTAGCTCCAACCATCTCTTTTGACAAAGATTCAATTCCTTTTGCTTGAAGATGTACTGGAGGCTCTTATGATCCGTATAGATATCAACATGAATGCCATACAAGTAGTGCCTCCACATCTTTAGTGCATGAATCACTGTAGCTAACTATAAATTATGGGTCGGGTAGTTCTTCTCGTGTTTTCTTAGTTGTGTAAAAGAATAAGCCAGAACCTTACCATGCTGCATCAGCACACAACCAAATCCAATGCCTGCAGCGTCGCAATAGATAACATAACCATCGGTCCCTTCTGGGAGCGTTAGAACCGGTGCTGAAGATAACTTGTCCTTTAATGCATGAAAACTCCGTTCACAAGCATCGGTCCATTGAAACTTTGCTCCATTCTGAGTTAACTTTGTTAAAGGTACTGAAAGGGAAGAAAATCATTCCACAAATCTCGTGTAATAACCTGCCAACCCAAGAAAGCTACGAACCTCCATCAGTGTTGTGGGCCTAGGCCAAGTCTTTACTGCCTCAATCTTTTATGTATCCATCTAGATGCCTTCACCCAAAATGATATGCCCAAGGAAAGTTACAGAGTTCAACCAGAATTCACACTTAGAAAAGTTTGCATACAACTTTCTCTCTTGTAGAACTCTGAGCACAGTACGCAGATGACCAGCATGCCCATCCTATGAACGCGAATATACCAATATATCGTCAATAAATACAATTACAAACAGATCCAAGAAAGGCCTGAACACACGGTTCATAAAATCCATCAATACTGCTGAGGCATTGGTCAGACCGAATGACATAACCCGAAACTCAAAGTGCCCATATCTAGTATTGAATGCTGTCTTCAGAATATCTTCATCCTTAACCCTTACCTGATGGCACCCAGACCTCAAGTCTATCTTTGAAAAGCACTTGGCACCTTGCAACTGATCAAATAAGTCGTTAATCCTCGGGAGCGAGTACTTATTCTTGATCGTCACCTTATTCAGTTGCCTATAATAAACACACATTCGTAAGGAACCATCTTTCTGCCTTACAAACAACACAGGTGCTCCCCACGGTGACGTACCAGGTCTAATAAAACCTTTTTCAAGTAAGTCCTTTAGTTGTTTTTTCAACTCTTTCAGCTCTGCGGGGGCCATTCTATAGGGATGAATATATATTGGGTGAGTATCTGGTAGTAGGTCAATAGAAAACTCAATTTTTTGCTATGGCGGGAGACCCGGAAGCTCATCGGGAAACTCATTCACCACAGGGATGGACTGAATGGTTGGTGACTCCACTTCCACATCCTGAACCCGAACTAAGTGATAATTACAACCCTTTTTGATCATCTTCCTTGCATTGAGATAGGAAATAAATCTACCTCTTGGCGATGCCGTGTTACCTTTCCACTCCAAACAGGCTCCCGTAGAAATTGAAATTGGACTATCTTTGATCTACAATCAACATTGGCATGACAAGAAGCCAACCAATCCATACCCATTATAACATCAAATTCTACTATATCTAACTCGATTAAGTCTTCTATGTTAGGTCGTACATGAACCACTATTATACAACCCCCATATACCTGCTTAGCTATCACCGAGTCCCCAACAGGTGTAGACACCTCAAAAGGTTTAACCAATTTAGGTTTTATTAAAAACTTACTAGCAACCAATGGAGTAACGTATGATAAGGTGGAAGCTGGATCAATCAGTGCATATACATTGTAGGAGGAGACTGATAATATACCTATAACAACATCAGGCGATGACTCTTGGTCCTGTCGTCCTGCCAACGCATAAATGTGGTTCTAAGGGCTGCTCGAGCTAGATGCTCTGCCTCTGCCTATACCACAACTAATTGGTACTTGGGGACCTTTCCCTGGGAGGCGTACTGATGATGAAGATCCAGCTATAGATCCCGCTGGCTGAGTTATGCTTGTATCACCTCTCATCGAACAATCCCTCATAATGTGGTCTGGATAACACAAGTATAACAAACACCTAATCCCATATGGCATTGCTCGGTATGCTGCTTACCACATTGAGTACATCATGGCAAGGGTGGTCTCATCTGATTTGACTCACCCCTATACTGAGAATCTAAGGCCCTAAAATTCTGACCAGGCCCTGAATATGTAGGACGATCAAATCTCTTACCGCCAAACTGAGGGGACACACCAGCCGAGGGCTGGGATGGATATATCGAATACTGCTACCTCTAACCACCTCAAAACTCACCAAAAGGACATAAAGACCTTGCTCTCTTATTCTGGGCCCTATCATGCTCACGATCTACCCTCTGTTTCTGTTTATGCTCCTCTACACCCTCACGTATGCCTGAAAACGAGAAATATTCATGTCTGACTAAAGTGAAACCGACATACAATCGTTAAGCAAGTGAGGCTCTAATCCCACCACGAACCGGTGAACCCGATCCTCCATCTTAGATACAATAGTGGGAGTATACCAAGCCAACGAATCAAATTGAAGACTGTACTCCCGAACACTCATGTTTCCCTGCCAAAGGGTCAAGAACCTATCAACTCTGGCCCGCCTAAGCTCTGTTGGCAGATAATGATAAAAAAAAGCTTCTGTAAACTACTTCCATAACGCTGGAGGGGCATTCTCACCTTTGGACAATTCAGAAGACTCGTACCAATTAACTGCAACATCTCGGAGTCTATAGGAAGCTAGCACAACTGACTTAGTCATAGTGGCCTTCATTACCTGTAACATCCTCTGCATTCTATCAATAAATACCTGATGGTCCTCATTCGAGTTTGCTCCGATGAATACTGAAGAGTCTAAATTAATAAAGTCACGAACCCTCGAACTCAGGGACCTATCTGCGTGACCAATAAAAGCTTCCTGATGCCGAGCCTATACGGCTACTAATCGGGTCAATAACTGAACATCATCTCTCATCTCCTGACCTGGCACATTCGACTGAGGTGCTAAATGTACAGGGGTGGGCACTGGAGATGGTGCCCTTCAGAGCTCTTCTGGAAAGGGCGAGGTATGTGAAGTCTGAGATGGACCCTCACCATGAGACTCTCCCCGAGCCTTGGTAACTCGTGGTGCTAGACTAGTAGTCTCACCAGCCACAGAATTTCCCTTCTGGGTAGTCGGTACTCTTTGGAGACATTGCTGAAAATATAATGTATCGTTAGGAACATGAATTCTTGTATTGCACGATCTGAGATAAAAAGAGAGGATAACATCCTATATGTCCTTTAGCCTCCTGTTTATAAGTGTGGTGCACGACACACCCATAAACAAGACTCTACTAAACACGGTCTGTAGGCAAACCTAGGACAGAACTGCTCTGATACCACTTGTGTGACATCCCAAACCGATGGGCCACGATGGGTGCCTAAGTCCTATATGTCAAACACCCCTAAGCATGCGTCTAATATATGAACCTGTATAACATCTGATGCATTACGAAAATAACATACGTGAAGGAAACCTACCTTCAAGTCAAATGTACGCGTACATGCAAAATACAGTGGGCGAGCCGGCAAGGCTGCTATAGACAATTATACATCCAAACTGAAAGCCAGCAAGGCCACATACAACCCAACTAGACATACTGTCTACAGACCTCTAATAGAAACATAACTGTACAAAGACGGAACTGAGCCAAGACATACCCATATATATATATTTATAAACATATCGTACCAAAATGAAAAGCAGCTCCGAATCAAGTGGAGCACGCCAACTCTCGCTGATCAAGAATCCTAAGAAGGGGGACCGTCAGCCTGCCTACCTGCACCTGCGGGCATGAAACGTAGGCCCCGTGAAATAGGGCGTCGGTACGAAAAATGTACTGAGTATGTAAGGCAGGAAAATAAGTACGTAAAAGACATAGATGAAACATGGAATACAGAAATATCTTTAAATCTGAATAACTCTGTAAATTTTGAAACGTTTATAATATCATGCACATGCGTATAAATGTCGTGCCATGCATAGGTATGGGTGTACATAATATCATCAAGCCACTGAGGGCATCCCATCATATCGTCTCGGCCACTGTGGGCAACATCATCAACATATACCAGTTGATCAGGTGGTGGTGCGTATATAACACCATAACCTCTTCCCATATCCCATATACATATACATACATATATACGCGTATATAACGCTTTTTGAATCAAATTTCAGCCACTGTGGGCAACACATCATCATATACCAGCTAATCAGGTGGTGGTGTGTATATAATGTTGTAACCTTTTCACATATCCCATATACATATATTTACATATATACGCGTATATAACACCATCTATTCATGGGTAAATGCACATGTATAAATGAGTGAAATGCATGAAAAATACATAATAATCTCGATATTCCTTCCGGATAAACTTTTCCAACTGCGTATTATTCTAAGACCCATAAATAGAAGATAATAATAATAATTCTCATGGGGAATCAAGAATATAGACACCCCTACTATTTCTATGAATAGAGTAATTTATAGAAACTGTATATTTACTCGTTTTTTCAGTATAATTTGGACCATGTCAAAAGAAAGAATGGAGGGCCTTAATATACCTGTTCAACGTTCTTGGTTTCAAAACCAAGAACAGATTTGTGGCTAAGAGGTTGGACAAATTGATCTGATTCAATTCTCTTGGTTTCAATGCCAAAGTGATGAAAATGAAGCCAAAGAAGCTAAAGGCGGATTCTGCTCTAGCGTTTTTTTTGTTTTTAAACCAAAGACCAAATGTGTGTGATGTAAACTTCAACTTGAGCCAACGTTGTTTTTTGGTTTGAATTGAAGTTTGAAAATGTTTCTGATTCTTTATAAGACTTGAAAGAATTTCCTTTTGATTCATTTGAATCTTGGCAGAATAAGATTCTTGGTTAGACAAAGTAACAAAATAAAACTAAAGTCACTAAAATGAAGCTTAATGATAGATTGGATAAATTCTTTTAGTCTTTCTAAGACATAACTTTAAGTCATTGCTAATTCACTCATATGTAGCCACCTAGTGTTAGGGCCTGACTTTTTGTCATCGGGCGTGGCACGGCTGTGGCAAAGATTTGGGCGTGATGGCCTTGTCATTGGCCTATGTGCGGGCAAAACGATCATGCGGATGAATGACAAGGCATTGTCATTATGGGCTGTCAGGAACAAGTATTGGCCGAGATATTTGGAACGACAAGATATGCTTGGCAAAGGCTTGAGAAGGCAGCAAGGACTAATTGGGGCGGTATGGCATGGCATGCGCGCCAAAGTCAGTAAACTAATTGGGGTGGCATGGCACGGCATGCGCACCAAGAATGGGCACGAGCATGACTGTTGAGAACAAGTATTAGCAAATGTCTTTGGAACGACAAGACACGACAAAGGCTTGAGAAAACAGTGTGGCGAGTGGAAGACGGACAAGACATTGTCATTGAGGGCTGTTGTAGGCAAGTATGGGCCAAGACCTTGGGACAGGAAAGGTGCGCTTGGCAAAGGCTTGACAAAGCTGCGTGGGCAATGTTAGGGCGGCATGGCACAGCATGCGCGCCAAAGTCAGTGGCATGGCACTTTGGGTTGTGGAAGCTAAGTGCGGGCTAAGCTAAGACAAGACGGAAATGCGGGATGATGGAAAAGGCTTTCAATAGCTAAGGCAAAGCTATGTGAAGGAAAATACAAGCAATGGCACGAGGGAAATGAAGGTTGACATGAGCAAGGCAGATTTGGGCCAAGACAGTGTGCGGGCGGCAGCGGCGTCGGGCATGTGCGGCAAAATCACAGGCAGCGGGTTGCGGGCAAGGCATTGGCGCGGAGCAATGTCAAGATGTGCCAAGGCGGGGCGCAATGCCAGCCTTGGGCGCGAATCAGCTGGCCAAGTGAAGATGGCACATGCAATGCACATGGAAAGTAGTTGGCGGTTACCTTGTCATAACCTCTTTGTTCCATGATCTGATCATGCTTGTATCATGACCCCATTTCGTGTATAGTGTGTCCTAAGTAGTTGGGGATGTCAACTACATGTTAGGAACAGATTTTATCTTAGCCGACAAGTGACAAAAGCTGTAGACAACAAGTGTCATGTGCTGCCAAGTCTAAGGGCTGCCTATATTTTATAAATAGGGCCTTTGTGACTTAGGCAGAGGAGGAGAGTGAATGTGGGGAATTTCGTGTGAAATTCTAAGTGGGAAACAAGAGTGAAACGTGAGGGTTTCAGTTGTTTCAAAAAGGGGCTAAGGTTTGGCTTGGGCAGATCTTAGTGTTGACAAGAACGACTTGTGTTCTTTGTCAAAAGTGGGCTGTGAGCGGACTGTGTTCATAGCAAAGTGAGGGTCCTTTGTATATTTTCCACATTAATGCAAAGGTTGGGATTTTCCCGTATATGTGTGTGTTTTTATTGAATTGCTGTCTAAATCTCGTTTAGGCCAAACTTGCCGAAAATTGGCTAAGTATTTGGGAAAGGCTGAGTCAAGTGTACGACTTGACTGCCGCGCGGGTGTTAGTTTTGACTGACTAAAATCACCCCCGTGACAACTGGTATTAGAGCCAGGCAAGTTCGTGGCAGTGGCAAGACGATCGGTGGCAGAATTCGTGGGGATTTGAGAACATGGCTGGTGGCACAAATGTGGAACTGCATCAAAGGATAAAGCAGTTAGAAGCACTCATTGGGCAGGCTCTCGAAGTAAATGGCGATTCTTCTGTTCTTGAAAGAATGGCACGGTTAGAGGCAGATTATGCAGCGAGACATGAGACAACGCTGGCAGAAATGGCGTTGGTACGCCAAGAGAAGGAAGAAATGCGCGAGGAAGTGGTTCAACTTCGGAGGGAATTGCAAACTGTTGTCCCTAGAAGTGATGAATGCACTAAGTCGAGGATTCCGGAGCCAAAGGCATATGGGGGTGCAAGAATTGCCAAAGAACGGGAAATTTCAGGTGGGAATGAAGCACCAGGGGTGGTGTATGTCAACAACCCCTTGGGGCTACTTCATTAAGTCGGCTCAATGAGGACGTCGATTTCAAAAGGTGCGGGTGGTTTGTTAGGGCCTGACTTTTTGTCATCGGGCGTGGCACGGCTGTGGCAAGGATTTGGGCGTGATGGCCTTGTCATTGGCCTATGTGCGGGCAAAACGATCATGCGGATGAATGACAAGACAGTGTCATTATAGGCTGTCAGGAACAAGTATTGGCCGAGATCTTTGGAACGACAAGATATGCTTGGCAAAGGCTTGAGAAGGCAGCAAGGACTAATTGGGGCGGCATGGCATGGCATGCGCGCCAAAGTTAGTAAAGTAATTGGGGCGGCATGGCACGGCATGCGCACCAAGAATGGGCATGAGCATGACTGTTGAGAACAAGTATTGGCAAATGTCTTTGGAACGACAAGACATGACAAAGGCTTGAGAAAACAGTGTGGTGAGTGGAAGACGGACAAGACATTGTCATTGAGGGCTGTTGTAGGCAAGTATGGGCCAAGACCTTGGGACAGGCAAGGTGTGCTTGGCAAAGGCTTGACAAAGCTGCGTGGGCAATGTTAGGGCGGCATGGCACGGCATGCGCACCAAAGTCAGTGGCATGGCACTTTGGGTTGTGGCAGCTAAGTGCGGGCTAAGCTAAGACAAGACGGAAATGCGGGATGATGGAAAAGGCTTTCAATAGCTAAGGCAAAGCTATGTGAAGGAAAATACAAGCAATGGCACGAGGGAAATGAAGGTTGACATTAGCAAGGCAGATTTGGGCCAAGACAGTGTGCGGGCGGCAGCGGCGTCAGGCATGTGCGGCAAAATCACAGGCAGCGGGTTGCGGGCAAGGCATTGGCGTGGAGCAATGTCAAGATGTGCCAAGGCTGGGCGCAATGCCAGCCTTGGGCGCGAATCAGCTGGCCAAGTGAAGATGGCACATGCAATGCACATGGAAAGTAGTTGGCGGTTACCTTGTCATAACCTCTTTGTTCCATGATCTGATCATGCTTGTATCATGACCCCATTTCGTGTATAGTGTGTCCTAAGTAGTTGGGGATGTCAACTACATGTTAGGAACAGATTTTATCTTAGCCGACAAGTGGCAATGTGCGCTTCTGAGTATGATTTGCATGCTCCGGATATTCTCCTTTTGATAAGTATTCTTTGATGTCATGGAACCAAGGCTTTCCATCTACTTCTTCCTCGACATGAGCATAACATGCTGGCTGATTATGGATCTTCACCAGAATGGGATCAATGTAGTTCTTATCCGGATGTTGTATCATAGATGACAAAGTGGCTAATGTGCCGGAAAACTCATTCTCAATTCTGGGCATATGCCGGAATTCTATCTTCGTAAACCTCTTTCTCAATTCCTGCACATGGTATAGATATGGCAATATCTTGGCATTCTTGGTGGCCCACTCTACTTGTACCTGGTGCACAAGCAAATCTGAATCACCGATCACCAGCAACTCTTGAATGTTCATGTCGACTGCCATATTGAGCCCTACTATGCACGCTTCATATTCCGCCATGTTGTTGGTGCAGGTAAATCTGGAGTTTAGCAGATACCGGATAGTGTTGACCCATTTCTGATACCAAAACTGCTCCAATGGCCACTACTTTGAAATTTGCGACTTCTTCAAAGAACATCATCTAACTATTATATGCTTCGGTAATGTCCTCTCCTACGAATGATACTTCTTCATCAGGAAAATACGTTTTCAAGGGTTCGTATTCTCCTCCCACCAGATTTTCGGCAAGGTGATCTACCAATGCATGTCCCTTGACCGCCATCTGAGTTACATAGACGATATCGAACTCACTTAGTAGTATCTGCCATTTAGCCAACTTCCCAGTAGGCATGGGTTTTTGAAATATGTACTTCAAAGGATCCATCTTGTATAGGAGGTACGTGGTATAGGAATAGAAGTAATGCCTTAGTTTCTGGGTTGTCCAGGTCAAAGCACATCAAGTGCGTTCAAGTAGAGAATACCATGCTTCATAAGGTGTAAACTTCTTACTCAAGTAATATATGGTCTTCTCCTTTCTTGCTGTCTCGCCATGTTGTCCCAAAACATATTCGAAGGCTACATCTAATATAGATAAATAGAGTAGCAAAGGTCGTCCTGGTTCTAGCGGGACCAGAACTGGTGGTGTGGACAGGTATTCTTTGATCTTGTCAAAAGCTTTCTGACAATCCTCCGTTCTGCTTGTTTCGGCATCCTTCCTCAACATTTTTAAGATGGGTTCACATAAGACTGTGGACTGTGCTATGAAGCGACTGATATAGTTGAGACGTCCTAAAAGCTCATCACATCTTTTTTGCTCTTAGGTGGTGGTAACTCCTAAATAACTTTGACTTTAGTCGGATCTAGCTCGATCTCTCGACGATTGACAATGAATTCCAATAACTTTCCTACGGGAACCCCGAATGCACATTTTGTGGGGTTCAACTACAAATTGTACCTCATGAGCCTGTCGAAAAATTTCCTTAAGTCTGCTATGTGATTTGCGGCCCTCTTGGATTTGATAATGACATCGTCCACATACATCTCTATTTCTTTGTGTATCATATCATGGAAGATGGTTGTCATGGCTCTTATGTAAGTGGCCCCAGTGTTCTTCAAACCGAATGGAATCATCTTGTAACAATATACACCCCATGGTGTAATAAAAGCTGTCTTCTCCGCATCTTCTTCATCCATCCAAATCTGGTGATAATCGTCGAAGAAATCTACAAAGGATTTGAGTTCATGCTTGGTGCAATTATCGATCAGGATGTGTATGTTTGGCAGTGGGAAGTCGTCCTTGGGACTTGCTCTGTTTAAATCCCGATAGTCAACACATACTCATACCTTCCCATCCTTCTTCGAAACTGGCACAATGTTAGCTAACCAGGTTGGGTACTCAACCACCCTGAGAACTTTGGCTTTGATCTGCTTGGTAACTTCCTCCTTGATTTTCAGGCTCATGTCTGGTTTGAACTTTCTGAGTTTCTGATTTACTAGCGGACACATGGGATTAGTAGGCAACTTGTGAGCCACTATGGAAATGCTCAAATCGGTCATGCCATCATATGACCATGCGAAAATGTCCTCATATTCTTTTAGGAAATGAATGTACTCTTCCTTCTCTGTTGGTGACAAGTGAATGCTGATGCGAGTCTCTTTGACGGTCTCGGTGTCTCCCAAGTTTACTGCTTCGGTCTCGTCAAGATTGGACTTAGGCTTATTCTTAAAATTTTCAGCCTCCCTGATGATTTCCTCGGGTATCTCGTCTTCCTCATCTAAATCACTATTCTCATGTTGCATTGCCTCATTACATGTCATAGTTACTGGTTCATCAGGAAAAGTAATAATAACATTGTAGAAGGAAAAAGTATAGAAATAGTAATGAATAATGTAAAGAACAAATGCATTTGATTAAATCTGAGAAAATTGTTCAGATAAAGCACGACTCGATGAATCGAGCATTTATTTTAAAACAAGTAAAGACTAAAATGAAACTACAGGAAATTTTAAATGCCTAGAACGGCTACAAAAGTAAATTCTGCCAAGTTACCCAGGGACTCGGCGGGCTCGGGATGGTGTGGCGGTCCAATTTATGAGAATAGCTCCCTTCGTCACAATCTGAATAGTGATGCCTTCCTCCTCCTCCTCTTCCTCAATTATAGCACTGCAGTCCATGTATTCATCCTCCAAGAGCAAATTCTTCAACCCGGTTCATATCCGGACCATGCTAGTATGCTCTCTATTTTGGTACTCCACCACTTATTCTTCTCGACGGCATTGACCCGTTCGATGTGATGATAGGTTTCCCTCCTTAGCCTTCTTCTATGTCCAATGGCTGGGATGGTTTGACTAGTGTAAATGGGGTTACTCTCATCTCCGTTGATGATTACCTCCTGACGGTTCCATTCGAATTTCACGGCTTGATGTAGTGTGGAGGGCACGACTCCAGTAGCATGGATCCACGGTCGGCCCAAATAGAAGATTATATGGGGCTGGTATGTCAAGCACTTGGAATTCAACATCGAACCAAGTTGTCCCCATCTGTAAGCAAAGGTTGATTTCCCTGATCGTGGCCCTCTAGAACTCATCGAAAGCCTTCACATTCGTGCTTCCTACCCGTATCTTATGGAAACGTTTGTCTAACATTTTTAGTGTGTCCAATGGACAAATATTTAGGCTCGAACCTCCATCAACCAGGACCCTGGCAATGAACTTGTCTTCAAATTACATGGTGATATGTAATGCTCGATTGTGATTCAAACCCTCGGGCGGTATCTCATCCTCGTTGAAGATAATCTTATGGCTCTCCAGTACTTGCCCAACCATGTTAGCCATTTCTCCACTAGTGATGTTATTGGGTACATAAGCCTCGCTCAGTACTTTCATCAAAGCGTTCTTGTATGACTCAGAATTCTACAATAGTGACAGGATAGATATCTGAGCTGGGACTTTGTTCAGATGGTCAACAACAGAATACTCCTTTGCTTGTACTTTTCTCGACAGGTTGTTCGACCCGGTCTCAATGATAGGCTGCCTAGTGGTGACCTCCTTACTTGAGCCTCCCAGGTGTTCAGGTGTATAGACTCTTCCAGTTCTAGTCATTTCTTGTGCAGCGCTAGATTCCTCTATCCTGACCTTGCCTTTTCACCCAGCCTCGGCAACATAATCCTAGGGTATTGCTTTTGAGTTGAATGGGGGTGTGGTTGATACTGTCACAGTAAAAGGTGTGACCACCTCTACTTCAAATGGAGTGGAGGTAGCTGTGAGAGGAGCCATTTCCAGCTCGAATGGAACTGATGCGGTTGCCTCAACAATAATTTGAGGGATAATTATTAGGGATTTTATGAGTAAAAGGGGAGGAAATAAATCAATTAAAAATCTTTAAAATTATAGGAAAATTACAAAAACCTTATGCATGCTTATATATGCATATATATGCTATTTTAAAGGTATTTATGCATATAAAAAATATAGGAAAAAATTGGGTATCAACACTACCATTGTCACATATGCCAGATCCTGGTGTTCTTCAAGCAAATATAGCTTGACCAACAGTGCTTCATTGTTTTATTGAGAAAACCTTAGGGTCGATTCCCCCCACTTCTATCGATATCAAAGCTTCTGAACCGTACACGAGCGAAAAGGGTGTCTCTCCCGTGCTTGACTTTGATGTGGTCTGATATGCCCATAAAAGACCCGGTAGCTCATCCGACCACTTGCCCTTAGCATCTTCTAACTTTTTTTAAGGTTTTAAATAATTACCATATTGGTTGACTCTGCCTGCCCATTAGCACTCATGTGGTATGGTGAAGACGTAATGCATTTGATCTTCAGTCCTTCCAAAAACTTTGTGACCTTGGAACCTATAAACTTTGGCTCGTTGTCACGAGCAATCCTTTCTAATATTCCTAATCGGCAGACAATGTTGTCCCATATGAAATCAACCACTTCTCATTCTTCAATCTTTTGTTAAGCACCTGCTACGACCCATTTAGTAAAATAATCAGTTATGACCAAAAGAAATCTTACCTTTGCAGGCCCTTATGGTAAGAGATCGACTATGTCCATCCCCTATTTCATGAATGTCCACGGTGACACTACCGAATGAAAAAAGTTCTGCTAGTCGATGTACTAACTATGCATGGGGTTGACACTTGTCGTATTTTTGTACGAATGTCTTTGCGTCCCAATTTCTCTTTGTAGGATGTCGTTATGTCACCTAGTCTTTAAGAGTAGGTAAGCATAACACTCACTGAATGAATGGCAAATTTCAACCAACGGCTATTAAATATGACGTAGAAAATTTCTATACAAGCCAACAATTCCAAAACTGGTAGTACAAGTCATAAGCTCTACGGAGTTTACTAGGAACATCTTCTAAGTACAACTGTTCCGGAATAGAAATAGACAGTACAAGTACAAATTTAGAAGGTGACTATGAGGCTGGCAAACGCGACGATAGGTATACCTTGAGTCTCCATAGCAAAACCCGAACATTTAGCTAGTGATCAACCAACTCTGAAGTACTTGGATTTGCTAAAAAATGTACAGAAAGTATAGCATGAGTACACCACAGCGGTACCCAGTAAGTATCAATACTAATCACGGTGGAGTAGTGACAAGGGACAGTCAACACACCTGCTAGACTTAACAACCTGTACAAATATGAATGTGAAACTAACAGGAAACAATGTCAATATAAAATAAAGCATGGTAAAGATAACAAAGTTATACTCGCAATAGGACACTAGAAACAACAACTAGCAATAAGGAGCAACATGTAGCAATGCCGTGAAGTAAGCTGAACATAGTTTTAGTCCGGTGAAACTAAGTAGAAACAAGTAACAACTCAATAAGAGCAACCGCTTCCACACAAGATTTGTTCAAGGATTTTTCCCCGAGATACTTCACCACATAGTCACATTTCACAGGTCCCTATTCATGAATCCTAATCACTTGGCATCTTGTACCCATATTACAATTCATAATCGCATAGATGACTCACGTTCCAAGGGAGTGACAGTATCTCATATTCGCACGGACAACTCACGTGCAAACAATAACACTGGCTCATGACCATATGAATAACTCACGTGCCAATAGGACAAGTCTCACACAAAAGACAAGTAAAAGCGAGTACATGTAAATGGTCAATAACACCAAGATTCATCTTCTTAAACCTGATATGCATGATTAATTACGTGTATGCTTGTGCAAATGTTCTATCACAACTCAAGTCAACGAGTAAGAGTAGATACAATGAATGACACATAGGAAATAATCATCAAAAAATGTACAATGTATAACTCACACAAAGTAGGCACACCACAACACAAATATCATCAATAATAATGCCTCAGTCCATCACAAGTCATCATAAATCATCCCCGACATAGCCACCTTGTCTTGCCACGTGCGCGATAAATAAAGTAAATGCCCTCCTTGTCTCGCCACACGCGCATAATAATATTTCCACCTTGTCTCGCCACATGCGCAAACCCACATATATAGCCTGCCTTGTCATGCCGCATGTGCAAATATCAATAGTAATAAATGCAGGAACAACTCACGTACGAACACCCCGACAATCCTATCAACAATACCACATGTGCCAAAAACATAGCAACACAATATAAGGTCTTGCACCACATATGCCCATAAGCCACAACCTTCCCTCAAAACAAATGTCAATACCGCATCCACGCATAGCGCTCGACTTAACAACAATAACAATAACACGAGAGTACAAGTAAATCAACACAAGAACTACAGAACACAAGTAAACGGAAGAACAAGCTCACAATGAAAGACACAACAGGTAATAATGATTTCAACAAGAATATCCCAACAAGGGGAGAGACAATGTATAACAACGATTCACATACGTACAACTCGACGATAAGAGAGATAGCATGAATCAATGATTCCAAATAAGGATAAATCAACAATGAAAAGGATAATAAAATTTCAATTAAGGTTAAGCAATTACGGGAAAGATAATGATAACTTCAATTAAGGTTAAGCAATTACGGGATAAATAGCACGGCAATAAAAGAGGCGATAACTTCAATTAAGGCACATAAGAGTTTATTGGCAAGAAGGGTAGAACATGAATCAATCAAATCCAAATAAGACATGTAAGGGTGAATTTAGTAAAGGGAGGATTTAACATGATAATGCAACTTCATTTTTAATGAACACAAGAACCTAAGAGCCTAAAACAGTTAAGTTCTCACAAATAAGCCCGAGTATGTACTCACCACCTCGCGTACAGGGCCTTCACATGGCACGATTAGGACAAATGGCTCAAATCCTAAGGGGTAGTTCCCCCCCACAAAGTTAGGCAAGATACTAATGTCAAAAAAGCTAGATTGATACCCTAAAATGACGTTTTCATGTGAAAAAACCTCTGAACGACTCAAATATAGCCAAAATAACTTAACATCATAAATAAAAATCATAGGGAACGATTTCGGATAATAAAGCTTTGATCTTGAAAGAAAAAGAAAAAGTCAACCCCGGGCTCAAGTCTCGGAAACCGACCAAAATTACAAAATCTGAATAACCGTTCGATTACAATTCCAACCATACAAGAATTATTCAAACCCGGCCTCAAATCGCCTTTCAAATCTCCAAAGTTTAGTATAAGAAGTTTTCACAATTTTCTCCCAAATTTCCAACTTAAATCACTAATTAAATGATGAAAATAACAATGGATTCAGGTAAAGAATACTTATTCTAATGAATTTTGTGAAAAACCCATGAAAAAACGTCACTAACCGAGCTCCCTAGGTCCAAAAATGAGTAAAGAAATCAAACCCTCGAATTTAAACCTTTCTTCCCAACACTTCCACATTAGCGGATAAAGAAGCGCATATGCGCTCTCGCACCTGGGAGAAAATTCATGCATCTGCAACAACAACCTACTAGCCCAAGCTTCGCATCTGCGTGAGTAAGGTCGCACCTGCGACGCCGCAGAAGCGGACAATCACCCTGAGCCACAAACTCACATCTGCAATGGGCACACCGCAGATGCAGCCACACACCTGCATTCACCAAGCCGTAGTAGTAGAAATCCGGCCCATGCCCAACATCGCAGAACAGATAGCAGCTTCGCATAAGCGGCTCCACACCTGCGCTCCAAAATGTGCAGGTGTGACACACCAGAAACAGACCTGACCGAAAGCACGAAAACCATTCGAAACACACCCGGGCCCTCCTAGGACCCTGTCCGAACATACCAACTATTTCTATAATATAACCCGAACCTTCTCGAGGCCTAAAATCATATCAAACAATGTCAAAACTACAAATCACACCTCGAAACTTATGAACTTTCAACTTCTACAACTCGCGCCGAAACCTATCAATTCAACCCGGAAAAACCTCAAATTTTGCATGCAAGTCCCAAATGACATAACAAAGTTAATCCAACTCTCGGAATCGTAATCCGAGCCTGATATCAACAAAGTCAACTCTCGGTCAAATCTCTCAACCTTCCAAACCTTCAACTTTTTTAATTTTTGCCAAAATGCATCAAATTAACCTACGGACCTCCAAATCCAAATCTGTACACATGCCTAAGTACAAAATCACCCAAACGAATCTATTGGAATCATCAAAACACCATCCCGAAGTTGTCTACACAAAAGTTAAACTCTGGTGAATGCTTACCGCTTAAGCTTCTAAAACAAAAATTATTCTTCCAAATCAAATGCCGAATCATCCGAAAAATGAATTCGACCACAAACGCAAGTCTTAACACATAATACGAAGTTGCTCGAGACTTTAAGCAATCAAACGAGACGCAAATTCTCAAAATGACTGGTCGGGTCGTTACATTTTTCCCCTCTTAAACAAACGTTCATCCTCGAACATGACAAGAACCATTCCGAAGTCATCAAATCACTGAATGTTCTCACCTTACATATACTCGCAGGTGACCCAATGTCACCCTAATCAACATAAGCCTAATAACACCATCTTAACTGAAGATTTTTTTTCCTTCCACCAGCTCTAGTAAGCCTTAGAACCAAATTTTTCACCATCCGATCATTTACAAAAGACCAATTCCCATATCAACACCCGGTGCCAGCCTCAACCAGCTGCAACAACTCATGCCTAGACCCACAAGGTACAACCACACAACGTGACACATCACACATATGCCCATAACAACAACTTTGGGCACAATAGCTGCCCATAATCAAATCCAGCACCGACAATTAATCTCATATCAGCTAGAATCCTATTCCAAACCTTCACAACACTAACAACGATGCAAGAAACATGAAGATACCTCCACCATTCACTCAATTCAATAAGTTGTATTTAACACTACCTAGCACACACGTCGCAAGCTAAAACCCAATAAGCACAACGCGAACATGACTGAATATTAAAAGAGAAACATGAGAGAACTATTAGACAAACCCAACATGCACAACTCTCTATTAGTGTGATACTATGAATCTATTCCACAAGGGAGATTGAAAACATATGAACTAATGACAAGGATCTTATCATAATACAACTCCACCGTAGTACGCAGCCCAGTTCAAAGATATCAACCCATATGGAAACGCAGGGATCCCATCCTCAGCTTTGAATCACAAATAGAATATAAATCATACCAACCAAACCTTCCACTAATTCCATTATGCGATACAAAATCACAGCACCTAACAAACTTCCTATACCGGTAGAGCATCTAAACCACAAATCGTAACCAAACCATCCAAAAATCACATTAAAACCTACCGTAATGAGAAACAGAAAGTCAATTCTAGTCTTATAGCTCTTAATAGTGATCAAAACAAAACGATAGACACTTACTACTGCTACAGGATCTCCCAATAGGGGTAAACACAGAAGTAAAGTACAAAATTACGAAACTCACCCATATGTGAAGCAAGATAATATGGCTCACCTCGATAACATGAAGCAAATAAAAATAAGAATGATGCTCCCCTACAACAATCGAAACCATACCTGCAACAACACTACCTGGTGCAACAGCTATAGCCCTACTGCGGAAGGCATATCAATAGGCCAGGCCTCCCCCTCTTGGGGCGCCCATTGCCTGCTTGACCTACACCCCTAGCTGGAAATGCATGGATAACAAAAAGTGGGGTAGAACTCATAGCCTAAATATCCCACTGTGACACATCTGTTTGGAGTCTGGGACAATCTCTCACCATGTGGATGGTATATCCACACTCAAAGCAACCCCTCCGCTGACATGGATGTGGAAGTTGTCCGGTGCGGGAACTCTAAGATCCATGGGTATCTGAAACACCGTGCGAAGCCTGAAGTGCAAACTGGACTGGCTAACCCACAAAACCTCTACCATGCCATACCTTGTCTCTAAAATAGGGACCAGTAGGCCATCCTGGTCTACGAGGCCTCTTAGCTGCCCTAACCTCTCCCTCCTGAACCCACATGCCCTCCAATCTACAAGCGATCTCTACCATCTGATGGAACAGGACATCCATCTCTAACTTTTGAGCCATGCTGAATCAGATACCATGACTGAGCCCATCAATGAATCTGCGGACTCGCTCTCTAACTGTAGAAACCAATGTAGGTGCATGTCTGGACAAATCACTGAATCTGATGACATACTCTGATACTGACATAGTACTCTAGCGCAACTGCTCAAACTCAGCGCTCCATGCATTCCAAAGGGTTTGGGGAACAAACTCTCTCAAGAACATCTTTTGAAAACTGAATCCATGAAAGTGAAGCTGCATCAGCTGGGCTACCCAACTAATACACTCGCCACCACTGATATGCTGCTACCTTAAGCTGGAATAGAGTAAAAGTAACCCCACTCGTCTACACAATACCCATTGTGTGGGGAATACAGTGGCACTCCTCTAGGAAATCATGCGCATCCTTTAAAGCCAAACAACTAAAGGTAGAAGGGTAATACTTCTAGAATCTCGCAAGTCTAAGTTGTTCCTCCTCAGATGCTACTATCCTAACCACGGGATGAACTGGAACAACAGGTTGTGTCGACATGACACCTGGAACCTGACCAACGTGGACTCGCTGATCTGGAGTGCGTGCAGCGGGAGTCTGAGCTCCTCCCTCAGTCTTTGAAGTGGCTGGTGTAATCAGACTCAACCCCGCATGAGTCAATGTGTCAAACATGCTCAGGAACTGTGCTAAAGTCTCTTGAAGTCCTAGGGTAACAACAGGCTCCTCCGGTCGGCCCCTAGTCGGAGCTACTGGCGGCTCCTCAACTGCTGCCTTCACAAGTGCTCTAGCTACAGCACGTGCTCCTCCTCAGCCTCTGCATCTACCTCTGCCCCGACTGTGAACAACTAATTTTGACCACACCCAAAATCTATACTAGTTTAGTGTAAGTATTTCTTTTAGGTCTAATCTTAATATTTTAAAACTTTCATCTTGCTCTTAATAGGTTTTATTTCACTAAAAAAAACTAATTAAAAAAACAATTTACCACAAATTTCTATTTAAACAAAGAAAAAAATCAAATATATATGTACATATACTATACATACTTATATATTTAAAAAAGCTATGGCATTTTAGTTAGTATAATTTAACTATAAAGTAAATATCGGATTTTCTTATTTATATAATTTTCTTAATTTTATGTATATATGTGTGTGTATATATATATATGTGTGTATATATATATATATGTGTGTGTTTTACCTTTATTTATTTATTTTAATTAAGTAAATTGTTAAAAAAAAAAGAACAACAAAACTAACGAAAACAGATTGTATCTGTTTTGGTTTCCCAACTTCCCCATTACACCACGTCCTTCCCCACAAATCCTAACCCCTCAAGTTCCTTTCCCAATTTCCCCCACTCCCTCACGTTAAAAATCCCAACCACCATATCTTGAAGAAGGCCTTTTAAATTCTTTGGCACAAGAGAAAGGGGGGGATCCGGCTATTTAAGTGAAGACAACAAGAGAAAGGGGGGAGATCTTTTAAAAAGAGGAAGAAAAAAGCAATCTCAAAAAAACGAATAGGGAAGTAACTAAGGAAAGACTCAAAAATACTATTTGGTTGAGTTTTGAAGTTCCGTTGGTTGTTCGGGGTCCGTATAATGCGTGTTCTGCACATATTCACAAAGAATTCGAAGGATCGTCTATGTTCTTTAAGTCCTACTTTGATATTTTTAAATGAAGCTTAAATAGTATATTAAAGATGGATTAGTTTTATGTTGGTTGTCTTAAGTTATACTTGAATTTTCAATAAGTGGATATTGTGTCTTTGGTCGCGACTTTTTGGATACTGTATTTTGAATATGTAATTATTTTATTTCAGTAAGTCCACTTAAATTGATGGCACCTTTTATCACCATGTTTTATTATATTTCTGTTTATTTGTGACTTTGTCTTTAAGAGATCATCAATTGACTAAGAATCATGGACGACGTTTTAGTTTTCATGAAACTGAGGCATTAAGTAATTTATTTTAGTTAATTGTCTAATTTTTGAATATGTTAATAATTATGAAGATTTTCACTATTGAAAAGAAGTAGGAAGTAATATGTTCTAGTCTTCGTATGAGTCAGATTTAGTTTAGTTTAGTATAAATTAAAAAAAATAAAAATAAAAAGCTTTTCTGTCAAATGGTAAATGATAATTAATCACAATTAAGTTCAAATCTGATAAGCATTCCGTTACTAACTGTGTACGGTGAAATCGGGGGACCAATTTCTCATTGACAAAGTGCTTCAGGAGATCGCCTCGGAGGCTCGAAACCTCGAGCCAGATACTTCCCTCATGATCTGTCGACACCCGGCCTGGGGATAATGTTGGCCAAGACCCCGACGAGCATGGGAGGCCTTCGAAGAGTGCATCCAGAGTCGATTAAGTCTACCTGGGCAGCCTAACGTTGGTCTACGTATACGTCATGAAGCTAGTTAGCTGTCACATCCCGCTTCCTTTATCACTCAACTTATCTTGTACTAAGTTTGGTTTCCCCCGTCTTATAAACGGGGAATCATTAACACTCTGTAGAGACACAATTCAACTATTCTACATAAGATCAATAACAACTCTCTCTCTTTTCTCTCTAACTTAATCGTTCGAGGCTACTCTTTCCATTTATTGTTTTCATACTTGTTCTTCATTTATTGTTTGATATTGGCCATAAAGAGCCTTCTTTAGTCATATCTTAACTGTTATCTCCTTTCCGGCTACCCCCGATAACTCGAGCTTGAGCCCAGACATCGACCTCAAAGCCTTTCATCGATCAATCCGAAGCCCTGATTTCAAGCCCCTCGGTTTGATTACTACCCCATTTTAGCTTGAACTTCGTCATTAAACTTCACATATCTAGCATCCACTGCTCTAACAAAGATCATAAAAATAGATCACATATTTTTAGAGTCCAATTTATAAATATTATTATTATTATCATTTTCACGGTAAACAGTTTGGCGCCCACCGTGGGGCTAAAAATAATAGTGATTATTTTCTTGCTGGTTTCATTACACAACGCAAGTCATCTTTCACACTATTTCTTGTCCAAGATCTTTTGATTTTAGGAAAAAATGTCTGGCTCAGTAAACAGAGTCGAGAACAACAACCTCGAAAACCACGGGAAAAACGGTGTGGTTGTTCCAATCGTCAGCGCTTCACCACAGAATCCCGATAACGGGCCCGGACCTATTTCAGCGGACGCGGATTTGCAGGACGCACAGCAGGTCGACGAAAGCTCACACACCGACAGGAGCATACGACATAACGACCAACAGGAAGCCCAAAAAACCTCAGCCCGGGATGAACAAGAAGTTAGTCTTCATGTTATTTTTGAAATGTTGTAGGCACAGCAGTTGGCTATCGCTCAGTTGCAAAGCCATCCAAAGACTCCCAGCACAGTAGCGCCAGAAACAGCTTTCCCAGCTGAACAAGTACCCGAGAGATCGAGCAATAACGGATTGATAACCGACCCGGCCATAGTAAAAATGCTTGAGGATCTCACCAAAAAGATCGAATCGGGGGAGAAAATGATAGCAGCCAACGACAAGAAGGTCGAGACCTAAAACTCTAGGGTCGACCAGATCCCGAGTGCGCCCATGGTCCTCAAGGGCATGGATTTGAAGAAGTTCATACAAAGGTCGTTCCCCGAGGAAGCAGCCCGAAACCCATTTCAAAGAAGTTCAGAATGCCGGAACTCCCTAAGTACAACGGGACCACTGACCCTAATGAATACGTTATAGCCTACACTTGTGCGGTAAAAGGCAACGATATAAAGAACGACGAGATCGAGTCCGTATTGTTGAAAAAATTCAGGGAAACACTCATGAAGGGGGCCATGATGTGGTATCACAACTTGGATCCTAACTCTATAGATTCATTCGCCATGCTAGTAGACTCCTTTGTAAAGGCACATGCTGGTGCCATCAAAGTAGTGACGAGGGAGTCTGACGTTTTCAAAATCAAGCAAAGGGAGAACGATATAATGCGGAAATTCATGTCTCACTTTCAGATGGAACGGATGGAGCTACCGCCAGTCTCCGACGACTCGGCAATGCAGACCTTCACTCAAGGTCTAAACGAACGAAGCTCGGCGGCTTCAAAACAGCTGAAACAGAACCTGATCAAGTACCCAGCTGTGACCTGGTCAGACGTCTACTACCGGGGCCAGTCGAAGATCAGGGCCGAGGATGACCAGCTGGGAGCCCCTTTTGGCTTAGTATACCCTAGCAGGCTCCTGGCAAAGGAACCAAAACCAAACAAAGAAAGGTATCAGCCATACCTCGAAGATAGGAGGAACGCCCCGAGGCGCAACCTACCTCACAATGATCGGAGAGTTGATCGAGGCAGGGATCCTCGAGGGCTCATCAACAGAGTCAGGTTCGATCGTAACGTAGTAACAATAGGTGCGCCCACTTGTCGGAATACAACCTCAATGTCGATGTGTCGGACATCGTGTTCGCCATCAGTTAAATCAGAGACGCCAATTGGCCCAACCCTATACAGTTGGATCCTTCACAAAAGAATTACAACTTGGTATGAGAATTTCACAACACGCACGGCCACATGACAGAGGATTGTCATTAACTGCAAGAAGAGGTAGCTCGATTGCTTAACAAAGGACATCTTCGGGAATTCCTTAGAGATCGAGCCAGAAATCAGTTTCGGGAAAGAGAGGCAACCAAAAAGAACGAGACAAATGAGCCGCAACATCTCATCCACATGATTATGGGGGGGGGGCGATGCCCCGCAGGAACCCGTAATGAGAAGAACAAAAATATCCATCACCAGAGAAAAGCGAATTCGGGGATATATTCCCGAGGACTCCCTCACATTCAGTGAAGAAGACACCGAGTCCTTGTCTCAACCTCACAATGACGCACTGGTAATCTCCTTCCTTGTGAATTCTTTTTAAATAAAACGTGTACTCATGGATCTAGGTAGCTCGACTAATATTGTAAGGTTGAGGGTGATCGAGCAGCTCGGATTGCTCAACCAAATTGGGCCCGCCACTCGAGTCCTCAACGGATTCAACATGGCATGTGAAACAACGAAAGGAGAAATCATCCTTCCGTTCACCGTGGCTGGCATGACCCAAGATGCCAAACTCCATGTCATCGAAGGAGTCATGAGGTATAACGCCTTATTTGGGCGGCCGTGGATACACTACATGAGAGTGGTACCGTCCACCCTTCACCAGATGATGAAATTTCCAACAAAGAATGGAATTAAAACCGTCTATGGGGAAAAACATGCAGTAAGGAAAATGTACGCAATACACGATGTGGTATCAACGCTCGTACCTCTGCCCTCGAATAAACCAAAGGGAGAATCGGGCCTCACCCTCGATCGAACTTGACAAAATGAAGTAAAGGAGTGTACCGCATCTTTACCTCGGGCAATTGAAATAAATCAGCCCTCACGATTGTAGCAAATCAATCCCGTCGCCAGCATATCTCACTTCGAGCTACGGCCATCTCCTTTTTTGTTTCGAATTTAGGACTAACCCTTTTACAGGCACTCGATTGGAGCGGTCAGAATGCTAACCCTATCCGAATACCTTCTAAAAGCCCCCGTTACACTCTTTTCCTTCGTCCGAGTTTTTGTCCCAAAAGAAGGGTTTTTACCGGTAAGGTTTTTAACGAGGCAACGTTTGCGGGCTACCTAAGGGAAACTTAGAAAATGATCAAAACTTCTTTTGCATTAAACTTTGAACAATGGGGGGCATTCCCCCAGGAAGGCACCTGCTCGGAAAAGTCGTGAAATGCCAAATGGGGTCCTTGTAGGAAAGTAATGTACTGGGCCAAACGGTCTAACGAACCGTGTCCATATAGCCAGGCTCCCATCGGCGAATACGTGTACTATTGTACCGAACAATCAAAGAATATCTTTTATCAAAAACACCTTCGCAAGCTAAGGTGACAATTTTTCTGCCGAATACGTCCCGAACACTCGGGGATTGACGTCGACAATTCAACACTCAGATGACCTCCGGGTCAATACTCCGAATCATAAAACATTCAGGAAAGGCAATGCGGAAATTACCAAGCATCTCCAACATCAAAGGTACCAAAAGTACTCGGAGACTGATGTCAAAAGCTCGAAAGAGAAATGCACGACCTCAAGGGTCGGAACTCCATGCTCATAAGGCCTCAATGAGGGAATTGCGATAAGCAATGGCCTTCGAACCTAAGCAAACTCGATGACTCGGAGACTGTCGTCAGTTTCCACTCACTTATAAACCCGAGGCCGTAAGACCCTGAGCGGGCAAACTCGGTCTAGCAAGGTCTATTCAACATAGTAACAAAATCTATAAGACCTCAACGACGTAAAAAACCTGTAAGACCTCAACGTCATGAAAAAATCTGTAAGACCTCAACGACATGAAAAAACTATAAGACCTCAACAGTGTGAAAAACTTGTAAGACCTCAACGACATGAAAAAAACTATAAGACCTCAATAGGCATGAAAAAACCTGTAAGACCTCAACGACATGAAAAAAGCTGTAAAACCTCAACGGCATGAAAAAACTGTAAGATCTCAATGGAGTGAAAAACCTGTAAGACCTCAATGGCATGAAAGAAGCTGTAAGACCTCAACAGGCATGAAAAAACCAGTAAGACCTCAACGACATGAAAAAAGCTGTAAGACCTCAACGACATGAAGAAACTGTAAGACCTCAATGGCGTGAAAAACCTGTAAGACCTCAACAACATGAAAGAAGCTGTAAGAGCTCAACAGGCAGGAAAAAACCAGTAAGACCTCAACGGCATGAAAAAGCTGTAAGATCTCAATAGGAATAAAAATACTATAAGACCTCAACAGGCATGAAAATTTTGTAAGACCTTACTACGGGCATAAAACTCAATCCCGAAGTTTAGGCTATATGTCGTATTTGTAAGACTCCCGAAAAGGCATACCCTCGATATAGACACCTAAACTACCATACTTGGGATCAAAAATGGCTTTGGCCAAACACGAATGACTACGGTCAATACGGCTGCACCAGCCAAATTAACGCGACTCGGGGATGCCCGACCGTCGCTAACAAAATCACAGGCCATTACTTCGAATCTACTTCGAAAAGAACCGGTTAAAACAGGATACCCTCAACAGGAAAACGAGTTTCGACCATGTCAGCTCCAAATCACAAGGCTTCGAGCTACTCCGCCTACGAGCTAAACCTTTTGAGGTGCTCGAACATCGCCGCTAAACGACTTGAAATCGAGGTTCTTCCCGAACCGATGACGGGTCAGGAAAAATTATTTCAAAGACCTTAATGAGAGAAAAACAAAGCCTACACATGCCTAAGGGCAAAAGTGTAAGAGCCATTATCGCCAGCCAAATGAGCCTTAGGGCCACACATTAAAAGGTCGCAACGTAAAAAAATATAAGAGCCACTGTCGCTAGCTTAGAATTTGAAAACTCGAGGGTCAAAGTGATCTCGAGTCGTAACCTGATTCAGAGACCGGATTCAAAATAGTTAAATATATATGCCTAAGGGCATAGCGTAAGAGCCATCATTGCCAACTTAGAATTTGAAAACTTGAGGGTCAAAGTGAGCTCGAGTCATAACTTGATTCGGAGACCGGATCCAAAATAGTTAACTATACATGCCTAAGGGCATAGCGTAAGAGCCATTGTCGCCAGCCCAAAAAAAATATATTTGAGGGTCAATTAAGCTCAGTCGTAACCCGACTCTGAGACTGAACCCAAAATATTTAAATTACAAATGCCCAAGGGCAAGGCGTAAGAGCCATTGTTGCCCGCCCACGCAGACGCAATAGCTTGAGAGTCGAATAGACTCGAGTCAAAACCCGACTCGGAGACCAAATAGTTGGACAAAGCATAAGAGCTCTAACGCCAACTTGCACTAAAGGCCGCATCAACCAAGCGTGTAAGAGCCTCTAGGTCTGCCTTATGAGCCCTACGGCTATATCACAAATCTAAGGATTCTCACCAACGATGAAACCGGTCCTCTTGGTCGAGAGCAAAGCAGAAAGGGTTACAAAGAAAGCAAAACCTCGAATTCTTTGTTATTTACAAAATGTGAAAATGTACATTCCCCATCTGCAAACTTGAAAGTATCGCATGCGAAGTGGCTAAATCTATGCCTCTCCCCCGAAGGCTACGACCTATCAGCCTTGTCTTCACTCTCCCAAGCATTAGGCAGATGTGATCGAGCACGCTCGAGCCAGCTCTTCCGGAAGAACAAAACCCCTAGCGCCGATCTCTCCAAGTACCCTTCTTCGAGAATTGCAACAAACATATTCCTCAAATCCTCTTTTTACGATCGAGGGCCCTCTTCAACTCAGCTTGAGCATCAGTAGCGTCCTTGAAGTGAATCGCCATCTCCTGATCAGCCTTAGTCCGGCTCTATGATGCTTCAGCCCGGGCATCAACTATCTCAGCCCCAACCTTTGAAAGTTCAGACTCAAACTTCGTGATCATATCCGCTTGAACTAAAGCGTTGTCTCGAGCCAAGCGGAGTTGGGCCTCAAAGTCAGGAACTTTAGCCAAGGCACCCTTCTTCTCTGAAGCTTACGCCTGCACCTGAGCTCTTAGCTCGCCACAATCGTTCCTAAACTCGGTCGGCTTCACCCCTAAGGTGCCCCAGATCCTTCATATTTCTCTACTATTAAAACAGGCAGGAAGTTAACTTGAAAGGTTAAAGGTTACTTGCTCCATCAAATAGCTCTCGTAATTCGAGCACCAGCACGCCTCATATCGCTAGTACATCGACCCAACTTCCTTCTCCTCGCGAAGGAGCCTAAGGGACATACCCTCATCCCGAGTCTAGCTCCACGACAAAGTAGTCCAAACTCAAGGTTGTTGGAGGTCTGCTGAAGAAAACTCAGTAAGAAGTATCAGGCATTAGCGAGGAAGGGATAACACAACGCTCACCATGATATTTTTCTTCCCATTTTCCACGGGGAACAATGCTCACCACTCACGCTCCTCAAAGAACGAGTGGGCTGCCAGATCCTCAGGCCGAGCCTGGCAGATCAAGGGTGTCGCCCGACGTCCATAAAACCACTACAGAAGAAGGGAGGAAGACACATCTACTTAATCCACTCTCGCCATAGGCACAACTGGTAAAGCACGGGGCGCGTCACCTAAGAGTATAACTCCATTCTCCAATAAAAAATATGGGTTCCTAGGTATAGTACCAGCAGTCAGCACCCGGGAGAAGAAACTTGTCCATGCCCGGTCTATGTTGTCCTCGACAACATCAACGAAGGTCTTAATCGATCGGCACCTTGAAGTCAGCAGACCTCGATGATCCCGAAAACCGGGGGGGAGGGGAAGGGGGAGCTTTCCCCTCCCTGTCGGATTAACCCCGACATTGCTGCTATAGCAGTCGCAAAGTTGAAAAACTAAAGGGTGAAAAGATGTACAGACGTGTTAATACCGGAAACATAGCGCGAAAAGAAAATGGCAACTGCGTGAGACGGGATAACCCCTGAGAAGGTAGAAACAACCTCATAATATATGTGGAAGGGCAGCTACGATTCACCTACCTCAAAGATGATCGGGAACGCTAACTAATGGCATCCTCTCCTTTTTGGAGGCAGTACCCGACCTTAAGGACCTCCATCAAAATAAGGATGCGCTCTAGAGAGCCGACAATGCCTTCGCCAACACAAGGGTGGCACACGACTTTGAGGATCTCTATCAAAGGGAACCAGTCTATGAAGAAATGAACATTTTTTTTGAAATGTCGGACCTGGCTCCGGGTGCTGTCCAGGGTCGGACAAACCCCATTTTTTCAGAATCTATCTATAGCACCATAACGCTATTCACTCTAAAACGCACTTCCGGATAGTCTGAATGTAAGCAAGCCTTCGCTCGGAGACTGCTTTTAAGAAATCACAAGCAGCCCCTGTCCACGGATCCCCGAACAAATTTCTTCTCAAAAGGTTATTACGAAACTCAACTGGTAAGTCACAACCCCGAAGCCCAAAAAATTATTCTCATTTTCGCATGAATTCAGGGTCCCGAAGGCCCGAGGTTACTGGCCTTATTCGGGTTCAATCCAAGGAACCACTAAAGACCCCGCGCAAAGCCGCTTCCATCAACCGAAGGCTGGAAGGAATGCTCGCACCCGGGTTCAGTATTAGCAACAACAAACATGATCATGCATTCAGAGCCACCGCAAATATTAAGAAAAAAAAGCAAGTGTCAAAGGCAGGAGTCAAGAAAATATCTTTACATTCATAAATATTTGCTTACAACGGCCCTCAGGGGGTCCTTACATATGATTACAAAATCCCGCAAGGGGATCCTTACACAGGAACAAAGAAGCAGAAGAGCGTGCATAAAACAAAAATCTAAAAATCTAGCCTATTCCCAAAAGTGCGTCCCCAATAGCGGCATTCTTGGCATCATCTCCTCAAGTACTCGACCTCAAAGACAATATCATCCAAGACCAATCCCCTTGGGAATCTCATCTCGACCCTCCCGGAATGACATCATCAAAAGGGGGGACGTAGAAAAGGAAAGCGATGGAGAAGAGCAAAGTGACGAAGGAGAATCCGAAAGGAGACGAGAAGTGGCTGGGTGAAAAATCTGGCTAGTATGAACTCCGCTAGTTTTACTATTATAAAGCCACTTCTTGAGACGTTGCCTCGGCCTCGGAGGCGACAACCAGTAGAAAGTGCCGCCATACCCCAAGGAATACAAATGAGGTGTAATACGCCAAGCCGAGGAAGGAGGGTGAGCAACGGTCTATAATCCGAGCCCCTTATTGAGTAACAGTGTATAATCCAAATACTTCCTCGGGTTGGAGGAAATCGGTCCTCTTCTTCATCACCCCGAGCTAATGGAGACAACAACAACAACAACAACAATAACATCAAAGCAGCATAGCTTCATCCGACCAGAGAAGGTCCGGGAGACGGACCGTAGCACGCATGATGTCGACGTAAACTCTTGAAGCCATAGGCCTCAAACATGGTGAAACAGCAAAGAATAAAGATAGCAAGAAACGAGGAAAGGATAGATATCGAAGGATGCTTGGATGAAAAACTGATCATAAGAAACCCCATTTATAGAGGAGAAGGGCAAGGTTACCGACAACGCCATTATCGCCCTCGAAAGACGTAATGACATGCGCATTCAATGCGTTCATGGGAGCTGAATCAACGGCAACATTATGACCCCAAAGAATAAGGAATCACGACACGTCGAACGACTTGAAAAAGGGAAAAGGCGAAACGTTTCGGCATGCATGAAGGGTTGCGTCTTCAGCACAACATCATTATGGGGGCCCATATATTGGGATGTCAAAATCATTTCTTATCGCTTCTCTCTAAGAAACACGGAGACTATCTGTGTACGGTGAAATAGGGAGACCAATTTCTCATTGGTAAAGTGCTTCAGGAGATCGCCTCAGAGGCTCGAGGTCTCGAGCCAGGTACTTCCCTCATGATCTGTCGACACCCGACCTTGGGGATAATGTTGGCCGAGACCCCGACCAGCATGGGAGGCCTTCGAAGAGTGCATCCAGAGTCGATTAAGTCTACCTGGGCAGCCTAACGTTGGTCTACGTATACGTCATAAGCAAGTTAGTTGTCCCATCCCACTTCCTTTACCACTCAACGTATCTTGTACTAAGTTTGGTTTCCCCCTCTTATAAAAGGGGAATCAGTAACACTCTGTAGGGACACAATTCCAAAAATTCTATATAAGATCAATAACAACTCTCTCTTTTTTCTCTCTAACTTACTCGCTCGAGGCTACTCTTTCTATTTATTGCTTTCATACTTGTTCTTCATTTATTGCTTGATATTGTCCATAAAGACCCTTCTTTAATCATATCTTAACTGTTATACCCTTCCCGGCTACCCCCGATAACTCGAGCTTGAGCCTAGGCATCGACCTCGAGGCCTTTCATCGATCAATCCGAAGCCCGGATATCAAGCCCCTCGGTTTGATTACTGTCCCGTTTTAGCTTGAACTTCATCATTAAACTTCCCATATCTAGCATCCACTTCTCTAACAACTAACATAAAAATAGATCATGTATTTTTAGAGTCCCATTTATAAATTTAATTGTTATTATCATTTTCACGGTAAACACTAACTAAATTTTGTTTTGGAAGTTTAATTAAAGCATGTTTCCAGTTTTTAGGAATTCCTTTACGTTTTAAAAAAAAAGTTGCCATATTCCTTCTATGTGAATCCAGTAGCATATATAAATTTTTGTCTTGTGTGTGTAGGAATGGTCACTCGTTAAAAGGTAAGTCAATTTTACGTTAATAGTTCATATTCATTTAGGGGTGGAAATAACTTTGTTGAGCACAGTTCTTTTCCCATAGGGTGTCGGTTCATTTCAATTTCATTTTATTTATTTATTTATTTATTTATTTATTTGTGCTTGTATTATGCCTTTTTGATAATTTTTATAATTGTTTAGAGTGGGACTAGACGAGGGTAGTATTAAGTAAGCCATAAACTATAATAACTTTTTTTATAAGTATAGTAAGTTATATATATATTTCTTTGTAAATAAATTGGGTGTTTGAGGTTAAACTATGGAATAGATTTTTTTTCTCATTCCCATGGAGCATGGGGTCATGGAAGAATATAACTAACTAGGTATAGACACATTTTCAAGGCCTATTAATAGAAAATAACTATAAGCAAGGGATGGTAAAAGAAATTGTGAGGGAACAAAAATGAGTTAGGAACTAATTGAAGACTCCTTGTAGTAAGTAAAAAAATATGTATAACTAAATGTCTCGGATCAAAAAGATAAATAATAATTGAAATATCTGAATACACTAGAAAAACATTAGATGTACTTTAAATATTAGCCCATGTGTTCATACCCGAACCTTGAATTGATATGCTTAAGTAACAAAAAGGATTATGTGCGTATTCCCGCGTCTCGATGCCTTTAAATTCAAATAATTATGTTTTAACCATGTGTACATCCGTACCTTGGTTTGACACCTAATTTCAAAGAAATATCTCGTGTGCATATTGCATATAGGTCCAAACAATTAATAAAATATAATATATTAATTAAGCGGAAATAAATAAGTCATAATCAATAAAATACAAGAATAGCTAAAAATTAATTTTAGCCTTACATTAGTCAATAAAACGACCGTGCTAGAACCATGGGACTAGAGGGGTGTCTTACACCTTCCCCTCGGTCAACAGAATTCCTTACTCAGTCTTCTATTTTCGTAGACCATTAATTAGGAGTCAAATATTCCTTTTGATAAGGGATTAAATAAAAGGTGACTTGGAGCACCAAAACTCAATTCCAAGTGGTGACTCTAAATAAAAAATAATCCTTTTTCAAAACATCACTTCTATTGGAAAAACTCTTCTAACTCAACCACGTAATAGGGTTGCGGGAAAAAAATGTGTGACAGCTCTGGCGACTCCACTGGAAATAATAAAAGGAATTCGAGCTTTGTATATTGATTCTTTTTTGGCTTTTATCATGTTTTGGATATTATTGTGTTTGGAAGCCTAATACGCTAATTGTCACTTATTTATCTATTTTATATTTATTTGAATTGTGATATAAACTGTATCCTCTCCCGCACCCCTCTGAGTCTTCTGACAGGTAGTTATGTTGTGTTTGCCTACTAGCATCACAAAACTTCTGTCTTGAGATAAAGCCAGTTAGCCTACCAGCTTCTGGCAAAGGATTTAGTCACACATGTTTAGGCGGAAGAGCTGTTAGCTAGCCAGTGTTGTTCTACTACTGGTGATGCTTGACGCTCCTCGGCTCGGGTTGTCCGTCCGGGTAAGCCAGGTCTAGATACTATCTCCTTTAGGATTTGAAAACTTAGAAGAACAAGCCACAAGCAGTGAATAGTAGACTACGCTTTATTTGCATCATGTGCATTGGACTTAGCGGGACTCGGCATAGGGGCCGGGCCCGTCTAGGACATGTACTAATTTTTTGGACCAACATGTTCATCTTTATGTGCTATATGTAACATTATTTGGTAGGATTCTCTCAAATGTTGACCGACTTTAGGATAGATTGATTGAATAGAGGAGAGAAAAGAGAAAATTTCCAATTTTTCGTAAAATACCCATTTATTTTATAAATAAAATTTTGAAGGGTTTTAGTATGTAAAATTACAATTTTCAAAATAGTTTTTTTTGTTATTTTAACCGAATTACGCGGGTCTGATTTTTATTGGATGTGAGATACATAGGCAAACATCATCGGTTCCAGCCCTGAATTTTCAAAAATTCAAAAATTATTTTCCTTTAATTCCTTCTTTAGAATTTTTTTTTGAGACATCAAATTTAAAAATCCAAAATTATTTTTTTATTCTTTTGAAGTTCTTTTTCAAAAAAAAAAGCTCAAAACCCAAAAATATTTTCTTGTTTTAGAAGTTCTGACAGTCTGAAGTCACATAAGAAAAAGAAAAAGAAAAAAAGAGTTAGTTTAGTTTACTTCAGTTCCGATCCCCCTGAACTACGTAATGGTCATGCGGCGTCGTAATACGTAGGCAATCCCCATCGGATGCGATCATATACATAATTAATCCGAGCAAAAAATTGACAGAAAATAAAAATAAAAAGAAGAAAGAGAAAAAAGAGCGCTAAATTCAAGAGGAAATAAACCAATAAGCCGGGATGAAGCATAAAGCCTTCCAAGTTCATTTTAGAAATGAAAATGGCATTAGGTGCATGACATATAATGTGTGATTAATATTTGCACAATGCCTAACTCTAATACGTTTGTTCTTTATCATTCAATAAAGATAAAGTTAAACAAAGGTGTTTGGTTTGTGGTTTAAACTGGTGACTCACCCTTATAATATGAGATCAAAAGGAAAAGTAGAATGATGAACAATAGCCAGAATGAGTCGCATAATGATGATGTCCATGGACAATTGGTCGAAAAAGGTTCAGGATTTGTTAAAGAAGTAAGAGTGCTGAAGCAACAATTGGCGGAGATGTACCAAGCCTGGGTGAATGGACATGCACTACCCCCACTAGCCATAGGGCCTTCGGATAATCTTCATAATATGTCAATTGCAACTCAAGTGCCCATCTCCATAATAGGTAACCCATCGTACCAACTTGGATGCAGTCAGAGCATTAACCTTCCCACTATCCCCAGTACCTCCATTCCACGTCCTCCAACCGCACCCCTCATAAATGACCCACCTACTGTACCTATTGCCCATACTTTTACTGTCCCTCAACCGACTCTTACTCAAAAGTCTAACAATGATCCACAACTCAATGTTCATGATGCCTAACATTACTCTCCAGAACTGACTTTCAAGGTTCCAGATTCATACAACCACACTTCTCAGAACATGTTCCCAGTTGAGTTCGAAAAGCCCGACAAGAATATGGAACAAGAGGAAATGACCAGAAAAATGAAGAGTTTGGAGCAAACCATGAGAAAAATACAGGGTTTGGGAGGCCACAAGAGTGTTTCGTTTAACGATCTATGTATGTTCCCCCATGTTCATTTGCCACCAGGCTTCAAGACCCCTATGTTTGACAAGTATGATGGTCACGATGATCCTGTGGCCCACTTGAAGAGATATTGTACCCAATTTAGGGGAGCAGAAGGCAAGGAAGAACTACTCATGACTTATTTTGGGGAAAGTTTGATAGGAATTGTTCAGAGTGGTTCATAGATCAAGCCATATCTCACTGGCATGTTTGGAACGATATGGCTCAAGATTTTGTCCAATAATTTCAGTACAATATTGATATAGTGCCAGACCGTTCCTCTCTCGTCAACATAAAGAAGAAACTAACAGAAAGCTTCAGAGAATATGCAATCAAGTGGAGAGAGCAGAGTGCTAGGGTCAAACCACCAATGAAAGAGGCAGAAATAATTGACTATTTTCTCCAAGCTTAGGATCCTGATTACCTCCATTATATGTTAGCTGCCATTGGTAAACCTTTTACTGAGGTGATTAAGATTGGGGAAATAGTTGAGAATGGCATGAAGTCGGGCAAAATTGTGAGTCAGGCAACCCTTAAGGCGAACACGCAAGCAATTCAAAGCGGGTCAGACAGTTTCGAAAATTGAAAACATAAGGATGAAGGATCCATGATGGCATCTGGGTTTGGGGGAGTTCAAAGAGGAATAGTTCCTTCTTATGTGCAATTCCAACAAGGACAATCCAATTCTCCTCAATATTATTACCCACCTCAGGGTCCCTGGTACTCAGTTCCCTCGCAACAATACACAGTGTTTAATGCTTAGGCTTATGCTAGACCTCCCAATCACCAACAATGGCGGGCACCGATTCCACAAGGCTCCCGTCAACTCCGGCCGAATTTTCAGGCGCCATATAATCCTCATCCGAGATAAGAATATGTGAGAGAATAGGAGCCAAAGAAAGAGTTCATCCCAATTGGAGAATCGTATACAAGCTTATTTTGAAAGTTGATGAAGTTGAAATTGATTGAACCTATCATGTCGCGTTATGTGAATCCAAATTCAAAAGGTTTTGACTCCAATGAAGATGTGAGTATCACTCTAACACCCAAGGTCATAGTACCAAAAATTGTTGGATATTAAATAAAGCCATTGAAAATTTGATTGAAGCAAAGGCAATTGTAGTGACAAACAATGAGGATACTCCTAATATCACAAACAATCCGCTCCCAAGTCATGATAATACACATTTTATTGGGATGATTTGTGATGATCGGGATTATAAGTAGTCTCGCAAGACAGATACAATTGTTAGAACCATAGGTCAAGAACCAAAAGTGATAGTAAGCCTGTCATAATTGGCACCATTGATTGTGAAAGGTGCGAGTTCTAGTTCAAACTCGGCAGGTTCTGAAAAAATGGTTCTCTATGTCCCTAGAAGAATAAAAAGGTTGAGGTTCAATTGGGTGGGCCAAAACTTTACATCCCTAGGGGCATTCAAAAGATTGTTCCAAATAATGGTTTGACAAATATAACAGAGCAAGTTCTGATCTGACCTGTTGCACAACTCCTAGTGTCAAACACAAAAGCTATTCCCTGGAATTATAACAAGACTATCATGACATACAAAGGAAAAGAGATAATGGAAGAAACAGATGAAATAGGAGGCTTGACCCTCTCTGGAAGGTGCTACTCACCAGAGGAATTGAGAAAAGCTAAGCAAGCCAAGGAAAATCACCTTCTAGTGAAAGAACCCGTTTCAGAAAAAGAAGTGGAGGAATTCCTTAAGAAGATGAAAATGCAAGACTACTTAATCATTGATCAACTAAGGAAAACCCCCGCTCAGATATCTTTGTTATCTCTGCTTCTGCACTCTAAGAACATCACTGTGTGTTGATCAAAACTTTGAACAAGGCATGTGTCTCAGAAAAGACAACGGTGAATCAGCTAGAGAAAATGGCTGAAAGATTCATTGAGGTGAACAAAATTTCTTTTAGCGATGATGATTTGCCTGAGGAATGGGCTGGGCACAATAAATCTTTGCATCTTATGGTCAAATGTAAAGGGAATTACGTAAAATGAGTCATGATTGATGGAGGCTAAAGTGTAGATGTATGCCCTCTTTCTATTCTACAACAACTGAACATTGATACTAATAGAATTCGAACTAGTAGTGTCAGCATTAGAGTTTTTAATGATTCAAGAAGAGACACTATTGGGGAAATTGAACTCACCATGACAATTGGCCCGGTTGATTTTAACATTGTCTTTCAAGTGTTGGATATGAAAACTTCCTATAATTTTCTTTTGGGAAGGCCGTGGATCATATGGACAAAGCTATACCATCCACCCTACATCGAATGATCAAATTTTAGTATCATAGGCAAGAAATTGTTGTTCATGGGGAGGATGACTCATCCGTCTATAATGAACCGTCCATTCCATGTATCGAGGCCAAGGAAGGATGTGAATCCCTCATATATCAAACATTTGAGGTGATTGAGGTAGACCAAGTGGAAGAAGGAAAACTAATTTTGCATCCCCATCTTTCAGCCACATCTATGATGGTAGCTTCACTGATGTTGAGGAACGGCTATGAACCAGGAAAAGGATTAGGATCCTTTTTGCAAGGAATTATGAACCCTATTGCTCCCTTTTCGAAGAAAGATACCTTTGGCTTGGGTTTTAAACCACCATCAACTGACATAAACAAAGCCAAGGCCCATAAAAAGAATTGTTGGAAATTGTCAAAACCAATCCCTCACATTGCCTACTCTTTTGTCAAGCCACAATTTGAACAAGTCCAAAATCCTTCTACTCAGGATGACATTGATGAAGTTTGCCAGGGTCTCAAGGAGATGTTCTATGGGATCAATATGGTTCAAGTTGGTGAGGGCCCTAGCCGTGCAGGTGTTCAGCTAATTGGTCTAGATACCTCGCTCAACAACTGGGAAACAACTCCTCTTCCCATCTGGAAGGAGTCTTGGTAGTCTATTTTGTTGTTTTTTCTGTATTTGGATTATTTTCAGAGCTGTAATCCATATATTTTAGTTTAATTGCTTTGCTTTGATGTTAACCTTCTATCCTTTCAAATTCATTGAAATGAAGTTCCGGTTTCATAGTAGAATTCTGTCTTTTCCTTTTCCTAATTTTTGTTAATTTCTTATCATTTTTAGTTTTGTTAATACTGGCTTTAACAATATGACATGCATGCAGAATTCATACCCAGATCTTAAAAAGTTGTCTAATCTCGAAATAGTGAATCAAGAAGTTGAGTATGATGAAGATGAGGCTTTTAAGGAAATAAAAAGAGAATTGGATCAATTTGAGAGTAAGCCTAAGCCTAACTTAAATGAAACTGAGGCAATTAACTTGGGAAGTCCTGAAGAAATCAGAGAAACAAAATAAGCATTCATGCTGAACAAAAGACGAGAGATGCCATAATTCAAGTTTTGTTCGAGTACAGAGATGTATTGGTTGTATGATGACATGCCGGGTTTGAGTGCCGATTTAGTGGTCCATAAGCTTCCCACATATCCTAATTTTCCACCAATCTAGCTAAAACAAAGGAAGTTTAAGATAGACATGAGTGATAAGGTTAAAGAAGAAATGACGAAGAAACTAAATGCAAATGTTATCAGGTTCATCCGGTATACCACATGGTTAGCAAATGTTGTGCCAGTGCCAAAGAAGGATGGAAAAATTAAAGTTAGTGTCGACTATAGGGATTTAAATAAAGCAATTCCAAATGACAACTTTCCTTTACCCAACATTCATATCCTTGTTGACAATTGTGCTAAACATGAGATCTAATCTTTTGTGGATTGTTATGCCAGGTAGCACCAAATTCTGATGGATGAAGAAGATGCGAAAAAGACCGCCTTCACCACTCCATGGGGAACTTATTGTTATAGGGTCATGCCATTTGGTTTGAAGAATGCAGGAGCAACTTACATGAGGTCCATGACTACCATATTCCATGACAGATGCACAAAGAGATTGATGTGTATGTTGATGAAGTGATCATTAAGTCTAGAACACAAGATGATTATGTGCAAGACGTGAAAAAGTTCTTTCAAAAGGCTAAGAAGGTACAATCTCAAACTCAATCCAGCCAAATGTGCATTGGGTGTTCCTTTTGGGAAGCTTTTGGGTTTTATAGTTAGTCGAAGAGGCATTGAGTTATATCCCTCCAAGATAAAGACCATTCGAGAGCTGCCTCCCCCGAAGAATAAAAAAGAAGTCAAGAGTTTACTCGGGAGGTTGAACTACATCAGCAGGTTCATTGCGCAACTTACAACCACATGTGAGCCTATTTTCAAGTTGTTGAAAAAGAACGCCGCTATCAAGTGGATAGATGAGTGCCAAGTAGCTTTTGATAAGATCAAGGAATATTTGTCAAATGCCCCTGTTTTGGTCCCGCCGAAACCTGGTAGGCCTCTATTTTTATATTTATCAGTAATGGATAGTTCCTTTGGTTGTGTTCTGGGTCCTTAAGATGCCACAGGCAAAAAGGAACAAGCAATATATTGTTTGAGCAAAAGTTCACCACTTATGAGGCCAAATACACTCTTTTGGAAAGGACATGTTGTACCTTAACCTGGGTTGCTCAGAAGCTTAGGCATTATATTTTGGCCTATACAACTTACCTCATATCCCAAATGGATCCCCTAAAGTACATTCTTCAAATGCCGATGCCAACTAGGAGATTGGCAAAGTGCCAAATCTTGCTCACAGAGTTTGATATTGTTTATGTCACTCACACTGCCATGAAGGCACAAGCTTTGGCTGATCATCTGGCAGAAAATCCGATTGATGATGAGTATGAATCTTTGAACACATACTTGCCAGATTAAGAGGTTAATTTAGTTGAAGATGCAGTCCAAGTTGACAGTCAATTTTGGAAACTATACTTTGATGGGGCTGTCAACATCAAAAGCGTAGGGATTGGGGCAATTCTTGTATCACCTACTGGGCAACATTACCCTGCCACAGCGAGACTTCATTTCTTATGGACATACAACACAGTAGAATATGAAGCTTGCATCATGGGTCTCAATATGGCAATAAACCTAAATGTGCATGAACTGCTGGGGATGGGAGATTCAGATTTGTTTATTCGAAAGGCTCAAGGTGATTGGGATACTCGAGACATCAAGCTCATTCCATATAGACAATGTGTGGAAGAACTTAGCAAAAGGTTCAAGTCCATCGAGTTCAGGTACATTCCCAGGTTTCATAATGAATTAGCTGATGCCTTGGCCACCCTGGCCTCAATATTTCCATATCCGGGTAATACTCACATTGACCCACTAGAAATTCAAATTCGGGATCTACATGGTTATTGCAATACAATTGAAGCCGAACTAGACGGTGAACCATGGTACCGTGATATTAAACAGTTTCTGAAAACAAGAGAATATGCGGAACATGCTAATAGGGATCAAAAGAGAACTATTAGGCGACTCTCTGATGGTTTCTTTTTGATTGGGGAAATCCTATACAAAAGAACCCCGGATTTGAATTTATTGAGATGTGTGGATGCCAAAGAAGCTGAAATGATTGTGAATGAGGTGCATTTGGGAGTTTGTGGTCCACAAATGAATGTATATGTTCTAGCAAAGAAAATCCTTCGTACAGGATATTATTGGCTTACTATGGAGTGAGATTGCTTTCGTTTTGTTAGCAAGTGCCACCAGTGTCAGATTCATAGGGATTTGATTCACTTGCCTCCTTTAGAGTTATATCCTATGTCGACTCCTTGGCCTTTTATTGCTTGGGGAATGGACGTCATTAGCCCAATTGAGCCAAAAGTTTCAAATGTTCATAGATTCATCTTGGTCGAAATTGATTACTTCACTAAATGGGTGGAAGCTATTACATTGAAAGCAATTATCAAGAAAGCAGTAGTAGACTTTGTTCACTTCAACATCATCTGTCGTTTCTGTATTCCAAAAACCATTATTGCAGATATGCTACTAATTTGAATAGTCATCTGATGAAATAGGTATCCGAACAATTTAAAATTGAGCATCACAATTCTACTCCTTACCGTCCCAAAGCTAATGGGCTGTTGAAACTGCGAATAAGAACATCAAGAAGATTCTTAGAAAGATGGTCCAAGGGTCTAGACAATGGCATGAGAAATTGCCTTTTGCTCATTTGGGATATCAGACAACTTGTCACGACCCCGCTTCGCTTCCATGAACCGCCATGATGACACCTAGTCTTTACAACTAGGTAAGCCTAAATTACGGAAGATAAACCAAATTGTAGAGATAAAACAGTTTATGATATAAGTAGGGAAATAAAACAGTATTTAAAAGTGCCGCTCGGCATACACAATATTTAACTCTCAAACTAATACATACTTCTAAGACCTGAAAACCCATGAATCACAAGCTAAGGATCACTACATAGTGCTCTAACTCTAGAATAGTCTAAAATAAAAGAAATACAGAAGGGTTGTAACTACAAAGAGAATAGAGAGAGACTCCTCGGTCTGCAGATGCGGTAGATATACCTCGAAGTCTCCGAAGGGTCGCGTCGCCTCACGGATGGTAAGTCTGAGTTGAAGCACCTGGATCTGCACATGAAAAACAGCGCAGAAAGGGCACAAGTACACTACATCGGTACTCAGTAAGTACCAAGCCTAACCTCAGTCGGGTAGTAACGAGGAAGGTTAGGGCCCTACTGAGATTAAATAAGTATAGAAATGACAGAATAAGATAAACAGTTCAATTGAGAATCTACAATAAGAATATAATATAGGATAATAAAAAAGTCAATAATTGAAACAGGGATAAGGACAAAACACAAGGAAATACTACTCATAATAAGGATGATAACCGAGGGATCTCTCAGTATCCTCAATATATATGCCAGAGATCTCTTGGTATCCCGAGGATCTCTTGGTATCCTCAATATACGTGTCGGGGATCTCTTGGTATCCCGCACCTCAATTCAAATCATAAATACGTACAAGGGATCTCCCGAGATGCCGTCCCGTAGTCCCAAAGTAAAACATACAGCAACAACACAAGAATATTCAATTAAGCTCAATTTCGTACCAAATAAATAGAACATTCTACCTTAACATGCTTCACATAATTCAACTAAGTCAATTTAAGCAAATAATCAGTTAAGTCAATTAGACACGCTTTTCCTAAGCTAACAGCAGATTTAAATTTCAAGTGAAATGAAACAGGAACAAGGAACACAATTGAAATTACTTAAAGAAAACCGGATTTTCAACAATTAGATCAAGTATGCACTTGTCCCCTAACGTACCAGGCATTTCAATTATCAAATATACCAAATCCTAAGAGGAAGATCCCCCACTCAAGGTTAGGCAAGCCACTTACCTCGAATCGGCTAAATAATCAATCCGAAACCACGCTCTTGCCACGAGTACTCGACTCCAAATAGAGTGAATCTATTCAATTCAATTTCATAATGTAAATAACACTTCAAGTAACTGATTCTACAAAGAAATTCTAAGCTAATACGCGAAATTTTGTAAAATGACCAAAATGCCCCTCGATCCCACATCTCGAAATCGGGTAAAATTTATATTTTCAGAATCCTCACACTCTCACGAGTTTGACCATATCAAAATTATCCCAATCCAGTGCCAAATCCCCAATCAAAACTAAAATTCTTGGTCTAAGAACTTTCCCCTTATTTTCATACAAATTCCAAAATTAAATGATGAATTCATGTTTAGATTAATGGGTTACAAGAAAAAAGGAGTTAAGAATCATTATCCAATCGATATCTCTGAAAATACCTCAAAACCTCGCTCAAATCTGAGCTCCCAAGCTTAAGGTTTGATAAAAGTAGCTAAACCCTCGACTTTGAAATTTTATATTCTGCCCAGATAATCCTTAATCGCGATCGCAGAACCCCCTACGCGATTGCATAAGACAACTCCCTCAAAGCAACACGTTGCGACCAGCTCTATGCGATCGCATAGAGCAAATTCCATCACCCACTGCCACACTAAACCCTTTTACGCGAATGCAATGGTCCTCATGCGAACACAATGATCAACAAACTCACCATATGCGATCGCACTCCTTCCTCTGCGATCGCAATTCACAACAAAGTGCCTGGTGTCAGCTTACTCTACGTGATCGCAGGTGATCTCACGCGATCACAATGAACAAATCAATGCTGTAGAAATATCAGCAAACCTGCAATCGCCGAAAGGCCAAAAGTGCCTGTTTGAGCATCCGAAACACACCGAGGCCCCCGGGACCTCAACCAAACCTACAACCATATCCCATAACTTCGTTCAAACTTTTTCCAACCTTTGGAACGCTCAAAACAACATCAAAACACCTATTTTTCATCGGATGCAAGCCTAAGAATCCTAAAAAACTCTAAAAATACGCTTTTGATCAAAAAGTCTATCTAACCTCGTTTGAATGACCTGAAATTTTGCACACACATCACATTCAACACTATGGAGCTACTCCAACTTCCGCAATTTCATTCTGACCCTCGGATCAAAATCTCACTATCGAACCGGAAACTTCAAAAATTCGAGTTTCGGCATTTCAAGCCTAAATTAGCTACGGACCTCCAAAACACAATCCGAACACGCTCCTAACCCCGAAATCAACCAACGGAGCTAACAGAACCATCAGATTTCCATTCCGAGGCCGTCTTCATACTGTTTCGACTACAGTCAACTTTCCAACAGTTAAGCTTTCATTTAGGGACTAAGTGTCCCAAAACTCTCTGAAACTCGAAACCAAATATCCCGGCAAATCAAAATAGCAGAAATAAACACGGAAAAAGCAGTTACTAGGGGATTGGGGCATTAATTCTTAAGACGATCGACCGGGTCGTCACATCCTTCTACACTTAAACATTCATTCGTCCTCGAACGAGCATAGAGACATACCTGAAGTAGCGAAAAGATGAGGGTAATGCCTACACATATCCTGCTTGGTCTCCCAGGTCGCTTGCTCGACCAACTGACCCCGCCACTGAACCTTACCGAAGCAATGTTCTTTGACCTCAACTTCCTAACCTACCTATCCAATATTTCCACTGGCTCCTCAACATAGGATAGATCCTTGTCCAACTAGATTGAACTAAAATCCAACACATGCGATGGACCACCGTGATACCTTCGGAGCATCGAAACATGAAATACCAGATGAACTTCTGCCAAGCTGGGAAGTAAGGCAAGCTCATAAGCAACCTACCCAACACGCCTCAATATCTCAAATGGTCCAATAAACCTTGGACTCAACTTCCCTTTCTTACCAAATCTCATAACGCCCTTCATAGGCGAAACCCGAAGCAGAACCCGATCTCCAACCATTTAGGAAACATCACGAACCTTCCGGTCGGCGTAACTCTTCTATCTGGACTGGTCTGTACGGAGTATATCTTGAATCACCTTAACCTTCTCCAAAGCATCCTAAACCAAGTCTGTGCCCAATAGTCTAGCCTCACTCGACTCAAACGAACCCACCGGGGATCTACACCGCCTACCATATAAAGCCTCATATAGTGCCATCTGAATGATGGACTGATAGTTGTTGTTGTAAGAAAACTCTGCCAATGGCAAGAACTGATCGCAAGACCCTCCAAACTCAATCAAACACGCAAGGAGCATATCCTCAAAAATCTAAATAGTGCACTCGGACTGTCCATGTGTTTGAGGGTGAAATGTTGTACTCAACTCCACCCGAGTACCAAACTCATGCTGAACGGCCCTCCAGAACCGTGATGTGAACTGAGTACCTCTATCTGAAATGATGGACACTAGAATCCATGCAGACGAAAAATCTCCCAGATATAAATCTCCGCCAACAGCTCCGAAGAATAAGTAGTACAGGCAGAAATGAAATGAGCGGACTTGGTCAGCGGATCCACAATCACCCAAATAGCGTCGAACTTCCTTAGAGTCGGTGGGAGCCCAACTACGAAGTACATAGTGGTCCACTCCCACTTCCACTCCGGAATCTCTATCTGCTGAAGCAACCCACCCGGCCTTTGGTGCTCACACTTAACCTACTGATAGTTAAGGCACAAAGCTACAAATCCAACTATATCTTTCTTCATCCGCCTCCACCAGTAGTGCTGCCTCAAATCCTTATACATCTTCACGGCACCCGGATGGATAGCATACAACAAACTATGGGCCTCCTCTAGAATCAACTCTCGAAGCCCATCAATATTGGGTACACAAATCTGACCATGCATCCTCAATACCCCATCATTACCAATAGTCACATCTCTGGCATCACCGTGCTGATCCTTATCCTTAAGGACAAGCAAATGAGGGTTATCATACTACCACTCCTTGATACGATCAAATAAGGAAGACCGAGAAACCACGCAAGCTAGAACCCTACTAGGCTCCGAAAGATCCAATGTCACGAACTGGCTGGCTAAGGCCTGAACATCCATCACCATAGGCCTCTCCGATACTGGTAAATAAGCCAAACGCCCCAAACTCTCTGCCTGACAACTCAAAGAATTGGCCATCACATTGTCCTTGCCCGGGTGATAGAAAATAGTGATGTCATAGTCCTTTAGCAACTCTAACCACCTCCTCTGGCGCAAATTTAGATCCTTTTGCTTGAACAAGTGCTGCAAGCTCCGATGGTCAGTATAAATCTCATAGGGAACCCCTTATAAATGATGGCACCAAATCTTTAGGGCGTGAACAATGGCAGCTAACTCAAGGTCGTGAACAAGGTAATTCTTCTCATATATCTTCAACTGTCTGGATGCATAGGCAATCACCTTACCATCCTGCATCAACACCGCTCCGAGGCCAATCCTCGAGGCATTACAATAGACCTTATATGACCCCGAACCTGTAAGCAATATCAAAACCGGGGATGTAGTGAAAGCTATCTTGAGCTTCAGAAAGCTAGCCTCACACTCCTTCGTCTACTAGAATGGAGCACCTTTCTGGGTCAACCTGGTCATAGGGGCTGCAATCGATGAAAACCTCTCCACAAAATGACGGTAGTAGCCCGCCAAACTAAGAAAACTGCAGATCTCGATAGATAATGATGGTCCGGTCCGATAGTGTGATTTTAATCGGAGGGTTGGAATGGAATTCCAAGAGTAACAGTAGTTCCATTGTGTCATTTGAGATATGTGTGCAAAATTCAGGTCATTCAGATGTGGTTTTGTTGGGTTTTTGATCGAAAATGGAATTCGAAAGATTTTAGAAACTTTGGCTTGAATCCGAGATATTTTGGTTGTTTTGATGTTGTTTGAAGTGTTTTGAAGATTGGTACAAGTTTGAATAAGGTTTTAGGATATGTTGATGCATTGGGTTGAGGTCCCGAGGGCCTCGGGATGAATTTGGATGGTTGACGGACCAAATTTTGTAGTTGAAGTTGTTGTAGCAGCTGTTGTTCTGGTATTCTCTCATCTACGGTTTGGGGACCGTAGATGCGGAGCCGCAGAAGCAGCGTAGAGGACCACAAAAGCAAAATTTGGGATTTTCCTCAGGAACCGCAGATGCGGTAAAATGTCTGCAGAAGCGGAACTGCTCCTGCGGTTAGAGTTCTGCAGATGTGAAAGCTGGGTCCTTAAGTGAAAGTCGCAGATACGACACTTGTTCCATAGAAGCAGGACCACAGATGCGGCCCCAGGGCTGCAAATTCGGTAATCGTTGGGCAGAACATATAAATAGTTGCCTTTGTGAATTTGAGGGATTCTTTCACCATTTTGATCCAGGTTTGAAGCTTCTAAGAGGGGTTTTGAGGATAACAAAGGGGAATCACTTGGAGGTAACATCCTTGACTTCATAACTTATTTTTATGTTATTAAAGACCTAATTAGTGTTGAAAAATTTGAAACAAATGGGTAATTAGGGCTTGAGTTTAAGAGACCTTAAAATGGGGATTTGAGGGGGCGTTTGAACTCTGATTTCTGTGTTGTTGTTATGCATAGACTCGTGAGAGTACGAGATGTCTGGAATGTAAATTTCACCCGATTCCGAAATGTGTGTCCTAGGGCATTTTGGTCTTTTTACATAATTTCACATATTAGCTTAGACTTTAATTGTAGAATCAGTACTTGAAGTGTTATTTACATTATGCAATAAAATTGAATAGATTTTGGCCATTTGGAGTCGACTACTCGTGGAAAAGACGTGGTGTCGGGTTGATTTTGAGCTGGTTCGAGGTAAGTGGCTTGTCTAACCTTGTGTGGGGTACCTTCCCCTTAGGATATGATATTTGATAATAGAAATGCCTTGTATGTGAGGTGACAAGTGCATACTTGAGCTAATTGTTGAAAATTCGATTTTACTTTAAGTATTTAAACTGAGTTGCTTTCTTACCTATTTTTATTCTACATGCAAACTTAGCTTGTGTTAGTCAGAAAAGCATGCTTAGTTGACTTAATTGCCTATTTGCTTAAACTGCCTTAATTGCATTACGTGAAGCATGTTAGGCTAGAATTAACTGTTTACTAGTTACGAACTTAGCATTTATTTTAATATTCTTGAGCTGCTGCTGTGTGTTTTAATTTGGGACTATGGGACGGCATCCCGGGAAATCTCCTGCACGTATTTATGATCTGGACTGAGGTGCGGAATACCAAGAGATCCCTGACACGTGTGTTGAGGATACCGAGAGATCCTCAGGATACCCTGATATTCCTGGCCAATATTGAGGATACCAAGAGATCCTTAGGATACTAAGAGATCCCTAGTGTATATATTGAGGATACTAAGAGATCCTCGGGATACCAAGAGATCCCTGGTTATCATCCTTGTTGTGAGCGGTGTTTCCTTGTGTTTTGACTTTATTTCTATTTCCGTTATTGTACTCTTATCATCCTGTATAGACTCTTACTATAGATTCTCATTTATATTGTTTATCTTATCCTGTCATTTTTATTATTATTTACCTCAGTAGGGCCCTAACCTTCCTCGTCACTACCCGACCGAGGTTAGGCTTGGCACTTATTGAGTACCGCTGTGGTGTGCTCATTCCCTTTCTGTGTGTTTCTTGTGCAGATCCAGGTACCTCTACCCATGCTTATCACCCTTGAGGCAGGGATATCTTTCGGAGACTTCGAGGTACATCTACCGCGTCCGCATGCCAAGGAGTCTCTATCTTTATTCTATACTACAGTGTTAGCCTTTCTATCTTACTGTTGATGTAGACATTCTGGAGTAAAGCACATTACTATATTTCTTTCAGCTTGTGTTCCCATGAGTTTCCGGGTTTTGGGATAGTGTTGTAGGATTTAGAGATGTTGAGCTGTATATGCCAAGCGACATTTTATATATCATTTTCCTTTGTTATTCTTGGCTTTTACTTTACATTTTGCAAGTTTTCTATTTATTTTCTGCACTTGTTGAGCTTACCTAGTCGTAGAGACTAGGTGTCGTCACGACGGTTCACGGAGGGCGAACTGGGGTCGTGAGAAGTTGGTATCAGAGCTCTAGGTTCATAGGAGTCATGGAACACATGCGATTTCGTAGAGTCTCGTTGATCGGTATGGAGACGTCTGTGCTTATCTACGAGAGGCTATGTAACTATTAGGAAACTTTCCACTTAATTTGATTTCCTTGTCGTGCAATATTTTGACATCACAATTCTAAACTTTTATCTTCTATTCTCTCACAGATGGTGAGGACACATGCTACTCAAGATGATTAGGCCCCCACGCCCCCTACTGCAACTGTTAGAGGCCGAGGACGCGAACGTGGTGTAGCTAGGACACCTGCACGAGTTGCTGCTGAGGTACCACCAGCGGATCCAACCGTAGTCCAGGCACCTGACACGCCTACTACTACTACTACTCCAGCTCTCCAGGAGACTCTAGCATAGTTCATGAGCATGTACACCACTTTGGCTCAGGCAAGGTTGCTTCCCCTTGCTGTAGCTACATCCCAGGCCAGGGGAGGAGCACAGGCTCCTACCGCCCGCAATCCTGAGCAGCGAGTGCATGTTGAGAAGGTCCCTGAGATTATTCCAGTACCATCTGCAGTGCCAGTTCAGCCCAATGATAGGGCAGCGGCTTTTGAGGTTGAGCAGTTGAGGCTTGAGAGGTTCAAGAAGTACAAGCCTCCTGTATTCAGTGGTTTAGCATTGGAGGATGCTCTAGGATTTCTTGATGAGTGTTACCGCATTCTCCGTACCATGGGTATCTCAGGATCGAGTGGGGTTTCTTTCACTACCTTCTAGCTTCCTGGAGCTGCCTATGAGTGGTGGTGCACCTATGAGTTAGACAGTCCATATGTGGCTGCTTTACTGACCTGGGCCCAGTTTTCAGATATGTTCCTGAGGGAGTAAGTACCTCAGAGCCTTAGGGATGCATGGCCTGCAGAGTTTGAGCATTTGCGTCAGTGTGCTATGACTGTTTTAGAGTGTATTGTCCGTTACATCAGTTTGGCTAGGCATGCACCAGCCTTGGTTTATACTATCCGTGAGAGGGTTCGCCGGTTTATTAAGGGCCTTATTCCCAGCATTAGATCTAGCATGGCTCGTGAGTTAGAGATGGATATTTCTTATCAGCAGGTGGTGAGCATTGCTAGGAGGATTGAGGGTTTGTATGCTAGGGAGAGGGGGGAGAGGGAGGCCTAGAGGCCTCAAGAGTCGGGCAATTATTCTGGTGCCCGTACCCCAGCTATAGGTCATCATGGTAGGGTTTATTTGATTCTTCCTATTCATTCAGCTCTTCCAGTAGCCACTAGTGCTCCAGCTCCTCCTAGGCCTCAGGAGCCTTATTATGCACTTCCAGTTTCTAGCGCACGTCCTGCGCGGGGTGCTTTCAGAGATTAGTCCAGCGGGCCTGGCCCTAGCCAGTCACAGCCGTCATGTCCTCCTAGAGCTTGTTTTGAGTGTGGCGACTCTCTCCACGTGGTGAGGGATTGCCCTAGACTTGGGAGGATTGCACCTCCACAGACTTCTCAGCCACAGCGTACCCTACAGAGTTCTCAGGCTATGATTGCAGCTCCAGTTGCTACCCTACCTGCTCAGCCAGCTAGAGGTAGAGTTCGCCCTCGAGGGGGAGGCCAGGCCAAATACTATGCTCTTCCTACCCGTACCGAGGATGCTGCCTTAGATTCTATCATCACAGGTATTATACAGGTTTGTCACAGAGATGCATCAGTTCTATTCGATCTAGGCTCCACTTACTCTTATGCGTCTTCTTATTTTGCTCCGCATTTGGGTGCATCTCGAGTTTCCTTGAGTTCTCCTGTTTATGTTTCTACTCATGTGGGAGATTCTCTTGTTGTAGACCGCATTTATCGGTCGTGTTTGGTTGCTCTTAGTGGTTTTGAGACCAGATCCAATCTATTGTTACTCAGCATGGTTGATTTTAATATTATCTTGGGCATGGACTAGTTGTCGCACCATTATGCTATTCTTGATTGTCATGCCAATACCGTGACGCTGGCTATGCCAAGTGTACCGCGTGTTGAGTGGAGGGGTACCTTAGATCACACTTCCAGTAGGGTTATTTCTTTCCTTAAGGCTCAGCGTATGGTTTAGAAGGGGTGTGACGTGTATTTAGTTTATATGAGAGATGTTAGTATCGATACCCCTTCAGTTGATTCAGTCCCAGTAGTACAGGATTTTCCCGATGTGTTTCCAGTTGATCTTCCAAGCATGCCGCCTGATAGAGATATTGATTTTGGCATTGATCTATTGCTGGGCACTCAGCCCATTTCTATCCCTCCGTATTGTATGACTCCTCCTAAGTTGAAGGAGTTGAAGGATCAGTTACAAGAATTTCTTGATAAGGGTTTTATTCGGCCTAGTGTTTCACCTTGAGGTGCTCCTGTCTTGTTTGTGAAAAAAGGGATGGTTCTATGCGTATATGTATTGATTATTGCTAGTTAAACAAGGTTACAATGAAGAACCGTTATCCTTTGCCTCGTATTGGTGATCTGTTTGACCAGCTTCATGGCACACGAGTATTTTCTAAGATTGATTTGCGCTCAGGTTACCATCAGTTGAAGATTCAGGAACCAGATATCCCGAAGACTGCTTTTAGGACTCGGTATGGCCATTACAAGTTCCTTGTAATGTCATTTGGGCTGACCAATGCCCCAGCAGCTTTTATGCATTTGATGCACAGTGTATTCCGGCCATATCTTGACTCTTTTGTCATTATCTTTATTGATGACATTTTGGTGTATTCCCGGAGTCGGGAAGATCATGAGCAGCACCTGAGGACTATGCTTCAGACTCTGAGAGAGAAAAAGTTATATGCTAAGTTCTCGAAATGTGAGTTTTGGTTGGATTCAGTGGCATTCTTAGGCCACGTGGTATCGAGTGAGGGTATTCAGGTGGATCCGAAGAAGATAGAGGCCGTGCAGAGTTGGACTAGACCATCCTCAGCTATAGAGATCCGCAGTTTCCTTGGTTCGGCAGGTTACTACCGTTGTTTTGTGGAGGGGTTTTCATTGATTGTAGCCCCGATGACTAGATTGACCCAGAAGGGTGCTCCATTTTAGTGGATGGAGTAGTGTGAGGTGAGCTTTCAGAAGCTCAAGATAGCATTGACTACAACCCCATTTTTGGTATTACCTTCAGGTTCAGGATCTTATACGGTCTATTGTGATGCCTGGAGGATTGGCCTCTGAGCGGTGTTGATGCAAGATGGTAGGGTGATTGCCTACGTATCCAGACGGTTGAAGATATATGAGAAAAATTACCCTGTTCACGACCTTGAGTTAGCTGCCATTGTTCATGCCCTGAAGATTTGGCGCCATTGTTTATATGGGGTTCCCTGTGAGATTTACACTGACCATCAGAACCTGCAGCATTTGTTCAAGCGAAAGGATCTAAATCTACACCAGAGAAGATGGTTGGAGTTGCTGAAGGATTATGACATCACCAATTTGTATTACTCGGGCAAGGCCAATGTAGTGGCTGATACCTTGAGTCCCCGGGCAGAGAGTTTGGGGAGGTTGGCATATTTACCAGCATCAAAGAGGCCTATGGCGATGGATGTTCAGGCCTTAGCCAACCGGTTTGTGAGATTGGATCTTTCGGAGCCTAGTCAGGTTCTAGCTTGCGTGGTCTCTTGGTGTTCCTTATTTGACCGTATCAGGGAGCGGCAATATGATGACCCTCATTTGCTTGTCCTCAAGGACAAGGTTCAGCACGGTGATGCTAGAGATGTGACTATTGGTGACGATGGGGTATTGAGGATGCAGGGTCGGATTTGTGTACCCAATGTTGATGGGCTTCAGGAGTTGATTCTGGAGGAGGCCCATAGTTCGCGGTATTCCATCTATCCAGGTGCCGCGAAGATGTATCAGGATTTGAGGCAGCACTATTGGTAGGGGCGGATGAAGAAAGATATAGTTGGATTTGTAGCTAGGTGCCTGAAGTGTTAGCAGGTGAAATTTGAGCACCAAAGACCGGGTGAGTTGTTTCAGCAGATAGAGATTCCGAAGTGGAAGTTGGAGCGGATCACCATGGACTTTGTAGTTGGACTCCTACAGACTACGAAGAATGTTGATGCTATTTGGGTGATTGTGGATCGGCTGACCAAGTCCGCTCATTTCATTCCTATGTGTACTACTTATTCTTTGGAGCGGTTGGTGGAGATTTATATCCATGAGATTGTTCGTCTTCATAGTATTCCAGTTTCCATTATTTTAGATAGAGGTACTCAGTTTACACCACGGTTTTGGAGGGCCGTTCACCATGAGTTGGGTACTCGGGTAGAGTTGAGTACAACATTTCACCCTCAGACGGACGGACAGTCTGAGTGCACTATTCAGATTCTTGAGGATATGCTCGGTGATTGTGTGATTGAGTTTGGAGGGTCTTAGTATCAGTTCATGCCATTAGCGGAGTTTGTCTACAGCAACAGCCATCAGTCTAGCATTTAGATGGCGCCGTCTGAGGCTTTATATGGTAGGCGGTGTAGATCTCCAGTGGGTTGGTGTGAGCCGGGTGAGGCTAGACTATTGGGCACAGATTTGGTTCAGGACGCTTTGGAGAAGATTAAGATGATTTAGGATAGACTCCGTACAGCCCAGTCTAGGCAGAAGAGTTACACAGACTAGAAGGTTCGTGATGTTTCCTATATGGTTGGAGAGCGGGTTCTACTTCGGGTTTTGCCTATAAAGGGTGTTATGAGATTTGGGAAGAAAGGGAAGCGTGTTGGGGGGGTTGCTTATGAGCTTGCCTTACCTCCCAGCTTGGCAGGAGTTCATCCGGTATTTCATGTTTCAATGCTCCGGAGGTATCACGATGATCCGTCGCACATGTTGGATTTTAGTTCAGTCCAGTTAGACAAGGATTTATCCTAAGTTGAGGAGCCAGTGGCGATATTGGACAGGAAGGTCAGAAAGTTAAGGTCAAAGAACATTGCATCAGTGAAGGTTCAATGGCGGGGTCAGCCAGTCGAGGAGGCGACCAAGGAGACCGAGCACGATATGCATAGCTGTTACCCTCATCTTTTAACTACTTCAGGTATGTCTCTATGCTCGTTCGATGACGAACAAATGTTTAAGTGTAGGAGGATGTGACGACCCGACCGTCCGTCTTAAGAATTTACGCCCCGATCCCCTATTAACTGCTTTTCCCAAGTTTAATTCTGCTAATTTGATTTGCCGAGATGTTCGGTTTTGAGTTTCGGAGAGTTTTGAGACACTTAGTCCCTAAATGAGAGCTTAAGTGTTGGAAAGTTGACCGTAGTTGGAACAATGTAAAGACGGCCTCAGAATGGAAATCTGATGGTTCAGTTAGCTCCGTTGGGTGATATTGGGGTTAGGAGCGTATTCGGATTGTGTTTTGGAGGTTCGTAGCTAATTTAGGCTTGAAATGTCGAAGGTTGAAATTTTGAAGTTTCCGGTCCGATAGTCAGATTTTGATCCGAGGGTCAGAATGGAATTTCGAGAGTTATAGTAGTTCTGTTATGTAATTTGGGATGTATGTGCAAAATTTCAGGTCATTCGAACGTGGTTTGGTTGGATTTTTGATCGAAAGCAGAATTCGGAAGATTTTAGAAACATAGGCTTGAATCCGAGGTGTTTTGGTTGTTTTGATGTTGTTTGAAAAGTTTTGAAGATTGGTACAAGTTTAAATAAGGTTTTAGGATATGTTGATGCCTTTGGTTGAGGTCCCGGGGTCCTTAGGATGAATTCGGATGGTTGACGGAGGAAATTTTGAAGTTGAATTTGCTATAGCGGTTGTTCTTCTGGTATTCTCGCATCTGCAATTTGGGGACCGTAGATGCGGAGCCGCAGAAGCGGCGTAGAAGACCGTAGAAGCGAAATTTGGGATTTTTCTCAAGAACCGCAGATGCGGTAAAATGTCCGTAGAAGCGGAACCGCTCATGCGGTTAAAGTTCCGCAGATGCGAAAGCTGGGTCCTTAAGTGAAAGTCGTAGATGCGACACTTGTTCCGCAGAAGCGGGACCGCAGATGCAGTCCCAGGGCCGCAAATGCAGTAATTGCTGGGCAGAACATATAAATAGTTGCCTTTGCAAATTTGAGGGATTCTTTCACCATTTTCATCCAGGTTTGAAGCTTCTAAGAGGGGTTTTTGAGGAAAACAAAGGGGAATCACTTGGAGGTAACATCGTTGACTTCATAACTCGTTTTTATGTGATTAAAGACCTAATTAGTTTTGAAAAATTTGGGAAAAATGGGTAATTAGGGCTTGAGTTTAAGAGACCTTAAAATGGGGATTTGAGGGGACATTTGGACTCCAATTTCAGTATTCTTGTTATGCATAGACTCGTGAGAGTACGAGGTTTCTGGAAATATAAATTTCACCTGATTACGAGATGTTGGTCCGAGGGGCATTTTTGTCTTTTTATATAATTTCGCGTATTAGCTTAGAGTTTCATTGTAGAATCAGTACTTGTACTGTTATTTACATTATGCAATTAAATTGAATAGATTTGGGCCATTTGGAGTCGAATACTCGTGGCACAAACGTGGTGTAGGGTTGACTTTGAGCTGGTTCGAGGTAACTGGCTTGTCTAATCTTTTGTGGGGGACCTTCCCCTTAGGATATGATATTTGATGATTGAAATGCCTTGTACGTGAGGTCACGAGTACGTACTTGAGCTAATTATTCAAAATTCGGTTTTACTTTAAGTATTTAAATTGAGTTCCTTCCTTACCTGTTTTTATTCTACTTGCAAACTTAGCCCGTGTTAGTCAGAAAAGCATGCTTAGTTGACTTAATTGCCTATTTGCTTAAACTGCCTTAATTGCATTACGTGAAGCATGTTAGGCTAGAATTAAATGTTTACTTGTTACGAACTTAGCATTTATTTTAATATTCTTGAGCTGCTACTATGTGTTTTAATTTGGGACTACGGGATGGCATCCCGAGAGATCCCCTACACGTATTTATGATCTGGATTGAGGTGCGGGATACCAAGAGATCCCTGGCACATGTGTTGAGGATACCGAGAGATCCTCGGGATACCAGAGATCCCTGACACATATTGAGGATACCGAGAGATCCTCGATATACTAAGAGATCCCTAGTATATATATTGAGGATACCAAGAGATCCCCGGTTATCATCCTTGTTGTGAGCAGTGTTTCCTTGTGTTTTGCCTTTACTGTTTCCGTTATTGTACTCTTATCATCCTGTATAGACTCTTACTGTAAATTCTCATTTATACTATTTATCTTATCTTGTCATTTTTATTATTATTTACCTCAGTTGGGCCTTGACCTTCCTCACCATTACCCGACCGAGGTTAGGCTTGACACTTACTGAGTACCGATGTGGTATACTCATGCCCTTTCTAAGTATGTTTTTCATGTGTAGATCCAGGTACCTCTACCCAGGATTATCACCCTTGAGGCAGGGAGATTTTTCGGAGACTTCGAGGTACATCTGCCGTGTCCGCAGACCAAGGAGTCTCTATCTTTATTCTATCCTGTAGTGTTAGCCTTTCTATCTTACTATTGATGTAGACAATATGGAGTAGAGCACTTTACAATATTTCTTTCAGCTTGTGTTCTCGTAAGTTTCCGGGTTTTCGGATAGTGTTGAAGGATTTTGAGATGTTGAGCTGTATATGCCGAGCGGCATTTTATATATCGTTTTCCTTTGGTTATTCTTGGCTTTTAATTTACATTTCCACAAGTTTTCTATTTATTTTCTGCACTTGTTAGGCTTACCTAGTCGTAGAGACTAGGTACCGTCACGAGGGTTCACAAAGGGTGAACTGGGGTCATGACACTGCTCAACATGCACTCGCTGCTCAAGAGTGCGGGCGACAGGAGTCTGTGCTCCTCCCCCGACCTGAGAGGTAGCTGCAACAAGGGGAAGCAACCCTGATTGAGCCAACGTGGTGTACATGCTCATGAACTATGCTAGAGTCTCCTGAAGAGCTGGAGTAGTTGTCGCAGTAGGCATATATGGTGCCTGGACTACGACTGGAACTGCTAGTGGTACCTCAATGGTAGCTCGCGCAGGTGCTCTGGCTGCACCACGTGTGCTTCCTCCGCCTCTACCCCTGCCCCGGCCTCTGACAGCTGCAGTAGGGGGCGCTGGTGCCTGATCATATCGGGTAGCACGTGTCCTCACCATCTGTGAGAGTATAGAAGATAGAAGTTTAGAATTGTGATGTCAAAATATCGCACGACAAGGAAATCAAATAAAGTGGAAATTTTCCTAACAGTTACATAGCCTCTCATAGATAAGTACAGACGTCTATGTACCGATCAACGAGATTCTAATAAACAAGCTTGTGATCCATGACTCCTATGAACCTAGAGCTCTGATACCAACTTTTCACGACCCTGGTTCGCCCTCCGTGAACCATCGTGATGGCACCTAGTCTCTACGACTAGGTAAGCCTAAATTGCAGAAGACAAACCAAATTGCGGAAATAAAACATCTTAAGATAGAAATAGGGAAATAAAACAGTATTACATACTTTCAAGACCTAGAAACCCATGAATCATAAGCTAAGGATCATTACATAGTGCTCTAACTTCAGAATAGTCTAAAACAAAAGAAATACAGAAGAGATGTAACTACAATGAGAATAGAGAGAGACTCCTCGGTCTGCGGACGTGGCAAATATACCTTGAAGTCTTCGAAAGGTCGCCTCGCCTCAAGGATGGTAAGTCTGAGTTGAAATACCTGGATTTGCACATGAAAACATGCGTAGAAAGGGCATGAGTACACCAGAGCAGTACTCAGTAAGTTCCAAGCCTATCTTCGGTCGGGTAGTGGCGAGGAAGGTCAGGGCCCTAATGAGATTAAATAGGTATAAAAATGACAGAATAAGATAAATAGTTCAATAGAGAATCTACAATAAGAATCTAATACAGGATAATAAGGAATTCAATAACTGAAGCAAAGATAAGGACAAAACACAAGAAAATACTACTCATAACAAGGATGATAACCGGGGAGTCTCTCGGTATCCTCAATATATATGTCGGGGATCTCTTGGTATCCCGAGGATCTCTTAGTATCATTAATATATGCTAGGGATCTCTTGGTATCCCGAGGATCTCTTGGTATCTTCAATATATGTGCCAGGGATCTCTGGGTATCCCGCACCTCAGTTCAAATCATAAATACATATAGGGGATCTCCCGGAACGCCGTCTCGTTGTCCCAAAGTATAACATACAGCAACAACATAAGAATATTCAATAAAGCTCAATTTCGTACCAAATAAACATGAAATTCTACCCTAACACGCTTCACATAATTCAACTAAGATAGTTTAAGATAATAGCAGTTAAGTCAATTAGACATGCTTTTTCCTAAGCTAACAGCAGATTTAAATTGCAAGTGAAATAAAATAGGGACAAGGAACACAATTGAAATTACTTAAAGAAAACCAGATTTTCAACAATTAGCTCAAGTACGCACTCGTCACCTCACGTACCAGGCATTTAAATTATCAAATATACCAAATCCTAAGGGGAAGATCTCCCACACAAGGTTAGGCAAGCTATTTACCTCGAATTGGCTCAATAATCAATCTGAAACCACGCTCTTGCCATGAGTACCCGACTCCAAATCACTCTAATCTATTCAATTCAATTTCATTATGTAAATAACACTTCAAGTAACTGATTCTACAAAGAAATTCTAAGCTAATACGCGAAATTTGGTAAATTGACCAAACCGCCCCTCGGTCCCACATCTTGAAATCGGGTAAAATTTATATTTTCAGAATCCTCACACTCTCACGAGTCTAACCATATCAAAATTATCCCAATCCAAAGCCAAATCCCCAATCAAAACTCAAATTCTTGGTCTAAGAACTTTCCCCCAATTTTCATACAAATTCCGAAATTAAATGATGAATTCATGTTTAGATTAATAGGTTACAAGCAAAAAAGGAGTTACGAATCGTTACACAATCTATATCTCTGAAAATCCCTCAAAACCTCGCTCAAATCTGAGCTCCCAATCTTAAGGTTTGATAAAAATGGCTAAACCCTCGACTTTGAAATTTTATATTCTGCCTAGATAATCCTTAATCGCAATCGCAGAACCCCCTACACGATCACATAAGACAACTCCCTCAAAGCAACGCGATCGTGACCAGCTCTATGCGATCGCATAGAGCAAATTCCATCACCCACTGCCACACTAAACCCTTCTACGCGAACGCAATGGTCCTCATGCGAATGCAACGACCAACAAACTCACCATATGTGATCACACTCCTTCATCTGCGATCGCAATTCACAACAAAGTGCCTGGTCTCAGCTTACTCTATGCTATCGTGGGTGATATCTCGTGATCGCAATGAAAAAATTACTGCTGCAGAAATATCAGTAAACCTACAATCTCCCAAAGGCCAAAAGTGCCTGTTTGAGCATCTGAAACACACCCGAGGCCCCGGGACCTCAACTAGACCTACCAACATATACCATAACTTCATTCAAAATTGTTCCAACCTTTGGAATGCTCAAAACAACAACAAAATACCTATTTATCATCGGATTCAAGCCTAAGAATCCCAAAAAACTCTAAAAATACGCTTTCGATCAAAAAGTCTATCAAACCTCGTCCGAATAACCTTAAATTTTTCACACACATCACATTCAAAATTACGGAGCTACTCCAACTTCCGGAACTCCATTCCAACCCTCGGATCATAATCTCACTATCGAACTAGAAACTTAAAAAATTCGACTTTCGCCATTTCAAGCCTAAATTAGCTGCGGACCTCCATAACACAATTTGGACACGATCCTAACCCCAAAATTACCCAACGGAGCTAATGGAACCATAGGATTTCCATTCCGAGGCCGTCGTCTGTTCTGACTACGATCAACTTTCCAATACTTACACTCTCATTTACGGACTAATTGTCCTAAAACTCTCCGAAACTTGAAACCGAACATCCGGAAAATCAAAATTGTAGAAATAAACATGGGAAAAGCAGTTAATAGGGGATCAGGGAGTTAATTCTTAAGACAACCAGTCGGTTCGTCACATAACTGTCCGTATATTAGTCGGCGCAACGCCCTACTTGTTGGTTTATGGCACTGAAGCGGTCATACCTGCTGAAGTTGAGGTTCCCTCTCTCCGAATAACTATTGAAGAAAGGATTGAGGACTCTGAATGAGTGAAGTCCCAATTGGAACAGTTGAGTTTGATTGATGAAAAGCGTTTGACGGCAGTTTGTTTTGGTCAATTATACCAACAAAGAATGGCACACGCTTACAATAAGCAAGTGCGCCCTAGAAAATTTGATGTAGGACAGCTTGTTTTGAAATGCATCTTTCCGTACTACGAAGAAGAAAAAGGAAAGTTCGCCCCAAATTGGCAAGGTCCTTACCTTATAAAAAAAGTACTGTCAAAAGGAGCTCTACACTTGGCAGATACAGAAGGAAAGGTGATAGATATATCCGTCAATGCAGATACAGTCAAGAGATACTATGTCTGACAAGCTTCTGTTGGGGCATTTTTTTTTATACTTATCGTTCTCAGGTTGGTATGACGAAAGGTTATCATTCTCGCTACCCAAACACTGGTCAACCCTAGTTAGCCCTTTGAAGCCTTGTTTATATTTCTTTGTTTTCCCCTCTTTTGGAACTAATGTACTTAAAAAATAAAAAATAAAAAAAATCAATAAAAAAATCAATAAGAAAATAAAAAAAATCAAAATTAAAAAAAATCATCAAAAAAAATTCATGTTAATTGAACTACGACCGACCTGGTTCCGCAAGGATACGTAGGCGGCCTCACTCTGGGGTTCGGTCACACCAAAACAAAAATCCACATTTCCCTAATATTAAAGAAACTGGGGCATGATTTTATTTTATTTTCGACTGCTTTTCCGTCAAAATGGTTCCAAAAGTTGTAATTCAGTCGAATAGCTCTTTTTACCTTTCCCTGCTAAGACCCTCTGATCAACATTCGAGAATGCTAAGTCAGTATACTACGGGTGATGCCTCAGTCATTGTAAAAAGAGCAAAATAAATGTGAGGGACTTATTGTTGAAAATCCTCACGGGCACTATAAGGCAATGATGAGTTGAGAGAAAGACAATTGAGAGAGGTCAGTTGGTGAAAACCCACAAATGGTATCATTGATCGATTTAGGTCTTCATATATCCCGACACAAGCATGGTTAAGACAAAGAACTCAGTTTCAAAGGAAGTTTACATCATATTACGAGAATTAGACGGTTCAGACGGATCAGGCATCCAGTCCTAAGTGCATGTCATATTCATTGAAGTCAGCATATTCCTCCAGATAAGTCATTTCTTATTTTTTCCCCTGAAAGGGATGCTTCTTGATTAAGTTGTAATACCTATAAATTCACCTTCTTGTTTTCTTTCGCATTACTTTTTTGAGTCCCTTTCAGTCTAATTTTGTCACAGCAAAGCAAAGAAAAGGTCACAAAATTGGTTACAAGTTCCCTGTTGTATGAAGAAAATCTCTGGGCATAAATAGTAAGGGCAAAGGCATAAGGCCTTCTTTGATTTTTCTTGACGAGCGAAAGACTTGAAGGACTAAACAATGTTTCAAAGTTCACCAAAAGTTACTTAGCCAAAGTTGTTTTGGGAAACAAGGTTGTTTGCACCATAAACACAAATGGTGATAGGTGCAAAATAGTCTGGTGTTGATGTTGAGAAAAAAGATCTTTAGAAAGTAAAGACAGAATCTCCCGGCAATTTGTACGACCATCGATAGAGGCAATTTTTTCTAACAAGTGTAATAGACTCAAGGTCAAGACGCCTAAGAAATCAAGGCCACAAACTAACCACCATTTTAAAATTAATGAATCTTTCTTTGTTCAAAACAGGAACAGAACAATTTTAAGAAATAGTTCATGGAAGGACGAACATCTCCAAGTGAATTTCTCAAATCTGTGATTTCCTTCTAATATACATGTAATCATGTTATTTTTAGTTTCATGATAGGGAATACTCTATCTTCACCTCAGGGTACTACATCCCCTGGCTGCATTACTTTTTGCCTACATAGAGTATGACATTCTCTAGTAGCATCCCAGAGTGCCACGAGCCTCATTTTATTTCTAACATAGGGTACTGTACCACGAGCCTCATCTTATCACCAACACATGGTACTACATCCCCTGGCTGCATTACTTTCTGCCAACATAGGGTACGACATTCCCTAGTAGCATCCTAGAGTGCCACGAGCCTCATATTATTGTCAACATAGGGTACGACATTCCCTAGTAGCATTCCAGAGTGCCTCGAGCCTCATTTTATTTTCAACATAGGGTACAACATCCCCTAGTAGCATTTCAGAGCACCACGAGCCTCATTTTATTGCCAACATAGGGTACGATAGTAGCATCTCAGAGCATCACGAGCCTCATTTTATTGCAAACATAGGATACGATATTCCCTAGTAGCATCCCAGCATGTCACGAACCTCATTTTATTGTCAACATAGGGTACTACATCCCCTTGTTGCCCTCCTTCTTGCTAACACAGGGTACGACATCCCCTATTAGCTAATAAAAAAATAACATTTTCAATTCTTTATTCTACAATAGCAAAGATAGTTTAATGTGTTTTCAATAACTCACAAAAATTTCCTAGTGCAAACTGGGGCAGAGAATTTTTGTTCGTTTGTTTGTTTGTGATGGCTTGTAGATTTTTCTGCAAAGCACAGATTGGATGTGCAAAAATAAGATTCCAGCTCTCTCCAGAGAAAGTGGAGCGTGTGATCTCAATACTAGTTGCAACCAGCTTTGACAAAATGCACGCGGAGACATAGGATCTCAAGATCCAGCTTCTCATCATCTCATCAAGGAACAAGCTGTGAGAATATTTCATATTCTGTTACATTGAGAGCATCAGGTTTCAGTCTAAAGTCAATGGGAGAAGCAAGTCAAAAGTCAAGACAATATTATAGAAGACATTTAGATAGAAATTTTGTAACTCTTAGACTTCAAGAGTATGTAATTTTCTTTTCATTTTGATGCAATAGTAGGAACCACGGATCGGAACCTCGACGGAACTTCACTCGACTCTCCATCTAAGCATACTCTATCCGTCATTTTCTACCTGAACTACACGTGACCTGATTCCCTTATAACCCGGGATATGTAGGCTACCTAAAACCAAGGCTCGATCGCATCTTTTTCTTTTATCTTCTTCTTCTTTTCAAATAATAGTGAGGTCAAAAATTAGTCACCTTGTTCATTTTCTTTGCCTGAAAACTCTCCATGTTTCCAAGCAAAGAGGGGCATGCTGTGAACAACTAATTTTTGGCTACACCCAAATTCTATACTAGTTTAGTGTAAATATTTTCTTTTAGGTCTAATCTTAATATTTTAAAACATTCATTTTGCTCTTAATAGGTTTTATTTCATTAAAAAAAAACTAATTAAAAAAAATTGCCACAAATTTTTATTTAAACAAAGAAAAAACAAATCAAATATATATGTATATATACTATACATACTTATATATATAAAAAAGCTATGGCATTTTAGTTAGTATAATTTAACTATAAAGTAAATATCGGATTTTCTTATTTATATAATTTTCTTAATTTTATGTGTGTATATATATGTGTGTGTGTATTTTACCTTTATTTATTTATTTTAATTAAGTAAAATGTTTTAAAAAAAGAACAACAAAACTAACGAAAACAGATTTCGTTTCCCAATTTCCCCATTACATCACGTCCTTCCCCACAAATCCTAACAAACCACCATATCTTGAAGAAGGCCTTTTAAATTCTTTCGCACAAGAGAAGGGGGGGGGGGCGGCTATTTAAGAGAAGACACCAAGAGAAAGGGGAGGGGGGGGATCTTTTAAAAAGAGGAAGAAAAAAGCAATCTCAAAAAAAGGAAAAGGGAAGTAACTAAGGAAAGACTCAAAAATACTATTTGGTTGAGTTTTGAAGTTCCGTTTGTTGTTCGGGGTTCGTATAATACGTGTTCTGCACGTATTTGTGACGACCCGACCATTCGTCTTAAGAATTAACGCCCCGATCCCCTATTAACTGCTTTCTTCGAGTTTATTTCTGCTATTTTGATTTTTCGGAATGTTCGGTTTGAGTTTCAGAGAGTTTTGGGACACTTAGTCCCTAAATGAGAGCTTAAATGTTGGAAAGTTGATTGTAGTCAGAACAGTGAGAAAACGACCTCGGAATGGAAATCTGATAGTTCCGTTAGCTCCGTTGGGTGATTTCGAGGGGCATGTTCGGATTGTGTTTTGGAGGTCCGTAGCTAATTTAGGCTTGAAATGCCGAAAACTCGAATTTTAAAGTTTCCGGTTCGATAGTGAGATTTTGATCCGAGGGTCAGAATGGAATTCCGAAAGTTGGGGTAGCTCCGTAGTGTTGAATGTGACGTGTGTGCAAAATTTCAGGTCATTCAGACGAAGTTTGATAGACTTTTTGATAGAAAGCGTATTTCTAGAGTTTTTGGGATTCTTAGGCTTGAATCCGATGAAAAATAGGTGTTTTAATGTTGTTTTGAGCATTCCGAAGGATGGAACAAACTTGAATGAAGTTATGGGATATGTTTGTAGGTTTGGTTGAGGTCCCGGGGGTCTCGGGATGATTTCGGATGGTTGAGGGAAAGATTTTTGGAATTGGAGTTGCAGCTTCAGCTGTTCTTCTGTCATAACCATACCTGCGAGTGTGGGACCGTAGGTGCGGAGCCACAGAAGCGGCGGATCAACCGCTGAAGCGGAATTGGGAGAGTTCAGCAGAGACCACAGAAGCGGTACCGCATCTGCAGAAAGGGTGTCGCAGATGAAGAAGATGGGTTTAAGTGAGAAGTCGCAGATGCGACAAGTGTTCCACAAAAGCGGGACCGCTTCTGCGGTCCCAGGGCTGCAGATGCGGAAACAACTGGGCATAAATATGAAATTTTGAGGGTTTAGTTTCAAAAGTTGGAAATTCGATTTGGTGCTCGGGAGAGAGCGATTTTGGGAGAAAATTGAAGAGGAGATTATTGGGCAACAATTCTTTAACTCTTTCTAGTTATATTCCATCAATCTATAGTTAGTTTCATCATTTAAATTCGGATTGGAGATGAAAATTGGGAAAAAATTGGAAGGAAGTTCTTAGACCTAGAATTTGACTTTTGATTTGGATAATTTATGTATGCATGAACTCGTGAGAGTATGAGAATTCTGAAAATATAAATTTTACCCGTTTCCGAGATGTTGGCCCGAGGGGCGTTTTGGTCATTTTACCTAATTTCGCGTATTAGCTTAGAATTTCTTTGTAGAATCGGTTACTTGAAGTGTTATTTACATTATGAAATTGAATAGAATAGAATCGGGCCATTTGGAGTCGAGTACTCGTGGCAAGAGTGTGATTTCAGATTGATTATTGAGCCGGTTCGAGGTAAGTGGCTTGCCTAACCTTGTGTGGGAGATCTTTCCCTAGGATATGGTATATTTGATAATTGAAATGTCTGGTACTTGAGGTGACGAGTGCGTACTTGAGCTAATTGTTGAAAGTTTGGTTTTCTTTAAGTAATTTCAATTATGTTCCTTGTTCATGTTTCATTTTACTTGCAATTTAAATCTGTTGTTAGCTTAGGAAAAGCATGTTTAATTGACTTGACTGCTTATTTGCTTAAACTGCCTTAGTTGAATTATGTGACGCATGTTAGGGTAAAATTTCCTATTTATTTGGTACGAAATTGAGCTTAATTGAGTATTCTTGTGTTGTTGCTGTATGTTTTACTTTGAAACTACGGGACGGCATCCCGGGAGATCCCTTGTACGTATTTATGATTTGAACTGAGGTGTGGGATACCAAGAGATCCCTGGCACGTATATTGAGGATACCAAGAGATCCTGAGGATACCAAGAGATCCCTGACATGTATATTGAGGATACCAAGTGATCCCTCGTATACGTTGAGGATACCATGAGATCCCCGGCATATATATTGAGGATACTGAGAGATCCCCCGGTTATCATCACTGTTATGAGTAGTAGTTCCTTGTGTTTTGTCATTATCTCTGTTTCAGTTATTGAATCTCTTATAACTTTTAGGAAAATTTCCATTTCATTTGATTTCTTTGTCGTGCGATATTCTGACATCACAATTCTAAACTTCTGTCTTCTATTCTCTCACAGATGGTGAGGAAACGTGCTACCCGAGATGATCAGGCACCCGCACCCCCTACTATAGCCATTAGAGGCCGGGGCCGGGGTAGAGCCTGAGGATGCGTACGTGGTACATCCAGAACACCTGCGTGAGCTGCCGCCGAGGTACCACCAGCAGTTCCAGCCGGAGTTCAGGCACATGATATGCCTACTGCTACTACTACTCCAGGTCTTTAGGAGACTCTAGCACAGTTAACGAGCATGTACACCACTTTGGCTCAGGCAGGGTTGCTTCCCCTTGCTGCACCTACATATCAGGTCGGGGGAGGAGCACAGACTCCCGCCGCCCGCACTCCTGAGCAGCAAGTACATGTTGAGCAGGTCCCTGATATTATTCATGTACTGCCTGCAGTGCCAGTTCAGCACGAGGGCAAGGCAGCGGCTTCCGAGGAGGAGCAGTTGAGGCTTGAGAGGTTCACGAGGTACAAGCCTCCTGTATTCAGCGGTCTAGTATCGAAGGATGCTTTCGGATTTCTAGATGAGTGTTACCGCATTCTCCGTACCATGGGTATATCAGGATCGAGCGGGATTTTCTTCACTACCTTCCAACTTCGAGGAGCTGCCTATGAGTGGTGGTGCACCTATGAGTTAGACGGTCCAGATGAGGCTGCTTCACTGACTTGGACTCAGTTTTCCGATCTGTTCTTGAGAGAGTATGTTCTCTAGAGCCTCAATGATGCATGACGCACAGAGTTTTAGCATTTGCACTAGGGTGCTATGACTGTCTCATAGTATGTTGTCCGTTACGCCAGTTTGGCTAGGCATGCACCAGCCTTGATTTCTACTGTTCGCGAGAGGGTTCACCGGTTTATTGAGGGCCTTATTCCCAACATCAGGTCTAGCATGGCTCCTGAGTTGGAGATTGATATTATCTATTAGCAGGTGGTGAGCATTACTAGGAGGATTGAGGGTATGCATGCTAATGAGTGAGATGAGAGGGAGGCCAAGAGGTCTCGAGAGTCGGGCCATTTCTCTGGTGCTCGTGCCCCAACAGCAGGTCGTCATGGTAGGGGTTATATAAGTCGGCCTTTTCAATCAGCTCTTCCAACAGCCAGTGGTGCTCCTACTCCTCATAGGCCTTAGGAGCCTTATTATGCACCTCCGATTTCTAGTGCGCCTCCTGCGCGGGGTGCTTTCAGAGGTCAGTCCAGCAGACCTGGCCCGAGGCAATCACAGCCACCACGTCCTCCCAGAGCTTGTTTTGAGTGTGGTAACACCCGCCATATGGTGAGGGATTGCCCTAAACTTGGGAGGAGTGCACCTCCACAGACTCCTCAGCCACAACGTGCCCCATAGAGTTCTTAGGCTATGGTTACAGCTCCAGTTACTACCCCACCTGCTCAGCCAGCCAGAGGTGGAGGTCGGGGAGGTAGAGGTCGCCCTAAAGCGGGTGGCCAGGCCAGATACTATGCCCTTCCTTCCCGTACCAAGGTTGTTGCCTCCGATTCTGTCATCACAAGTATTATACTGGTTTGTCACAGAGATGCATCAGTTCTATTTGATCCAGGCTCCACTTACTCTTATGTGTTCTCTTATTTTGCTCCACAATTAGGTGTACCTCGGGATTCTTTTAGTTCCCCTGTTTATGTTTCTACTCCTATGGGAGATTCTCTTATTGTGGACCGCGTTTATCGGTCGTGTTTGGTTGCTATTCGTGGTTTTGAGACCAGAGCTGATTTACTGTTTCCCAAAATGGTAGATTTTGATATTACCTTGGGCATGGACAGGTTGTCGCCCGATTATGCTATTCTTGATTGTCATGCCAAAATCGTGATGCTGGCTATGCCAGGTGTACCGCGTGTTGAGTGGAGGGGTACTTTAGATCACACTCCTAGTAGAGTTATTTTTTCTTAAAGCTCAGCGTATGGTTGAGAAGGGGTGTGACTCGTATTTAGCTTATGTGAGAGATGTCAGTATTGATACCCCTTCAGTTGATTCAGTTCTAGTAGTACGAGATTTTATCGATGTGTTTCCAGCTGACCTTCCGGACATGTCTCCTGATAGAGATATTGATTTTGGAATTGATCTGTTGTCGGGCACTCAGCCCATTTTTATTCCTCTGTACCGTATGGCTCCTCCTGAGTTGAAGGAGTTGAAGGATCAGTTATAAGAATTGCTTGATAAGGGTTTTATTCAGCCTAGTGTATCTCCTTGGGGTGCTCCTGTCTTGTTTGTGAAGAAAAAGGATGGTTCTATACGTATGTGTATTGATTATCGCCAATTGAACAAGGTTACAATGAAGAACCGTTATCCTTTGCCTCGTATTGATGATCTGTTTGACCAGCTTCAGGGCGCACATGTGATTTCTAAGATTGATTTGTGCTCAGGTTACCAGCAGTTGAAGATCCGGGAACCAGATATCCCGAAGACTGCTTTTAGGATTTGTATGGTCATTACTAGTTCCTTGTCATGTCATTTGGGCTGACCAATGCCCCAGCAGCCTTTATGCATTTGATGCACAGTGTTTTCCAGACGTATCTTGACTCGTTCGTCTTTACCTTTATTGATGATATTCTGGTGTATTCCCGGAGTCGGGAAGATTATGAGCAGCACCTGAGGACTGGGCTTCAGACTCTAAGAGAGAAGAAGTTATATGCTAATTTCTCGAAATGTGAGTTTTGGTTTGATTCAGTGTAATTCTTAGGCCACGTGGTATTGAGTGAGGGTATTCGAGTGGATCCGAAGAAGATAGAGGTCGTGCAGAGATGGCCCAGACAATCCTCAGCTACAGAGATCCACAGTTTCCTTGGCTTGGCGGGCTACTACCGTCGTTTTATGGAGGGGTGTTCATCGATTGCAGCCCCTATGATTAGGTTGACCCGGAAGGGTGCTCTGTTCCAGTGGACGGAGGAGTGTGAGGCGATTTTTCAGATGCTCGAGACAGCTTTGACTACAGCCCCAGTTTTTATATTGCCTATAGGTTCGGGGTCCTATATGGTCTATTGTGATGCCTCGAGGATTCGTCTCAGAGCGATGTTGATCCAGGACGGTCGGGTGATTGCCTACGCGTCCAGATAGTTGAAGATACATGAGAAGAATTACCCTGTTTACGACCTTGAGTTAGCTGGCATTGTTCATGCCCTAAAGATTTGCCGTAATTATTTATACGGGGTTCCCTGTGAGATTTATACTGACCATCGGAGCTTGCAGCACTTGTTGAAGCAAAAGGATCTAAATTTGCACTAGAGGAGGTGGTTAGAGTTGCTGAAGGATTATGACATCACTATTTTGTATCACCCGGAAAAGGCCAATGTGGTGGCCAATGCTTTGAGTCGTTGGGTAGAGAGTTTGGGGAGTTTGGCTTATTTAACAACATCGGAGAGGCCTATAGCGATGGATGTTCAGGCCTTAGCCACCCATTTTGTGAGATTGGATCTTTCGAAGCCAGTCGGGTTCTAGCTTGCGTGGTTTTTTGGTCTTCCTTATTTGATTGTATTAGGGAGCGGCAGTATGGTGACCCTCATTTGCTTGTCCTAGAGGACAAGGTTCAGCACGGTGATGCCAGAGAAGTAACTATTGGTGATGATGGACTATTGAGGATGCAAGGTCAGATTTGTGTACCCAATGTTGATGGGCTGCGAGAGTTTATTCTAGAGGAGACCCATAGTTCGACGTATTCCATCCATCAGGGTGCCGTGGTATTAGGATTTGAGGCAGCACTACTAGTAAAATTATCTCTTGTTCGTACGGAAAAATCATATGCCAACAATAACAATGACTCATGACTACATGGATAACTCATGTTCCAATATGACAACTCTTGTACAGAAGGCAAGTAAATGAGAGTACATGTGAATAGTCAATAATATCAAGAATCATCTTCTTAAACCGATATGGGTGATTAATTATGTGTATGCTTTTGCAAGCGTTCTATCACAACTCAAGTCAACAAAAAAGAGTAGAGGCAATGAATGGCACATAGGAAACCATCATCAGAAAATGTAAAATGTATAACTCACACATGGTAGGTACACCACCATACAAATATCATCAATATCAATGCCTCCAGGACATCACAAGACATCACAAATCATCCCCGAATAGCCCACCTTGTCTCTCCACGTGCGCAACAAATAAAGTAAATGTCTGCCTTGTCTCGCCACACGCATAACAATATTTCCACCTTGCCTCGCGACATGCGCAAACTCATATATATAGCCTTCCTTGTCATGCCGCATGTGAAAATATCAATAGTAACAAGAGCACGGATAACTCACGTGCGAACACCCCGACAATATTCTCAACAATACCACATGTGCCAAAAATATACCAACACAATATAAGGTCATTCACTATATGTGCCCATATGCCATAACTTTCTCTCAAAACAAATTTCAATACTGCATCCACGCATAGCCCTAGGCTTAACAACACTGAGTGCACCAACAACAATAATAATAAGAGAGTAAGACATGTAAATCAAGACAAGAACTACAGAACACAAGGAAATGGAAGAATGAGCTCACAATGAAAGACACAACAGGTAATAATGGTTTCGACAAGAACATCTCAAAAAGGGGAGAGATAATGTATAACAACGATCCATATAAGTACAACTCGATGATAAGAGAGATAACATGCATCAATGATTCCAAATAAGGATAAGTCAACAATGAAAGACATAACCAAACTTCAATTAAGGTTAAGAAATTATGGAAAAGATAACGATAACTTCAATTAAGGTTAAGCAATTACAGAATAGACAACATGGAGATAAAAGAGGCGACAACTTCAATTAAAACACATAAGAGTTTATTGGCAACAAGGGTAGAACATGAATAAAGAGGGTGAATTTAGTAAAGGGGGATTTAACATGATAAGACAACTTCATTTTTAATGAACATAAGAAACTAAGAGCCAAAAACTGTCAACTTCCCACAAATAAGTCCGAGTACGTACTCGTCACCTCACTTACACAACCTTCACATGACACAATTAGCACAAATAACTCAAATCCTAAGGGGTAGTTTTCCCACACAAAGATAGGCAAGATCCTTACCTCAAAGAAGCTAGACCGATACTCTAAAAAGACCTTCTCGCGTAAAACAACCTCCAGACGGTTCAAATGTAGCCGAAATAACTTAACATCATAAATAAAAATAATAGGGAACCATTATGGATATTAAAGCTTCAATCTTGAACCCGACCAAACTTACAAAATTTGAACACTCATTCGATAGCGAGTCCAAACATACAAAAATTACTTAAACCCGACCTCAAATCATCTTTCAAATCAAACAAAATATTCATGTACGTCAATTTCATAACTACTTTTTTTATAGTAGGTTTATAAGTATTGGTTTAATATCCCGTGACTATATTTGCAGCCATAACCTAATAGCTCTTGGAGTTTTTTTGTTGAATCTTCAATTTCCTGTTGATTATTCAGTTTTTCACTTCTCATTCAATATTTGAGCTTGAAATTCAAATTTTTCTTCAAGGTTTTTGCTCTGGCCATTGAGCTATGCTTTTGTATTGTACTTATTCCACATGCATAGTCCCCCTGTGTTTGAACTTTGAAGTATGAAAAGTTGAACTCTAGAACAAGTCCCATTTATGGTCCTTTCCTTGAAAAAAGGAAATAGACATGGGACTCAGAGAAATTTTAGATTATGACTACTTAACTCTTCCCATCAGAATTGTTGTAACCTAGATCGAGAATAATTAAGTATTCCGCATGTCTTTTAGGTCTAATATCATCATTTGGTGCGGGCTAACTTTTTGCCTATCATCTAAAATGGTTAGTAAATTTAAATGGACAAATAAGAAAACAACTTTATGATACTTGATTGTGGATACTTGCTCAAAAGTAGTATTTTTTCAAGTGTACCACATTCCAATTTGAAGGTAAGACTTTCCCATCCATAGTCTCAAATCATATGCTCCTTTTCTAGCAATGCCTTGAACACGATATGGCCCTTCCCAATTTGGATTCAATTTCCCTGCATTTTCCGCCTGTGTTGACTGAAACAACTTCCTAAGGACAAAGTCCCCAATCTTGAAATATCAATGATTCACCCTTCTGTTGTAATATCGCTCAATTCATTACTTTTGTACTTCCATCTATATCAAGGCTGCTTCCCTTTGCTCCTCTATCAAATTTAAATTTGTACGAAGTTCTTCCTCATTCAATACTTCATGTATGCTCGAACCTCGTGCTTGGGTCCACTATTTCTACTGAAATTAATGCTTCAGTACCATAAATAAGTGAAAATAGAGTTTCTCCCGTGCTTATCTTTGTAGTTATCTTGTAGGCTCATAATACCCCAAGTAGCACTTCAGGCCACCTGCCTTTTGATTCTTCCAATCATTTCTTTAAATTGTTGATAATAACTTTGTTTGTCGACTCAGCTTGTCCATTAGCTACGGGATGATACAGCGCCGAAGTAATCCATTTAATTTTTCAACTTTTGAAAAAATCAGTGACCTTTGCTCCCACGAAATATGGCCTAATACATATGATTTTCTTTGGAACACCAAATCTACATATTATATTCCTCCAAATAAAGTTGATAACTTTCTTTTATCGTACATGTTTAAAGTCACCTACCTCCACCCACTTAGAAAAATAATTAGTCAAAATTAATAAAAACCGTACCTTTTCTGGTGCTTGAGGCAGAGGATCTACAATATCCATTCCTCACTTCATAAACGGCCACAGTGTGATAATCAAATGAAGTAGTTTTGCCGGTTGATGGATATTATTTTTGTACCGTTGGCATTTATCGCACCTTTTTACGAAATTTCCACCTCGCCTTCCATATTTGGCCAATAATACCCTACTTTTATTAGCATTTTTACTAGTGAACTTCCACCAGCATGATTTTCACATTGTTCTTCATGTACCTCTCGCATTACATATTCAGTTTGTGAGGGTCCGAGGCACCGAGCTAAAGATCCACCAAACATCTTTCTATATAAATTGCCTTTTATTAACCAATATCGAGCTGCTTTTAGTCATATCAATTTGGATTGCTTTTCATCCTCTTGTAATATTCTATACTGCAAAAAAATCACAAACTCATTTCTCTAATCCCATGTTAAATTATTGAAATTTACTTCATTCTTAGTTTGATCAATGTTGAATGAAATAAATGCACCACAATTACATTTTTCGTGCTTGACATATCAGCTATTGATCCCAAATTTGTTAATGAATGAGCCTCCACATTCTCTTCTCTTAGTATCTAAATAACTTTTCATACTTTGAACTGATGCAATAATTCCCACAACTTTTCCAATTATTGTTGCATTCGAATCTCTCTAACTACATAATTCTTTTGCAATTGATTTATCGCAAGCTGTGAGTCGCTTTTGATTTCAACTTGGTCAATACCTATCTCTTTTGCATGTTCCAAACCTGTAATTACTGCCTCATATTCGGCTTCATTAGTATTTATTGGACAACATTTTATTGCTTGCCTAATAATCTCTCCTGAAGGTAAAATCAAAATAATACCCAAATCTGCTCCGTTTACATTTGAGGATCCATCAGTGTATAATGTCTAAGTCCCCAGATTAGATCCGGTAAATATCGATACCTCATTTTCAGTTTTAGGGAGTAAGCTTGAACTAAAATTTGCTAGTACCTTTGACTTTATGGCAGTTTGAGGCTGATAAACAATATCATATTCAACAAGTTCTCTTGCCCATTTAGCTCATCTTCCTGATAACTCATCTTTATGTAAAATATTTCTTAATGGAAAAGTAATTATGATAGAAATATTATGATATTGAAAATAGGGTCGTAACATTCTTGATGCCATTATTAATGCTAATGTTAGTTTTTCAAGATGATGATATCGTGTCTCGGCATCTAAAAAAGATTTACTGACATAGTAAATTCGAGATTGCGTACCTTTTTCTTCTCGCACCAGTACTACGCTTACTGCTACTTTAGATATATCTAAGTAGATGAGTAATATGGGTCCATCCCTTGGCTTTGACAATAAAAGCTATTTTCACAGAGACGCTTTCAAATTTTTCATAGCTTATTGACATTCAGTCCGTTCAAATTGATTTTTTTAAATAATGAGAAGAATTTTAACACTTCTCTGAGGATCTGGATATGAATATCCAAAAGCTGTTACTCTTTCTGTTTATCTTTGTACTTCTTTTTTACTTGTAAGCACATAAGGTATCTATTCTATCGCTTTAATTTATGCCGGATTTACTTCGATCCCCATGTTAAAGACAAGAAAACCTGAAAATTTACCTGAGATGATCTTATGTTTGTGCCAATTTTACTAGCATGTCGTCGATGTAGACTTCCATGGTGGAACATTTTGGTCACCAACCTCTATTAAGTAGCTCTAGCATTCTTCAAGCCAGATGGCATGATTTTAAAGCCTTGACAAAGTCGCCTTGTCTATAATAAAAGAGGTTTTTTCTCGTCTAGGGGATCCATTTTTATTTGATTATATCGAGAATACGCATCTAAAAACATAAGAGTTAATTATCAGCAGTAGAATTAATCAGTTGATCTATATACGGTAAAAGAAATGAATCTTTGGGGCATGCTTTATTTAGGTCACTATATTCCTCAACCGAACACTGTAATTGCTAGTTTTCATGTCCGTCTTTTGATGTTCCACTAGCCACAGCTACTGTGTTGGGTTGTCGTGCTGCTTGCTGATCTCCCATGAACTGACGAATTTCTCATTGTGACAGAAATTTGATAACCTGATGTAATGTTGATGGCACCACGTCTATGTCATGAATCCATGGCCTTCCTAAAATTATAATATAAACCATGTCGGCATCCACCACTTGAAATTTGGTGCCTTTCATGACACCCTTGGCAAATGCTGATAACATAATTTCTCCCTTTCTTATAACACCTGAATTGTCAAACCCAGACAAGGATCAAGCCTTGAATATCACATGATCAGCCGCTTGCATTTCATTCACTACTCTTAGTAATATGTTATTCACAGAGCTATCTGGATCAATCAAAACTCGCTTGACGTTAGTATCATAAACAAGTAAGATATTACCAATGCATTATTATGAGGGATGAACAAGCCATTCGCTTCCTCCTTGTGAAATATTATGTTGTCTCCTTCCAAGACTTGCCAAATTTGCATTCCATGAGTCATGGAGATCTTGGCTATTCTTTTTGCCGCCGCGTATGTAACTCCCCATTGATGTCATGACCCAATTCTATTATAGGTCGTGATGGCACCCAACACTGATGCCAGGCAAGCCAACACTGAACAATCTAGAAATTTCCCTTTTTAATAGGTTTAAGTAAATAACTTTTCTCATTTTAAAAGATTTAGGAAAGAACAAATGAAAAATACTTAAACGAAAGCAACTTAGTGCAAATCGAAATCATAAAATGAACCCAAAATCATAAGTCTACTAGTGTGTGCCAAGACCTGGTGTCACAAGTATATGAGCATTCTAATAGAATATACAAAAGAATACTAGTCCACTGTCTGAAATGAAATAAACAGAAAATATAACAAAATAAAGACTCCAGCTACTGCTGAACGGCTCGGAAGGCAGCTCACCCTGAAGTCTCGAAGTGTAAGTTAAGCGTGCGCGCCGAACTAATATCCAAATACATATGCATCAGATCCTGCATATTTAAGTGCAAAATAGTAGCGTGAGTACATAAATAACGTGTACCCAATAAGTATCTAGTCTAACCTCGAAAAAGTTGTGACAAGGGGTCGACTCCGATACTTACTAAGGGCCAACAATATAATAATATAAAATTCTAATTAAACATGATATATAGAGATGACAATATAACACATAATAAGAGATAACTGAAACAATCTTTTCACCATATCAAGAACCGAATCATTTCCTTCATTTTAAACAAGTAATCTCTCAAACAAATGAATTAATATCAAAATAAAAGGACTTCTAGTTCTATTATCACGCACGGATTATGCCGAGGACGTACGACCCGATTCAAATATATATATACATAAATGTGTGCACTACCAACGGTCGAACGGCCCGAACCATAGATGCATCTATTAACCTGCTGAGGCGAACGGCCCGCTTCCATGAGAGTAGTGGAAAAAGTCACCGCGCTCGTGGAATATACTTGCGACGCGGTTAAATAAAATTTATCAAGTTAATCATAACATCCCTCAATTTCTTTTCAAAATAAAGAAATTCAACTTGAAACTTTTGAATCTTAAAATCCTTAACTTAGACCCATTCGATAATTAACAAATAAAATCAGATAACGGTGTCCGCAAAGCATGGTGTAAACCTAAAACTACCCGAACATAAGCAGGAATAGTAGCTACGTACGGACTCTCGTCACTTCGTGCATACGTAGCCCCCACAAATAGCAATACATATGAATTAATTTCACCTATGAGGTTAATTCTCTCTTACAAGGTTAGAAAATAGGCTTACCTCGTCTCAAGGCCTACTTTCCGGTTCAAGATTGTGCCCAAACCCACAATTTAGTGCCAAACGACTCGAAACTAGTCAAATGTTATATAAAAGAATTAATAAATTCTTAAAAGTTCATATCCAAACTATCAAAGTGATTTCCCATGTATATTTGCAAAATTCCTAAAATTCACCCCCGGGGCCACTTGCCTGGATTTCGGAAATATTTGAAGAAAGTTGTTACCCATAATCGCATGAACTCAAATATGTGATTTTTACTAAATTCCATAATAAGTTTTTGATAAAAATTTCATTTTTATCAAAAACTTTGGTTTTCAACTAAACCCATTATTTTCACTAATTTACATGTTATAATATACCCATAAACTAATTATTTACCAAACATTATATAGAAATTGCTTTCCTCAAAGTGCTAGGTGAAATCTCCTCTCCAATAGCTCCAAAAATCACCCAACAATGGAAATAAATGATCCAAAATAACTAAGTCCCATTTTAAAAGAGACCTCACTGCCTCCAGCGATCTTGCACCTGCAGTCGCAGGGCCGTATATGCTTTGTCACTTCTGCGGACAAAAGTTCGCTTCAGCGAAAGTGTCCAGGCAGGCTAGCTCCGCTTCTGCGGTCAGGGTCTTTCTTTTGCAGACCCGCTTCTCCGGAGGTTGGGGCGAACCTGCGGATCTTGGGTTGCCATTCATTGGCCGCTTCTGCGAGGCTTGGCTCGCTTCTGAGAGCTCGCACCTGGGGCTGGCCAAGCGCAGGTGTGATTATGACAGTAGCTGGGAGCTTCAGCTGTTGCTTCCAATTTCCAACTTGGTCCGAGCCTCGTCTGGTTGACACTCGGGGCCCCGCCCAAACATACAAACAAGTTTGGAACCGTAAAACAGACTCGCTCAAACTCTCGGAACGTCGAAACAACATTAAAACTAAGAATAACACCCAAAAACTAATTGAATCAATCTTATTAACTTCAAGTTCTTCAATTCACTTCCAATGCGCCAAAACGTACTTAAACTACTCGGATTGACACCAAATTTTGCGTACAAGTCTTACATGACATTACAGAATGATTCGCGGTCTCGAAATTCTATTTGGACCTCGATATCACCAAAACCCACTCCAAACCAAATTTAAAGAACTTCTTAAACCATCAAAGAACCAACTTCCACTATTAAGCGCCAAAACGCTCCCAGGTCATCCAAAACCCAATACGAACATACGTCCAAGTCCGAAATTATCATACGAACCTATTGGAACCGTTGAATTCTGATTCCAAGGTCGTTTGCTCAAAATGTTGACCGAAGTCAAACTTAGCCTTTAAAGGCTAACTTAAAGAACCAAGTGTTCCGATTTTAATCCGAATCTTTTTAAATTCTGAACTAACCATCCCCGCAAGTCATAAAACAGTAAAAGCACGTACGAGAACTCTTATTTCGGGGAACAAGGTTCTAGAAAGCAAAATGACTGATCGGGTTGTTACATTCTCCACCTCTTAAACAAACGTTCGTCCTCGAACGAGTTTAGAATCATACCCTGAGTGATAAATAAGTGAGGATATCTGCACCGCATGTCCTCCTCTGACTCCTAGGTTGCCTCCTTGACTGGTTGGCCCTCACTGAACCTTTACCGCGTAAATCCTCTTGGATCTCAACTGGCGATCCTATCTAGCAACAATGGCAACTGGCTCTCCTCATAGCCCAGCCTCTAATCTAACTGAATAGTGCTAAAGTCTAACACAATTGACAAGTTGGCGTGATACCTCCGGAGCATAAACACATGAAAAATCGGATGAACTCCCGATAGACTGGGGGTAAAGCAAGCTGCTAAGAAACCTCCCAAACTTGGCTCAACACCTCAAATTGGACTATAAACCTTGGGATAAACCTGCCCTTCTTCCCAAATCTCATGATTCCCTTTATCGGTGAGACTTTTAGTAGAACTTTATCACTCGCCATGAGTGATAAATCATGCGCCTTCTGATCCACGTAACTCTTTTGTCTGGACTATGATTTGCGAAATCGCTCCTGAATAAATTTTACCTTTTCCAAGGCATTCTTCACCCAATCGGTACCATATAACTTAGCCTCACTGGGATCAAACCACCCAAGGGGAGAACAATATCGCCAACCATATAAAGCCTCAAATGGAGCCATCTCAATGCTTGACTGATAACTGTTATTGTAAACAAACTCGGCCAAAGGTACGAATCAATCCCACTGCCCTCCAAAGCCAATCACACACACTCTGAGCATGTCCTCAAGGATCTAAACTACTCGCTCTGACTGCCCATCATTCTGTGGATGAAATGTTGTGTTGAGCTCTACACGGGTCCCCAACTCACTCTGTACGGCTATCCAAAAATGTGAAGTAAACTGAGGGCCTCTATCTGATATGATAGAAACAAGCACACCATGCAACCGAACTATCTCCTAAATATAAATCTGGGCCAACCTCTTTGAAGTATACATAGTCACAATCGGAATGAAGTGTGCCGACTTGGTCAACCTGTCGACAATGACCCAAAGTGCATCAAACTTTTGCAAGGTCCGCGACAACCGAACTACGATGTCCATACTAATGCGCTCCCATTTCCACTCTCTTATAGTTATCTACTAGAGTAGGCCACTTGGCCTCTAGTGCTCTACTTATTCTGTTGGCAATTTCGTCACCTAGATACATACTCAACTATGTCTTTCTTTATCCTCTGCCACCAATAATGCTGCCTTAGGTCACAATACATCTTCGTAGCACCTGGATGAATGGAATACCGAGAACTATGTGCCTCATCTAGAATCTACCTCTCAAGCCATCAACATTAGGAATACATAGACGGCCCTGGAGTCGCAGAACACCATCCTCGCTGATAGAAACCTCCTTGGCACCACCCTGTAGTATCGTCTCTCTGAGGACCATCAAATGTGGATCATCAAATTGTCGAGCATTGATCTGTTCCAATAATGAAGACTAGGCAACGACACATGCAAGAACTAGGTTGGGCTCTGAGATATCCAACCTCATAAGTTTGTTAGCTAAGGATTGAATGTCCAAAGCTAGTGGCCTCTCCTCTACTGAAATGAATGCCAAGCTACCCATACTCTCTGCCTTTCTACTCAAGCCATCCGCGACTACGTTCACCTTTCCCGAATGATAATGAATGGTGATGTCACAATCCTTCAGTAACTCAAGCCATATGCGTTGCCTAAAATTGAGATCCCTTTGCTTGAACAAATGCTGCAAGCTACGATGATCCGTGTAAACCTCATAGGACACCCCATAAAGAGAATGCCTCCAAATCTTAAGAGCATGAACAATTGCGGCTAACTCTAGATCGTGCACAGGGTAATTCTTCTCATGAATCTTTAGCTTAGGTGAAACATATGCAATAACACGCCCCTCCTGCATCAGCACACAACCTAAACCAACGCGTGAAGCATCACAATATACCATATACATCCCTGAACCGGAAGGCAGCACTAGAACTGGTGTTGTAGTCAAATCTGTCTTGAGCTTCTGAAAGCTCGCCTCACAATAATCGGACCAACGGAATGGAGCACCATTTTGGGTCAATCTAGTCAAATCTGCTTGTTGGCCCAAGTGAAAGTTAGTTTTGAATATTGACAAAGAATGTTCAGGTAGGAAGAAGGTCCATCCCTTAGGTTCATAAAAACTAGTAGACTCAAACATGTGGGATGCACGTGAAGGAAATAAACTTAACTTGGTATATTTGATATATCTCTTGATCGAAAAGGTTGCATAATTGATAAGGAGAAGGACTCCTTACTCAAAGAGAACATTATCAAAGATAGGGAAGGAGTTAGAAGTTGAGATCAACTAGAACTCTTCCACCAAGGAAGAGTAGCATTAGAACACTTGTTATTTCTTCATCTACTAACTCTATATATTGCAAGATGTTCTTATTTTACAGGTACACACAAATGCAGAAGTTAAACGTGAATTGAGAGCAAAATAGCAAGACATTTTGCAAGTAGTTCGTGTGTGATTAAAGTGTGCAAACATGTTCAAAGTGTTTGTCTTTTATTCTAGTTCAATTGTAGTAGATGTTTTCATATTATACCTTTCAGCTTTATCTATAGGCAAGTGTAATGGGTAATCAAAGTATTCAAGTTAGAGTTAACTTGAAGTTGTCACAACAGTTAAAGGTTGTTTGCTAAAACAGGATTAGAGTTAGTCCTAGGTTTACAAAAGAGTTTTTATAAATGTAGTTTTTGGCTCAGTGATTTAGTGGAGAGTTTGGGACAATCCTGCTGGGAAGTAGGTCGTGGTTTTTTCACCTTTTGAGCCAGGTGTTTTCCACGTAAAATACTTGTGTATTTTACTTTTTTGCATTTACTATTTGTACAATAGTAGGTTATGGAATACATAGAAGAACCATGTCCTTCTATAATCAATTTAAGCGAAAATTGGGACCACACAAATCACCCCCTCTCTTGTGTGGTATTGAAGTATAAAATATCAATTGGTATTAGAGCAGGTTATCCTTGAAGAGGCTTAAACCTTAGGAACAGATCAAGATGAGTGCACCACTCTTTAATGGCCAGTACTACTCTTGGTGGAAAAACAGGATGAGAGACCACATCATCGGAGAAGACTATGATCTATTGGACATTGTCACTGATGGTTCCCTGGCTACCATGAATAAAAATGTTGAAGGAGTAAATGTGCCAAAAACAAGAGTTGACTGCAATGCTGAGGACTTGAGAAATGGGAAAAGAATGCTAAGGCTAAGAAATGGCTTGTGTGTGGACTTGGTCCATATGAGTACAGTAGAATTCAAAGTTGTACAACTTCTAAGGAAATCTGGGACACTTTGCAAGTATCCCATGAAGGAACACCTCAAGTGAAGAGGTCCATAGGAACACTGTTGTATTCTCAATATGAGAATTTCACCACGAAGGAAGGCGAAACCATCCAAGAGATGTATACAAGGTTCACCACACTAACAAATGAACTTAAGTCTCTTGGAAGAGTTATTCTTGAAGAAGCAAAGTTGAGAAAATTTTGACAAGGGTTCTGCCAGTCACTTGGGAAAGCAAAATCACTACAATTCAGGAATTAAAGAACATTGCCTATAAACTTAGAAGGCAAACTATGAAGATGGATACACCCAAAGGAAAGGAGCCTGGCACTCAGAATCACTGAAGGTGTTGATCTAGAAGAGGATGAAATGGTTATGATCACAAAGGACTTCAAAAAGTACCTAATGAGAGGAAAGGGTTCTTCAAGAGGTGCAAGCTACATCAAACCAAGGGTTACTGACAAACAGACCAATGAGGGTTGCTACAAGTGTGGGAAGACTGATCACCACATCAAAAACTATCCTCAGTGGGAAATTGAATGAAAGAAGGAAAGAGCTGAACGAAGAAACAGGATGAAGGAACAAGTTCATCCCAAGAAGAAAAAAGGATCAACAAAGTCTATGATTGCTGCTTGGGGAAAAAGCTTAGATGAGGATTTAGAGTATGAAGATAGAGATGAACAAGCACTTATGGTAATTGGAGAATCCGAGAAGGAATCTGAGGTATGTATTATTCATCTCAAAGACAATATTAAGTTTTTGTCTAAAGAAAGGCTATCTGGGAGTTACTTCTAGATTTCATTGATGAATCTAAGGACATAAACAATGAAAAAGAATAACTGTCGAAGGAATGTGTGATCTTAAAAGCTAAGTGCAAAAATCTGGAACTTAGGGCTAGTGAAAGTGAGAGTAAAAATGTTGAGTTAAAGAACCAGGTTCTTGAACTTGACACCACTGTCCTAGAGCTTAGATCTGAAAATCTAAAACTGAAATTAGGAAGAGGTAAAAGGAAAGTTGATCACACATAACTCACTTTAGAAGAAAACCTAGGAAAAATGAAAGATGAGATGCACAAAAGAGATAAGCAGATAAGAGTTCTAAAAGAGGATCTAAGCAAGGTCAAGCACGAGCTAGGCAAAACTTGTAAATGGAACAGTCCTCCGATGCACTTTCATGGCTATAAGAACACTATAGTAGCAATAAAATAGGACTTGGCTACGGGACCCCTTCACCTAAGTGGGATCCCAAAAGCAAGTACCTTACACTTCCTGAGAACAAATTCTGCACACACTATGGTAAAACTGGTCACTAAAAATTGAATGTAATGCAAAAGAAAAGGCTAGTCAAAAGAATAAAATATTTGTTCAAGGGAAAAGTAGGTTGCCATGATGGGCCAAAAAGAATTTGATTCACCCCTTTGCCTATAGAAAGGGACCCAAATTAGTTTGGGTTCCTAAGATTAACCCCTGATTTCCTTTTGCAGGTCCAAGTGAAGGGGAGCAGCCAAATATGGTACATGGATAGTGGTTTTTCAGAGTACATGGCAGGAAGCAAAAACTAGTTCCTTTCACTTGAGGACGTCAAAGGAGGTAATATCTCCTTTGTAAATGGAAAGAAAGGTGAGATCATTGGGGTTAGAAAGGTAGGTAAGATAGACTTTCACTATATTGAGAATGTCTACTTGATAGATGGCTTGAAATACAGTCTAATCGGTGTATCATAATTGTGTGATAGAGGTAACTTGGTAGCATTCACCTCTACCAGATGTTTTATGATAAATCTTACCACTGACAAGATTGTTATGCAGGGAAAAAGAGTAAACAATATTTACATTGTAGATCTGTCCACACTCTCAGAAAATGAACTCACTTTCTTAAGTGCATTGGACAATGATCCCCTCCTATGGCACGAGCGACTTGGACATGCAATTCTAAGTCAACTCAACAAATTAGTCTCAAAAGAACTGGTGATAGGACTGACTAACATCAAGTTTAAGGAAAACAATGTTTGTGAGGCTTGTGCAAGGGGAAAGCAGGTAAGATCCTCTTTTAAATACAAGAAAGTGGTAAGCACCACCAGATCGATGGAATTGGTCCATATGGATCTTTGAGGTCCAATGAGAATATTAAGCAGAGGTGGTAAAAGATATGTGATGGTTCTTGTTGATGATTACTCTAGGTTTACTTGGACATTATTTTTAACATCTAAAAATGAAGCATTTGACATGTTCAATTCTTTTATTAGAAAAACTAAGACACAATTAGGTAATGAGCTTGCATCAATTTGGTCTGATCGTGGAACTGAATTTGAAAATGCTAAGTTTGCTGAATTTTGTGATGTGCATGGCATAGATCATAAATTTTATACTCCTAGGACTCCACAACAAATTGGAGTAGTTGAAAGAAAGAATAGGACACTTGAAGATATGGCTAGGACTATGCTTCTTTCTAGTAAACTTCCCCATAATTTATGCGCAGAAGCTATAAATATTGCATGCTACATCATCTATAGGTGTATGACTAGACATCTTGTAGAGAAGATTCCTATGAGTTACTTAAAGGGAGAAAACCAAATATATCCCATCCTAGGGCATTTGGATGTAAGTGTTATGTGCACAACAATGGTAAAGACTCTCTAGGTAAGTTTGATCCCAGAAATGATTGAGTATTCTTCACATAGTAAAGCTTAAAAAATATACAACAAAAGAACTATGTGTGTAGAAGAAAGTGTACATGTAGTTTTTGATGAAACTAACATTCTTTCTGAGAGACAGGAACATGAATCTGAAGCAATTGGGCAGGTAAGAAATTTAAATGAACTCAAAGTTCAGGTTGAAGCTGCACCAGAAGAAGGAACAGGTTCTTCTACTCAGGGCAACCTGACAGGGGGAACTAAACAAAGATAAACTGAATCTCAAACCTCTATGGAACCTACCCATGAACCTATTACTTAACAACAAAACATCGGAGAAACATCAAGAGGAAGCGAGTTGGTTGCGAAACCTTACAAGTACCAAAGTTCTCATCCCATTGAGAACATAATTACTAATCCAACCTCTGGAATTAAAACCAGATCTTCATTAAAGAATCATTGTGCTTTTGATGCTTTATTATCTCTTATTGAACCTAAAAATATTGTTGAGGCTTTGCAGGATACAGACTGGGTAAATGCAATGCCAGATGAACTCAACCAATTTGAAAGGAGTCAAGTTTGGCATCTGGTTCCAAGACCCAATGATAGATCAGTAATTGGCACAAAATGGGTCTTCAGAAACAAACTTGATAAAGATGGAACAGTTACAAGGAACAAGGCAAGATTGGTAATTCAAGGATATAGGCAAGAGGAGGGCATAGACTATTATGAGACCTTTGCTCAAGAGTTGGAAGCAATAACACTCCTCATAGCCTTTATTGCTTATATGGAATTCACTCTTCACCAGATAGACGTCAAGAGTGCCTTCCTCAATGGCTACTTGAAGGAAGAAGTGTTTGTCAAGCAACCTCCAGGGTTTGAAAGCAAGGAGTTTCCTGACCATGTGTAGAAACTTGACAGGGCACTCTATGGATTCAAGCAGGCTCCTAGAGCATGGTATGAAAGACTATCGAAATTCCTACTTGAGCATGGCTAGAAGAGAGGTAAAATTGATAACACTTTATTCTTGAAGGAAAAAGGTAAAGACCTTCTAGTAGTACAGATCTATGTTAATGACATAATCTTTGGAGCAACTACTGATAAATTAAGTAATAAATTTGCTAAATTAATGGGAAGTGAATTTTTAAATGAGTATGATGGGTCAGCTTAATTTTTTTTAGGCTTACAAATTAAAAAAAAAATCAAATGGAACTATGATCTATCAATAGAAATATGTAAAAAAGTTGCTTAAAAGGTTTAAAATGGAAGAATCAAAAGAAATCGATACTCCTATAGCAACAACCACAAAGTTGGATATAGATTAACCTGGTTCATCTGTTGATCAAAAGTTGTATAGGGGATGACAGGTTCTATTCTATATCTTACTGCTAGAGACCTGACATTATTTTTAGTGTAGGTCTTTGTGCTTGATTTCAGGCTAATCCAAAGGAGTCCCAGTTGACTGCTGTCAAAAGAATATTTAGATACTTGAAAGGAACCACTAACCTTTGCCTTTGGTATCCAAAAGGTAGTAATTTTAACCTAGTATGATATACTGGCGCTGATTATGCATGTTTCCTTGTGGATAGAAAGAGCACCTCGGGTATGGCACACATTCTTGGTTCCTGTCTTGTGTCATGGGCTACTAAAAAGCAAAATTCAATGGCCTTATCTACTGCTGAAGCTGAGTATATTGCTGCTGCTTCATGTTGTACTCAATTTCTATGGATCAAACAACAATTATTGGACATTGGAATTGACATTGGTTGTATCCCTATTTTTTGTGATAACACTAGTGCAATAAGTATAACAAAGAACCCGGTTCATCATAAGAGGACTAAGCACATAGATGTTAGGCATCACCTTTTGAGGGACAACTATGAGAAAGGGTTGATTACTATTGAATTTTAGGCTAGTGACAGGCAAATTGCTGACATCTTCACAAAGCCTTAAGTAGAGATCACTTTGAGAGGAACAGGTTGGAATTAAGGATGATTAAGATCACTTAAAAGGGCAAGTTCAAGGTAAAAAAAAATAGGTTAGAAAGTCTATAAATTGTACATAAGTAGATTAAATCTTACTCGGTCTCATACTTTTAATAGTATACTCTTGTGCCATGTGTTAAAATGACTCATAATATCTAATGATATTTTTTCTACTTTTGTAAATTTAGGCTTACACAAGGGAATTATCAGTAAAGAACCTGGTTCATCAAGATAGTACGGTATATTTTCTACACTTTGCATATTTTGAAATAATAATATTTGAATCATGAGTAGAGTCCTACCTAATCTAAATATCTTTTGAACTTATCCAATAAGTGAACCAGTTCCGTTCAAAGACTCCCACCAAAATTAAATCACCTAGTTTCTAGGGAAGTCTTAAACATCTATTCAAAACTGAAATTTCAGCCTGATTAGACTTCTAGTTCACTACTAAACCTTTTGTTACTTAGTAATTACCCCCTCCTTTAAATTATTCATCATTATCAGTCCCATTATCTCATAATTGCAAAAACCATCAAAATTTCTCTCTTCTCTCTTCTTCCAAAATTCAACCTACCCATCTTCTTCCTCACAGAATCAAAAGAAATGACTAACCCTCAAGATAACCATGTACACCCCCACCATGTTCCTCATCTTCTACTACCCATCAACCTAGGAGACGACGAGTAAAAATGCTTGCTCGAAAAAATGTGGCTACATGTGCACTTTGAAGGAAATTAAAAGCATAGTTTCAGGCTACTCAAGCCCAAGAACCCTAAAATTCTGACGACTCTTTCAAGTCTGCAACTGAGGGGGAAGGAACTGGGTCTTCCGATTCTGAGCAGGTAACATCTGTGCCAAACCCTTCTACTGAGGTCATCTCTAATTTGGCTGAAAATTTAGAAAATAGATTTATATTGGTTGGGTCTGTGGTAGATGTGGAAATGCCTGAGTCCAAAATGAGAGGAGGTTAAAATAAAAGAGAAAAAGAAAATAAGAGTGAGGGTGTGCGAAGTGATCAGAGGGGAAAAGGGAAAGAAGTGGCTGATTCTTCACCCATCTATGAAACTGGTCGATTGGCTATCTGCGGAGCAGAGTAAGAAAAGGTGGAGGAAAATGGCAAGAAAACAGGGGGAAGTGGATCAGGGGAAGCCACTGAAGGGCTGGTTAATCTTGGAAAGCATACAGATGAACCTGGTTCATCCATTGAAGAAACCCTTGCAGACCTTTTGAAAAAGGTAGGTGACAGTTATAACCCCAAGAAAAAGGAGAACTCCTAAAACAAAGACTCCGGCACAGCAAGAGCTAACAAGAAAATGAAGGTTGCTCCTTCTGACCTTATTGAAATTCCTCCCACTAGATGAAGAGCCACAAGAAGCATGCTGAAGCAGAATGATGAAGAGATGCAGAAAGCATTAGCGGAAAGTAAAAAGAAACGGATGGATAAAGGGAAGAAGAAAGTGGGAGAGCATGTTGAGGTTGTTGATATGGATGAGATGGACCTGGTCCATCAAGATGAATATGACATTTCTGAAGTGGAGGTTCAGACTCCAAATCCCAAGAAAGCCAAGGCATCTACTAAGAAGTCTACCTCTAAGTCTATTGAACCATCCTCCGTGGAAAAGAGGACTAGGTTTGCTGTGAAACCCAAATAAGTACAGATTGCTGAAGAAGAGGAATGGAGTGGAGAAGAGGAAGATGAATCAGATAGTAAAGTGGACAAGATGTCCATGTTTGGAAAAAGAACTATTCTGAAGGGCAGACTCCTCAAGGATTTTGAGGAAGAAAGGATGGTGCTGCTGTTCGAAAAAATAGAAGTGCAAGGCTGGAAGGATATGGTCCTTCAGATGGATGGAAGGTTGGCGAGGGATGACATAGTTGAGTTTATGGCAAATGTTGTGGTAAAGTATGGAAGGGTTACCAGCTTGGTGAAAGGGGTGCAAATCTCTTTTGATATGAAGGAGTTGGGTGAAATTCTAGGTTTACTTGCTAAGAGGTACAATGACTACAAAAAGCTTAAGTGGACAAGCCTAGAAAACCTTCATACTGCCCTTGAAGTCACCAGAAAATTCAATGATCATAAGGAGGAAACTCAACCTAAGGCTGTGTACAAGAGTGCAATGAAGCCACCTCATAAGCTGTTGTTTGAATTTGTCATCAAATGTGTTCTGCTAAGGCAGGAAAGGAGGCACATTGCCAACTATATGGACTTGGTACTGATGGAGTGTTTGGATAGTGGGACATAGATTAACTGGCATGGTTTCATAATCCAGCTTCTTGATAGGGTTGTCAATGGCACCAATTCTCATGTCATTCCCTATGGCTTCATTCTCACAGCTGTACTAGCACATTTTAAGGTGCCTCTGAAGAAATGAGAAGTGGCTACAAGCAAAGATCACTTTGGGGCGAAAATGCTGATTGCTTGTGACTATGAGGTCCTTGTCACTCCTGATGAACCTGGTTCATCCAAGAAGGCACCAGTTAATAGTAATGTCAAATCCTTGGTGCAAGAAAGTGAGGCAAGGAAGGCGGAGATAGCACGACTGAAGAAAAGGTTGGCTGAGGTAGAATCTTAAAGAGATACTCTCAGAACTAAACTTGCAAGGGAAAAGGAGAAGAATGATGGAATTCTTCAAGACATGCTGAAACTTCTCCAAGCCAATAACCCAGCACCTAACTCTTCCAAGCCTTAACTTCCTGGCCTAGTGTAGTTCTTTCAGTGACCCAGTTTGGGATGTTTTTCTGTTTGCTCATGTTTTCAGTATTTTTATTTCCTTTTATGCTTTATGGAAAATCATAGCACCTATCAACGAAATCTGCTGGTTTTTGCTCAAACTGTTTGTTTATATTTCATTGATAGTTAAAATTCATAGCTTGATAAATGATGATTAATCCCTGATTGCATTTGGGATAGCCTTAGTGGCCATAAGTAAGTTTTAAAATCTGGGTATTGCACATTTTTATGCAACTTTTCAATGATGTCAAAAGGGGGAAAAAGGTTATGCTGTAAACAAGAAATGTTTAGCTTTGAACAATGATGCTTATAACCTAATGAACCTGGACCTTCATGATAAGTGATAAAAAGGAAAATGTTTCTAACATTGTGATGATATCGAGGTAAGTTGAAATAGGGCCTAAGCTTATATAAAGCACATAGTTTGTCATCATCAAAAGGGGGGAATTTGTTGGCCCAAGTGAAAGTTAGTTTTGAAAATTGAAAAAGGAAGCTCAAGCATGAACCAGGTCCATCCCTCAAGTTCATAAAAATGGGCAGACTCAAGCATGTGGGATGCACGTAAAGGAGATAAACTTAACTTGGTATATTTGATATATCTCCTGATCGAAAAGGTTGCATAATTGATAAGGGAAGGACTCATTACTCAAAGAGAATATTATCCAAGATAGGGAAAGTTTAGAAGTTGAGATCAACTAGAACTCTTCCACCAAGGAAGAGTAGCATTAGAACTCTAGTTATTTCTTCGTTTACTAACTCTATATATTGCAGGATGTTCTCATTTTACAGGTACGTGCAAATGCAGAAGTTAAAGGTGAATTGAGAGCGAAATAGCAAGGCATTTTGCAAGCAGTTCGTGTGTGATTCAAGTGTGCAAACCTGAAGCTACATGAACTAGATAGAAGAACCAGTTCCAAGCGTCTGTCTTTTATTCTAGTTCAATTGTAGTATTTGTTTTCATATTGTAACATTCAGCTTTATCTAGAGGCAAGTGTAATAGGTACTCTGAGTATTCAAATTAGAGTTAACTTGAAGTTTTCGCAACAGTTAGATGTTGTTTGCTACAAGGGGATTAAAGTTAGTCCTAGGTTTACAAAAGAGTTTTTGTAAATGCAGTTTTTGTCTCAGTGATTTAGTGGAGCGTTTTGAAAAATCCTACTGAGAAGTAGGTCGTGGTTTTTTCACCTTTTGAGCCAAGTGTTTTTCACATAAAATACTTGTGTTCTTTACTTTCCGCATTTACTATTTCAGCAATAGTAGATTAAGGAACAATTAGAAGAACTAGATCCTTTTATAATCAGTTTAAGCGAAAAAATGGACACCACACAAATCACCCCCTCTTGTATGGTATTGAAATCTAGTAAAAGGTGCTACAATAGATGAAAAGCCCTCCACAAATTGGCGATAATAGCCTGCTAACTCCAAAAAGCTCCTGATCTTAGTCGCCGAAGTAGGACGAGGCCAATTCTGAACTGCCTCAATCTGTTTGGGATCCACCTTAGTACCCTCGCCTGATACAACATGTCCAAAGAATGCCACAAAATCTAAACAAAACTCACTCTTGGAGAACTTAGCATATAGATTCTGTTCCGCAAGGTTTGAAGCACCACTCTCAAATGCTGCTTTTGCTCCTCCATGCTACGTGAGTAAATCAAAATGTCATCAATGAAGACAATGACAAACGGATAAATATAAGGCTTGAACACTCTATTCACCAAGTCCATAAATGCCGACGAGGTATTAGTCAGGCTGAATGACATCAATAGAAACTCATAATGGCCATATCAAGTACGGAAAGTATTCTTCGGAACATCGAGTCCCGAATCTTCAACTTATGGTATCCTAAACTCAAGTCAATCTTAAAGAACACCCTAGCACCCTGCAACTGGTCAAACAAATCATCAATATGCGACAACGGGTACTTGTTCTTAATGGTGACTTTGTTCAACTGGCGATAATCAATGCACATCCGCATAGTCCCATCTTTCTTCTTTACAAATAGCACTAGTGCACCCTAAGGTGACACACTTGGTCTGACGAACCCCTTCGCTAGCAACTCCTCAAGCTGCTCCTTCAAATCCTTCGGATCCATACGGTACGGTGGGATAGATATAGGCTGGGTACCTGGAGACAAGTCAATATATAAATCAATGCCACGATCTGGTGGTATGATTGGAAGGTTAGAAGAAAATACATCGGCGAAATCCCGTACTACTAGCAGTGAATCAATCGCCAGAGACTCTGCGGTAGTATCCCGAACATAAGCTAGATAAGACAAACAACCCTTCTCGACCATAGCCTTCAGAAAAGAGATGACCCGACTAGATATACTGACAGATGAACCCTTCCACTCCAATCTCGGCAAATCTAGCATCGGTAAAGTAACAATCTTGGCATGGCAATCAAGGATGGTATGATGTTCGGATAACCAGTCCATGCCCATGATGACCTCAAAGTATATCATATCAAGTAACAGAAGATCTTCTCTAGTCTCGTAACCATAGAACGTGACAATACATGACTGATAGATCCGATCAAGAACAACAGAATCACCTACAGGAGTGGAAATATAAATAGGAGTACCCAAGGACTCACGAGGAATATCCAGGGAATGAGCAAACAAAGATGACCCGTATGAATAGGCAGTCCATAGAACAAATAAAATCAAAGCATCCTTACCGCAGATAGAAATAATATCTATTATCACGGTATCTGAGGCCACTACATCTGGTCTGGCCGGAAAGGCATAGAACCTTGCTAGAGCACCGGTTAGCTAGCCTCTGCTTGACTAAACAGTAGTTGGCTGACCTTCCCCTACCTGGCCTCCACCTCTAGGACGGCCCCTACCTGCCTGCACTTCACCCCTAGGCGGTTGGACGGCTAGTGTTGTAATCATGTGCTGATGACCCTTCTACAGTGCCTTAGTCCAAAGCCTGGGACAAAATCTATTCATGTAACCCAGATCTCCACACTCCTAGCAACCTCTCGGTACCATAGACTGCTGCCCGAAGTCTGACCCTGATGACCTGAGTACCTGCTAGAAGAACCCTGGATGGTTGGTGGGCGGTATGAACTCTTTGGCATGGCACTGAAATAGGCTCTAGAAGATCCCTGATGACCCGAGTACCCACTTGAAAAGCCCTAAATAGCTGGTGGGTAGTAAGAAATCTCTGGCATAACGTTGAAATAAGGTCGCGCTGGAGCACCCCGAGGAGGTGGTGGTGGTACTGGATATGTGGGCCTTCTAGGCTGACCCCTTCCAAACTGACCTCTGCCCCATCCGGGACACCTCTAAACTCTCTAGAAAAATGGGACCTCATGTCCTACTACATCTACTCTCTACCTCTCTGGAGGTAGCCCTCAATCCTCCGAGCAATCTCTACCACTAGCTGATAAGTAGTCCCCATCTAAACCTCTCGGGCCATACTATCCCAAATACCAGAGTGCAACCCTTCACCAAACCTTCGTACTCTCTCTACGTCAGTAGGAAGTATCGTAAGGGCATGGTGAGACAACTCAGAAAATCTCGCCTCATAATCGGTCACTGACATCTGACCCTACTCGAGTTGCTTAAACTGACACACTAACTCTTCCCTCTGGGAGGGTGGGATATACATATCAAGGAAAAGCTGTGTAAACCTTTCCCAAGTCATGGGAAGAGAACCCACTGGCCTGCCAAGAAGATAAGACTACCACCACCTATGGGCCATGCCTTCCAACTGAAAAGTAGTGAAATCCACCCAATGGACTCCAATATCCTCATGTTGTGTTGTCTGCACCTGCATCTATCAATGATATCCTATGGGTCCTCATATCGCTCACCCCCGAAGACAAGAGGGTAAAGCCTGGTCCATCTATCCAATAATTTCTACGGCTCGCCGATCACAACTGGTCTAGACTCAGGTACAACTGCTGCAACTAGCTTGGCTCCGCCCATGGGTAGTGTGCTCGGAGTCTAATATACTATAGTTGCATGCCCAGGAGCCTGAGCAGTAGGGGATTGTGCTCCCCCTGTCACCTGAGATGTGGTTGGGTCTGCTGGAAATAAACCAACCTGGGTCATAGAATCCATGAACCATAGCATATGGCCCATGACCTCTTGGAAGATCGGTGCTATCATGAAATCGACCGAAGCTGGCTCTGGTGCGGCACCTTGCCTTGCTTCTCAACAATGGGATCCTTCACTAGATCCACTGGTGGTGCAACTGGGGCAACTTTGGGATGTCCTCGTCCCCTACCTCAAGCCAGTGCCCTCCCCCGACCTCTGCCTCATCCTCTAGCGATAGGGGGAGCAAACCCTCCTGGGTCTGAAACGTCTGTTGCACGCATTCTCACCATCTGTGAGAGAATAAGAGGAAGAAACTTAGTACACCATCAACTGCACGATAGGAGATGAATAAAGAGTAGTTTTCTAACACCCTATAGCCTCTCGAAGATAAGTACAGACGTCTCCGCACCGATCCGCAAGACTCTATTAGGTCTGCCCATAACTTGTAAGACCTACGTGAACCTAGTGCTCTAATACTATGTTGTCATGACCCAATTTTATTATAGGCCGTGATGATGCCCAACACCGATGCCAGGCAAGACAACATTGAACAATCTAGAAATTTCCCCTTTTTAATAAGTTTACTAACTAAATAAATTTCCTCATTTTAAAAGATTTATAAAAGGACAGATGAAAAAATACTTAAACGAAAGCAACAGAGTGCAAATCGAAATAAAATTAACCCAAAATCATAAGTCTACTAGTGTGTGCCAAGACCTGGTATCACATGTATATAAGCATTCTAGTATAATATACAAAAAAATACTAGTTCACTGTCTAAAATGAAATAGAAAGAAAATATAACAAAAGAAAGACTCTAGCTGCTGCAAGAACGGCTCGGAAGGCATCTCACCGTGAAGTCTCGAAGTGCAAATCAAGCGTGCGCGCTATATCATGATATCCAGATGCACCTGCCTCAGATCCTGCACATTTAAGTGCAGAAGTGTAGCTTGAGTACATAAACATCATATACCTAGTAAGTATCTAGTCTAACCTCGATGAAGTAGTGACGAGGGATTGACTCCAACACTAACTAAGGGCTAACAATATAATAATATGAAATTCTAATTAAACATGATATATAGAGATGACAATAAAACTCAGAATAAGAGATAACTGAACAATCCTTTCACCATGCTAAGAACCAAATCATTTTCTTCATTTTAAACTAGTAAACTATCAAACAAATGAATTAATATCAATATAAAGGGACTTCTAGTTCAATTATCACGCACGGATTATGCCGAGGACGTACGGCCGGATCCAAATATACATATACATATACATAACTATGTGCACTGCTAAGGGTCGATCGACCTGAACCATTGATGCATTTATTAACCTGCCAAGGCGAACGACCCGCTCTCATGAGAATAGTGAAAAAAGTCACCTTGCTAGCGGAATATACTTGTGACGCGGTTAAATAAAATTTAACAAGTTAATCATAACATCCCTCAATTTCTTTTCAAAATAAAGAAATTCAAACTTGAAACCTTTGAAATCTTAACATCCTTAACTTATCCCCATTCGATACAATTAACAAATAAAATCAGATAACGGTGTCCACAAAGCATGGTGTAAACCTGAAATTATTCGGACATAAGCAGGAATAGTAGCTACGTATGGACCCTCGTCATGTCGTTTGTACGTAGCCCCCACAAATAGAAACACATATTAACTAAGTTCAAAGTTCACCTATGGGTTTAATTCCCTCTTACAAGGTTAGAAAAGAGACTTACCTCGTCTCAAGGCCTACTTTCCGATTCAAGATTGTGCCCAAACCCTCAATTTGGTGTCAAACGACTCAAAACTAGTCAAATGTTATATAAAAGAATTAATAAATGCTTAAAACTTCAAATCCTAACTATCAAAGTGATTTTCCAAGCCTATTTGCAAAATTACTAAAATTCACCCTGCGGCCCACGTGTCGGGATTCAAGAAATTTTTGAAGAAAGTTGTTTCTCATAACCTCATCAACTCAAATATGTGATTTTTACTAAATTCCATAATAAATTTTATGGTTAAATCTCATTTTTATTAAAAAACTAGGTTTTCACCTAAACCCATAATTTTCACTAATTTACATGTTATAATGTACCCAAAAACTATGTATTTAAAACACATTGTGCAGAAATTTCTTATCTCAAAGTTCTAGGTGAAATTCCCTCTCTAAGACGTCCAAAAATCGCCCAACAATGGAAAAAAATGAGCCAAAATGACTAAGTCCCATTTTAAAACAGACCTCACTACCTCCAGCGATCTCTCACCTGCGGTCATAGGGCCGCACCTGCGTTGTTGCTTTTGCGGACAAAAGTCCACTTTTGTAGAAGTGCCTAGGCAGTCTGGCTCTGCTTCTGCGGACGTGGTCCTGCTTCTACGGAGGTTGGGGTGCACTAGTGGATCCTGGGCTGCCCTTCATTGACCGTTTCTGCGAGGCTTAGCTCACTTCTGAGAGCTCACACCTTCGGTTGGCCAAGCACAGGTGCGATTATGACAGCAGCTGGGAGCTTCAGCTGTTGCTCCCAATTTCCAACTTGGTCCGAGCCTTGTCCATTGACACTCGGGGCCCCCGGGGCCCCGCCAAAATATATCAAAAATTTTGGAATCATAAAACGGACTCCCTCGAACTCTTGGAATGCTCGAAAAAATATTAAAACTAAGAATCACACCCCAAAACTAATTGAATAAAACTTATGAACTTCAAGTTCTTTAATTTATATCCAATGCGCCGAAACGTACTTAAACTACTCGGATTGACACCAAATTTTGCGTGCAAGCCTTATATGATATGGAACTATTCCCGGTCTCGAAATTTCGTTTGGACCTCGATATCACCAAAACCCGCTCCAAATCAAATATAAAGAACTTCTAAAACCTTCAAAGAACCAACTTCTATTATTAGGCGCCAAAACGCTTACGGGTCATCCAAAACCCGATCCGAACATATGCCCAAGTTCAAAATCATCATACAAACCTATTAGAACCGTCAAATCCTAATTCCGAGTTCGTTTGCTCAAAATGTTGACCAAAATCAAACTTAGTCTTTTAAGGCTAACTTAAAGAACCAAGTCTTCCGATTTTAATCCGAGTCCTTCCAAATCTCGAACTAAATATCCCCGCATGCCATAAATAGTAAAAGCACATACGAGAAGTCTTATTTAGGAGAACGGGGTTCTAGAAAGCCAAACGACGAGTCAGGTCGTTACAATTGATCTCCCCCCCCCCCCCTCCGATTATAGTATTTACCATCCTCTCTGGAGATCGGGGTTTGGTAGTTCTTGCCGCTTTTTATAAAACATTGCTTTCCTTTCTCACTAAAAAAGTCAGATAGATAACCTTTTTTAGTAAATAATCAACCTCTGCTTGTAAGATCCTGTAATCTGTTGTTCTATGACGATGATCATGATGGAATTTACACCAGAATGCCTGACTTCTTTTGTTGGGATATGTTCTTATTTATTTTGGCCAGCGTACCTTATCACCCATACCTCTTAACACAACTACTAACTTGGACGTACTGATAATGAAATTATAATCTCCTATTCTTGATCGGAAATTTTGATCGTTGCTCATTGTTATATCCCGTTCCTTTTCAAATCGAGAAGAAGAACATGTCTCAATATTCCTTGATCTCTAATCAAACCGTGCCTGTTCTATATTTCATTTGAGATCTCGCCCCCACGGGTCCCATGTAAGTTTTGTAATTACTTGTTTTTAGATCTCTTTTAATTCTGAGCGTCTAGATCTGAACCTTTCCTCCACCTTCGGATGGGACACAGTATCTTCTTCTATACACAACTTTGTGTTGTATTTGTTATAGACGTCATACTAGGTGGTAGCAGGAAATTTTCGTAGTCTTTATTTCACTTCTCATGGCTTCTGAACATTTCTCATTCAAATTGCTTGCAAATGCCATTGCTGCCCAATTATCAGGTACACGAGGTAACATCATTCTTTCTCGCTGGAATCGATCATTCTCTGAGTAATTTCATATTCTCTTGTTTTACTTTGAAGATATATTCTACTCTTTTTCTACTTTTTGAGCTCTTACATGTGCTTTTACGAATGAATCTACAAGCTCAGCAAAAGAGTCAATTGAATTTTCAAGTAAGAGAGAATACCATATCGATGCCCTTTTCGTAAGGGTTTTACTAAATTTCTTCACCAATATTGATTTGCTTACTTGCTTGGTTAAATCATTGCCCTTGACTCATGTAGTAAATATGGTAACATGATCTCTCAAGTCAGTAGTCCCATCATACTTGGGAATATCAGGCATTTTGAATTTTTTTGGTATAGGTAATGGCGCTGCACTTGACTTCTATGGTTGTTATGAATACTTGTCAATATCCACTCATTTGATAATGGGTAGTACTCTAGGTATCTGTTCTATCAGCTCATTTTGTTCCTTGAGCTATTTTTTTCAAGGCTACTACTAGATTTTGTAAATTAGAGTTATTTGGTGTACCTGACCCTCCGACTCCAGAATTATTTGGTATTTCCCCACTTTCACATATTTCAAACCCTGGATAAGGGTTTTCTACTGTTGTATTCACTGGTGGTGGAACCTGAACAACACTCCGCAGTCCACTTGCAAAAGCACGCAAGGCTTCACTGATCTGTTGGATAATAAATTTCTTCAAGTTATCTTGCTCATTTGAGTGCTGGTTAACTTGTTGTCCAGCATTACGATTAACAAATCTTACAGGTGAATTTTCTCATGAACGCGGTGGAGTATGTGTGTGTGTGTATTTTGTGGAAGAGTTCCTCCTTGTAGTCCATCTCCCACCTAAATACTTTCATTAATAGTTGACATAATTTGTTGCTAAACATAAAATATGTAAAGTGAAAAGATTACTAGATTTTTGGATAATGGAACTAATTTGTTTAACCAAAAAATAGCTTTTGCGGTCAAAGAAAATAATAGAATAATTCGGGGTATCTAATAACCAATTTTACTTTACCTTTTCTAATATAGATGAATAAGAAATAATGAAAATAAAATATTGAGAGAATAAGAAAATAGAAATCTTATTGATAATCGCAACTGCCTTCCAAGTGGTGAGAACAAGATTCTTCAATTAGCAAAAAATAAAGTATAAGAGATCGACAATATAATTTTGTGAACTACTTGATGATCTTGCAAAATAAGTTAAGAAGGGTTTATATAGGGCCACAATATATGTAATCGCTCTGCATTACTTAATTCTCTCTCGTTACTAATATTTATTATATTGATTGCTTGTTACTTGAGTAATTTGTAATGGTTATGATAATAATAGTCAATCTCGCATATTCAAGAATTATGTCGATCTCTTTCCATATTCGTGGTTATTAATGAGCCTTCCTTCCTTGTCATCTTTAATTGTCCATCATGCACCTATATTTTTTCCATAGTTGTTAGGTGTGGTTTCCTTGTAAGCAATTTCATATGTGTTTTAACCATACTTCTCCCAACCTTCATTCATCTTTATTGCTCTGTCTCTCATGACATCTGTCAGCGCATCATTAGTCTTTGTGACGAGTCTATTTTCCACCAATATAGAAATGTCATAATTTCACTGTATAGACTGCGTTTCTTACTCTCTTTTTAGTGAGAATTGTCCGATTATATTGTCTTTTTTTAATGAAATGTTTTAAGTACTACATTTTAAAATTTAACATGCATGTTAATTCAAGTCTTAACCAAAACGACTCAACTAGGGTTGAGTTTGGGGTCAGTTCATGAGTGGTGTTGTAGCATAAGAGTTGAGCTTTACTTTACCTATGCATAGGTGGAGGGCACCAAAATATCTTGAAGGAAAAAAAAGGTGATAATCTTATAAAGAATAGCAGAAGAAGAGTATTATTTGGAGACCTTCTGCTCGCCCAAGATCGTTAAATAAGATTGGAAGATTAAACTAAAGAAAAGGAAGCTTGAAAAGAGAAGAGAGATTTATGAAAGGAGAACTTTGTTATTGAAGAAGACTTTCTTGAATTTGGCTTCAATAAAAATGCCTAAGGCTACTCAGCAATTTATACTTGTCTAGGGATGATTCTAGATAGAAAAATAATCTAGACAATTCTATCACCTTCTACTAATATCTTCCTTAAATATCCAAGACTCTAGAATATCTAGATATTTCTTAAGTACAATAAATATCTAAAATATTACTCTATAACTTTCTAGAAACTTCTTCCAATTATAATTTTTATTTTTCCAAAAAATCAACTTTATTTTTTCACACTCCCCCTCAAAGTGTTTTTTTGGAAGCAATCCCAAGCTTGTCGCGGAAGAACACAACCGATGTTTTAGGACGTGTCTTACTGAAGATCTCAGCACTATGTTTCTAGCTCGTCTTGCTTCCCCAAAAGACTGAAGGTTCTTTAATTGGTCCTGTAGAGAAACATGATTACGTACTGACAAAATTTTCATCTCTGAAGCGAGTTGGTTTGATAATAGTACTTTTTGGCCTTCCCGAACTATATGAATCATCTTCTTGTTGAGTTTCATATTGTTGAGTTCCCGGGATCCCCCTTTCTCTTAGCTCATCGACAACTGTATTATATAAAGAAGTACTCGTGATGGGCAGATTTGATGCTTCAGGGTTCAAAAGTTTATAACCTGCCCTTTCTTGCGCAACTCCATAATACAAAGAGACTTCATCGAATATGACATCTCTTGAAACAACAAAGAGATGACTCTTAGGATCCATGCACTTCCATCCCTTTTTCCTTTCATCATATCCGACAAAGATGCATTTCCTTGCCTTGGCATCCAACTTGCTCCGTTGAGAATCTGGAATGTGAACATAACAAATAGAGCCAAAACCCCCTGAGGTGTTTAACGCTAGGATTTTCTCCAAATATTAATTCATAGGGAGATATCATATTATTTGGAGAAAGCAGCATCCTGTTAATCATATATGTTGCACATTTCATATATTCAGCCCACAAGGCTCTAGGTAAATTCTTGGCATGAAGCAAACTCTTACATGTCTCAGTTAAGTGTCGGATCTTCCTTTCAGCCACTTCATTTTATTGTGGCGTATGAGCGCATGTAAGCTCTCTTTTAATGTCATGCTGATGACAAAAGGACAGAAATTCATCTGAAGTGAATTCTCCGCCATTATCAGTTCGCAGCTGCCTTATTCTGGAATCGAGTTCACCTTCAACTGTTTCATTGAACTCCACAAACATATTGAAAACTTCTAACTTGTGCTTCACAAAATAAACCCAAGTGAATCTAGTAAAATTATCAATGAAAATTAGAATATAAGAATAGCCTGAGAATGAAGGAGTTCTCGTTGGCCCCATCAAGTCACTCTTAATAAGTTCTAGTGGGGCATTGCACCTTGACAAGGATCTATCAAATGGAAGACGATGTGCCTTTCCATATTGACATCCTTCACAAACCGTTCCTCCACTAAACTTTTTAAGTTAGGTAATACTTTCACTAGATTCAATTTTAAATGACTTTTAATTTATCCATGCTAAGATGTCCAAGTCTAGCTTGCCAAAGATGTGTGTTATCATTGCTACTCATCTTCTCAATATATGAGTTAAAGGCAAATAAGACATATAAATCATTAACTCTTTTACCTGAGAGAACGATATCTTCCTTGAGAACCTTGATATTTCGGAGGAACTTCACATCACGTGGGCCAAATAGCAAATAGTTTCCAGCATCTACAGCATTTGCAACTAAAAATAGATTTTTCTTCATACCTGGAATGTGAAAGACACTGTTAAGGGTGATAGTGTCTTTTTGCTTCTCGTTGATCACAATAGTGCCTTCCTTCTCCATATTATGGATTGTATTATCTGCTGTAATAATGACATCATGTCCGTTGTATTCACGAAAAGTGGATAATTTAGATTGATCTCCAGTGAGATGGTGCCCACATCCTAAATCTACGATCCAGTCTCTTTCAAAATTTATAGAAGCCATGGCATTTGTTGCTTGAGTCTCCGCTGCGAAGCACTTTCCCCAGTCTTCTTTTTTTCTTATTCTTCAGCAACTTTCTTGGTTTGAGCGATATTGCTTTCTTTGGCTTGACAATATTTTTTTATGTGCCCGACCTTACCACAACGGTAATATTTTAAAAGATTTTTATTGTTATTAGAAAACTCTCCCTTCTTTGCTGGCGAGCTTGAACCACTTGACGACTAAAAGTGCATGCTATCTCTTGATTTCCCTTTAAAGTTCCTCTTATCGGCGACAAGAGCATTTTCTTCCCCTTCTTTGATAGATACACCAGCCATCTGTTTGGCTAGTAGCTCTTGTGATGACAACAAATTCTCAAATTCTTCCAAAGATGGTTGTTGAACCCATCCTTGAATCGATGTAAGAAAGTGAATATATTCTCGCTTTAAACCACGAAAATAATTCTTCTTATTTGTGCTTCAGAGATAGCCTCATCCAGATTCAATAGAGAAATTCCGGAACATAGATTTTTAACCTTCAAAAATTACTTTGCGGTAGAGAGATAACCTTGAGTGGTGTTGGCTAACTCATTCTCCAAACTCTGGAGCCGAGCTTCATCCTTCTTGTTGAACAGCCGATCGAAGGTCCTCCATATGTCATGAGATAATTTACACCTTATAATATGATCAAATAAATTAGGAGAGATAGACCTCATCAGGATAAACTCCGCATTAGCTTAATCTGCTTCCACTTCTTACGCGAATTACTATTTTCCGGTGCGTCGGCAGGAGCACTTGTCTTAAACCCATTGACAACTTCCCACAAATCCTCACCAATAAGGTATTATTCCATACAAGTCTTCCATACCTTGTAGTTGGACTGGTACAATAACTCCATCCCCAGTCCATTAGCACGACCACCCAAATCCATTTAGAGAAACCAGTTGAATCAACCACTAACCCGACCTTGAAATCAAGAAGCCAACTTATGGCTCTAATACCATGTAAAGAATAGCAGAAGAAACGTCTTGGTGGGAAAAAGCCTGAGCCATATCGTCCCATGTGTACCACTTGCTAACGTCTTGGTGGGTGTACCACTTCAGAGCTTCCCCACTCAGACTCTGACTGAAATATGCCATCAATAATTTGTCCTTCCCACCGGCGCCTCTCATCTTACTGCAGTAACCTCTTAAATGGGCTACGGGATCTCCATGTCCATCATACAAATCAAACTTCGGCATCTTTAAACCAGCAGGCAGTTGTATGTCAGGAAACAAGCATAAGTCTTTGTAAGCCACGCTCATCTGACTCCCTATCCCTTGCATTTTTCTTAAAGACTGCTCTAAGATTTTTACCTTCCTGGATATCTCATCTTGCTCCACTGTCTTAGCGGGCTTTTCAGCTTCACCGGGTGGCTCAAAATAAGGAGCGTGAGAGTAGGGATCCGAAACTTTGGAAGTTGGTTCTGGAGCATGGTGTTGGGCATCAGGGACTTTGAACACAGTTAAGTTAAAGGATCGAGGAAAAATAGCTGGAGGAGGAGCTACAAGAGCATGAGTGGCCAAAGGAGCGGGATATGATGTGCTTTTGAGGGGTGGAGTGTGAAAAAATTATGGGGAAATATCAACAGTAGTGGGAATCTGGTCTTGTGATAGTGGTGGGATAGTTGCAGGGTTTTTAGTGTAGTTAGTAGGGAATGAAGGTGGAGGATGCTCCCTGATCCAAGACTGATACATTTCTGCCATCTGATGTTTCACCCTTTGGACCTCCTCTTTCAATTCAAACTCCGACTCCACAAACTCCATCGATGAGTCAACAACTCTTGTGCCCCAATCTTTGCTAGTCATGGCTACCTTGCTCTTTGACCTTGTGTTGTATAGATGAGTTACTTAAGAACCACAAACTATCCACCCTTCTGCTTAATGAAGATAACAAAGAAGAACAAAATGAAGTCATCATGTTAGCGTTAGGGCATTTAACAGTTGCAAATATCACATTGTGTGCAATGCACCTAGCAAAAATTAACGGCTCAAGAATGACTTTAAGGGTCACAAGGTCATTTGGCATCATCCCAATTTGTTCATTTCAATCTTCTCTTTTCTTTCTTTTTCTTGCACCTGCTTGCTCATTTTCCTACCTCTTTTTTTCTAATTATCACTCTTTTCTTTCCTCTCATTTCTCACATCCCATAACTTCACCCTCTTTTTCTTTTTTTTTTTCCTTTTTTCGATTCCTTCTTTTTTTTTCTTTTCTTTTTCTTTCAATATAAAAAAATGATTCGATTGAACTCTATGTAGGTTGCCTATGTATCATGACGCCGCATGAATAAGATCTTCGCGTAGTTCGGGAAGATCGAGAAAACAGTAAACAAACTAACGTTCTCTTTTTTTTTTCTTTTTCTTTTTTTTTTCTACTACCTTAATGACTATTCTTATGAAAAAGAAAAACAAAAGAAGCAAATCTTTTTTTTTCGAATTTTATAGACTTAATGTTCTATAACCTATTCTAAACTCAAGCTTAAACGAGTATATATCTTTTTTTTTTTTGAAATAAATACTCTATGGGAAATTATTAAGGAAAAAACCCAAGAAGAGAAAAATATTTTTTTATTCTTTTTTTAGGAAGGAAATCTAAAGAATAAACCACAAAAAAAAATATTTTGAATTTTCATTTGATATCCTGACGCAAGATTTCGAAACAAGTAATGAAAAAGATAAAAGAAAATGTTTTTGGATTTCAATTTTGATTGCCTAAAGCAGAAATTGTAATGATAAACAAAAGATAAAGTATATTTTTTTCCTTCTATGTACAATTTCCTAAAGTTCTGGTGAAAATAGAAAGAGTATTTTTTTTTGTTTTATTAATTTCCGGAAGAAGAACCTCAAAGGAAAATCTCTTTGGCTTTTGGAATTAATATCTTAAAGACAACTTGTAAAGAGATATCAAAAGAGAAAAATCCCATTTTTTTGAGTTTTTAGTCCTAGTATCCTAAAAGAAATATAAAAGCAATTTTTGTTTTTGTTTTTGAGTTCTAGATATAAATTTTCTAAAGGAAAAACTACCTCAAATTTTTTTTTTTTTTCAATTTCTAGGAGTAGTATTTCTAAAGAAAATTCTAACGGAATTATCAAAACGCAAAATATCTTTTTTTTTTTTTTGGGTTTTTGACTTATGATACATTTTTCAAATACAAAATACGAAATAATAACAAAAGACTCGACAAACATAACTAGACTATGACAGACTCTAGCATCAACTAAATGACTGAAATGAACAATAGACTCAAAAAAAAAGTTCCTCAGGCAGCTCTTGAATGTAGTGGTCCTGGGTATCTGTCATGCTGAAACTCCGGTAAGTGGATCCACACCTGTATGAGAAAACTGAAACCAACACTATGTGAGACAATAATATTCCCTACTAGACACATGCAAGACATGTTTGGAGCTATTTTTGCAAAATGACTTATGTGGCCAAAAGGTGGCTAGAAGTGCAAAATTTGACTAAGACCCCGCAAAGTCACAAACCTAAGATTTACTAGGAAGACCGGACCCTATGTGGGTTGCCTACGTATCACGCCCCGAAAGACGAGAATCAGGTATACGTAGTTTAGGCAGATTGGATACGGGCGAGAATTAAAAAAAATAACTAATTTAGAGAAAATATGTTTTTTGTCTTTTTTTTTGAAAAATGATGAAATATTTAAACTCTTTTTGTATTTTCTTTTCCCTTTTTTTGATTTTTTTTTATTTTCGGAAAATGATGAAAAAGTACAAAAATCTTTTTTTTTTTTAATTTTTTCAAGTTTTTTTTTCTCTTTTTCATAAGAAAAATGTGAAAGAAAACATAACTGGGCCCTACTTGCTTTATTTTCACACCACATTTTTTTTCTAAACTACCCTCAGCCATCATTGGTCCGCCAAATGACCCTTTTACCCTTGAAGAAATGCAACATGTACCACATAGGATGCATCAAGATGGTCTGTTATTTTGGGTACACCTGTCCTAGACAGACCCAACCCCTGTGTTGAGTCCCCAAAGTCAATGCACATGATGCAAACAAGTATTCCTACTAGGGATCCGGCATGAGGCTGAATTATTCTATGTTTAAAACCTGGGTATATTATTCTAGACTTGTGCACCCAAGCGGACAACTCAAGTCGAGGAGGGGCTACGTACCGGGAACCAAAAGGCCATTCGGCTTTGTAACTTGTCTGAGCCTCTTCCTAATTTAAGGTATGACACCAATAGTCACGCCAGTGTGCACATCCCCAAAGATGAGAAGAGAAGGGTTTCGTAACAGTTTATATACAGTTCAGATAATATCAAAAGCGGTAAAAAGCAACACTTAGCACATTAAGCTCAAACATGCAAGTAAAATCAGATAATAAATAAAGACAAATATAACAATTATTTTAAGCTCAAATTCTTGAACCCTGAACTAGAGATTCTGGATTCTTGTCCCCAGCATAGTCGCAATAGCTGTCACACCTCCTTTTTCCTAACCGCCGGAAGGGTATAAGGGAGTTTTTTTCCAATTTAAGTGACAATCGAAATAGGATTATTTTATTTAAAATTCAGAGTCGCCACTTGGGATAATTTATGGTGTCCCAAGTTACCGGTTAAAATCCCAAATTGAGGAAAGATTGACTCTGTTTTACAGTCCGCGAACACAGAAATCCGGGTAAGGAATTTTGTTAACCCGGGAGAAGGTGTTAGGCATTCCCGGGTTACGTGGTTTTACCACGGTCGCTCAACTATTATTATTGGCCTATTTATCTGATTTTAAAAACATCTTTGAAACCTATGTGCATTTTATTCCCTTTAAACCGCTTTTAATAATCCGATTATTATATAGCTAATTATTTTTGTTACACATTGCGAATCTTGTCACGGGAAACGTACCCACAATCCACAACGTATTTATTTTATTAAAAAAATTAAATTGTGGTTCAATTGTATGAATGGCACGCCTCAGTTTTATTAAAGGGAAAAGCATATAACTACAGATGTTCATATCTAAAACCAATTGGAAATTAGGTATCATAACTACGCCACAGGAACCGTACCCGTAATTGTGGTGATTTAATTATGCACCTAAAACAAACTACAAATGTTCATGAATATTAATGGCCTAAGCATGCTAATAACGGTCAAGTTGATAAAGCAGTTTTCACTTTTAATTCCCAAACCTCACGACACATTGTTTCTTATAGTAACTAATCTTAGATGTCACCAAAATCATGGTATTTTCAAACAATTAGTTCTCCTAATAAGTAGGACAACTAAATGAAATGGGCAGCTAACTTCTTTGATCTGAGAAACATTAATTTATTAAAATCATAAGAGCAACACAAAGGCAAACATACATCTCGATCAAACACCAACAGTAAGACAATTTAGAAATCTAATGACAAACAAGAGTTTAGAAATGGACCTTTGTATGGCCGTAAATCGATTGTTTCAATGCTCTGAACTCAAAAATTTAACTGATCACGGACGGGAATTCGAATTGGCACCGAAAAACTCGAAAGCTGACACACAAAACAACAAGACTGATGAGATCTAGAAACACTTGAAAACGGGATAATTTTCAGATTCACATCTTCTGTTCTTATGTTAATATAGGGAAACAGGAAGCAAAAAATTCAATCCATCTCTGTATGTTTCGATTGAAGGACTAAATATACAATGGTCGTTGCTCTCGTTTTGGACTGAAGATAGTCGCTGGTGGCTGGAGTTTTTCCGGCGGGTTAGAGTCTGGCAGCAGCTGCGTGTGTGTGTGTTTAGTGCTGCTGGTGTGAGGTCGATGGAGTTCTTCGCTGATGGTTTCGGCTACTTAAAGGGTTGTTCAAGAGTGAAGAAGTAGAAGTTCAGGGGTGTTTGGTTGTGAAGGTGCTGAAGGTTTGGTGAGTTGCGTGTGTTTAGAAGAAGGAGGTGTCTGTTTATTTTTTCTTCATGTAGAACATGAGAGTTGGCTTCACTAAATAAAAAATGTCTGGTCTTAAGGCTCTTAGGCGTGTTTTTGCTGAAGAAGACGAAGGTCAGGGAGGGGTGGGGTCTTCAAGGTCAGAAAACGACGCTCCTTTTTTGTCTTTTTAGTCTTTTAGGTTTGTTTCCAGTGTATATCTTCAGCCCTTAGGTCCAAGCTGCCTTTTGATCTTGTATTTTTGTGTCCTTTAGCTCTTTTTTGTTGTATTTCACTGATTAGGGTCGTAGCCTCTATCAGATTTTCAGGCGTTGGTCTTTATTGTCTAGGTCTAGGTCTAGGTCTAGGTCTAGGGTTCTAGGTATTTGTAGAGTTTTCTAGGTTAAGGGGTATGAGCCTAGGAATTATGGACTTTTATGACTAGCTTTGCTTAAAATTAGCTTAATTAACTAATAATCTTTCCATATAGAAATATCACTAAAAATATTAATTAGCCCTACTTAGGTAAAAATAATTATTAAAATAAGACTAACCATAAAAAAACAAACCTATTTTTTTGTAATTTTTAATAAGATTAAAAATAACTACAAAATATTAATGAAACTATTTTTTTGTAATTTTTATTTTCTTGTAATAAAATAAAGTAAAAGAGTCAAAATTAGTTGAAATAACGATATTAGGCCTAAATTAAATATTTACGTGCTAAAATATGAAAAATATTGGGGAGGGTCAAAAATCACATGTCTACACCTAGTATGGACGAACGCCTATGAGCGAGCCTACTACGACATAACAGTTACATATACCGAACCTTATAAGGTCGGGCAACTATTTTACTTACTTTATTGAGAGAGTTGAGTCAGTATCAGCAGGTAAGCATATCTTCAGATTATCTTTGACTCCCAGTTACTTTCAGTTATTATATTATCAGTTCAGTTTTAGCTTTCAGTTACTATATTTCCTTACATACTCGGTATATTATTTCGTACTGACGTCCCTTTTGCCAGGGGACGCTGTATTTTATGCCTGCAAGTCCTCATTGATAGTTGAACAGACCCTCCCAGCAGACAGAGTCAAACATCAACTTGGTTGGTAAGCTCCACTTCCTCGGAGTTACAACATCTAGACCTTGGAAACCATTTTATATACACAGGTTTGATGGGTAGGTCGAGGCCCTGTCCCGACCATTGTATAGTTCAGTTATCTCTTGAGGTTTGTAGACGAGTCCTGTATAGTTTGTATATCAGTAGATGTTCATGGCGGCCTCATCAACCTGATCAGAATATGGCCTCATCGACCTAAGTTGAGGGTTACCCTCCAGAGTTCATAGTTACAGAGTGGTACGCTCGGGCCAAGTATGGAACCAGGTGCCGGCCACGCCTCTTCAGGTTTGGGGCGTGACATAAATCCTTAGGTTTGTTGAGTCTATGTTATTTTGTTCTTCATTTGTAATCCCATACTACTTTCAAGAAGTGTTTTTGTAGGACAGATTTAAACTACTGTTTGGTTTAGTTTCTTGACTAGAGTTAGTCAAGGTTTATTGCTTTGTAATAGAGTTATTACAAAGGGCTTACAATGGAGTTATTGTAAGGGATGTGGGATTACAAGTTTAATTTCTAGATTGTAATAGTTTATAAACACGCATATAGAAGCGGTAGATGCATTGCATGGATGATAAAAGAGGATTGAAATTTTTTAATGACAAGTCAAGAACCTGGTTCTTGTACCAAAGGTTAGTAGTTCTGTTCATCCTTTAATAAACGTCTTGAAAAGGTACAAATATCAACTGATATATCATCCACCCTTTCAGACCTTACTGTCACGTCCCTTCACTTCAAATCATTCCATCTCCCTCTGAAACGTTGCCTTTCTGCAAGCACAACTGCCATTTTAGAACTGGTTCCTATCTCTCTCTTTATAATTATCCACTCTCATTAAAACTATTCTCCTTCCCTTACAAACCACAGCCCTCCATTAGAACTTCTCCAGAGAACTTTCTCTCTATCTCTTCAATGGATGACATAAACTCCAAAATCCCAGCCTCAATCGTCTCTAATACTGAAAAACCCATTGAGTCCCCCGTCCCCAATGAGTCTTCTGTAACCTCTCCCGTTCTTATCTCTAAAATCATGCCTAACCCAGATTCCCCGTCTCCATCATGTTCCAAGTTGAATATCCCAGAAACCCATAAAATTGTTGATCTTTCTTCTCTATCTTCTTCTAAGTTGACTATCCTAGAAACCCCTAAAATTGTTGATCCTTCTTCTCTATTTTATAAGTTTCCTATTGATAAAAGAAAAAGTACGGTAAAAGTCCTGAGGTCGCAGAGGTTTTCGCCATTATTGCTTCAGATTGCGTGGTGGCTTTGGAGCCTATTGAGCAAGCAAATGTCGCGACCATCTTTGTGGTATTTGCTAATTGCGTCTTATATGAGATAATTTCTCTGAGGAATGAGATACAGGGTATGGGGGAAGAAGGAGCCATGGTGGCTATTGAAGAACCTCACCCCTCTCCGGAAGAGACAGGCCAAGGTTCTCACTCCCAGTTCAGCTTTGCTCCTATATTTGCTGTTGCGCCCTTGGACATTCAAGTCCCTCAGATAAGGTCTAGTGATGAGGAGGATCTAGACAACATTGCTCTTGATGCTTTCATAGTCAAGCGAAGGGTAGTGTCCACTCCTGAGTCTTCTACTAAGTGACCTACTACTAGGTTGCAAGTAAAGGTAGCCTATGACTCTGCCTTTCAAAAGAGAAGAAAAAGCAGTAAGACGAAAAGGAGGAGATTGGCGAAACAAAATGTTTTAGTGTGTGATAAGGTTGTTCCAGTGGTAGAAGTTGAGGAGGAAACAACTGTGGAACCTAGTTCCCTAGTGAGAAGGTCCCAGAAGAAGAAGGAATCTGCTTCCATAGAGAATGTTACAACCCCCAGTTCAAAGTTGAAGGATGTTGTGAGTGAGCTCTCCGTTTCTGATGAGGATGTGTTAGTCAAGTATAAGGGAAAAGCAAAATAAAGTGGTGTGAAGTCTGGCAAACCAAAGTCTGAAACCGTTAAGGAACCTGGTTCTATGAAAAAGCCGCGGAGTGAAACTAGTTCTGCTTCAGAACAATTAAGGCACCAAAAGGTCTGGTATGCGTCAAGTTCTTGCAATGGTTGAGTTTCAACGATGGGGGCATCTGTTCCAAATGGATGCACCCAAGGTATATGAAGATGACGTTCAAAGCATTTATGTCAGCATCTTTCCCATTGATACCGACCATATTTGTGCCTTGGTGAATAAGGTGGACATTGTGTTTGACGTGAGTCTGCTTGGGGATATTCTAAAGGTCCCTACAGATGGTCTGCCTAGTGTGAAAGATGCGTGTCGGTATAATTTCCGGAATGCTGTGGTAAAGGATAATGCGACCCAAAAAGGGGGACCATATTCATTATAAGGCATTACTCCCTGTTTATCTATTGCTCTTTGAGCTAGTGAACAAAGTTATGTTGCCTTGTGCTGAGAGGAGGTCCGTGACCTCTAAGTCTGACCTGTTTCTAATAGAGAAACTGGATGGCTTTAACCTTGTCAACTGACCTGCTATCATGATCGAACACATGCAAAAAGTATCAACCTTCAAGGATGGTAATGATGGTATTCCATATGGGTTTCTGCTTATGCAAGTGTTTATGTTTTTCAAAGTGCCGCTGGGGCAAGCCAAGATAGAAACCAAGAATCAGACTTTCTCACAAACAACGTTGGAAGAATGTGAGTGTATAGAGAAGAATCGGGGGTTAGGCAGTACATCAACCATCTCATAGATCATTAATGCTCAAAATAGTGCAACTGAGGAGATTCGAAGGTTGAAGGTTAGGAATGCTATCCTAGAAGGTCAGCAGGCCGAAGGGGCTCCGGAGTCAAATGAGGAAGTGGCCTGTTTGACAAAAGAGAATGCTGATCTCAGGGCACAAGTGGAGAACCTGAAAGCAGAACTGCTCAATGAGCAAAAGTCGGCCAATTCCCGAATAGACCTAGTTCTCCAAACTCTTGCTGCAACTTCCAAGCCCTCTACTCCTAGTGCCCCCTAAGTACCCCTTCAGTGACCAATTTCTGGATTGACGTTTTTGTTTTTATGACTTAGCAGATGTTTTTTTGTTTTTTTTTGTTTTGATATGGTTGGGATGTATCAGTACTGCTCCCGTTTTCAACAATCCAATTTTGCCTTTGCTTTTTAAGCAGAGTTATATGCTTTATATATAAAATCTATCCTTTTTTATTATCTCATTGGTTTTATTCTCTGTTTCTCTTCTCTATCATGTTGTGTGCATATATGTGGCATGAGTTAGCTGGGTAAGACTTCTTTATGCTGTTTTTCTGCTTGTGTGTTTTTAATAATGCCAAAAGTGGGATGCATAATTGAAATACGGATCTGATTAAGGGGGAAACATAAAGTTAGGGGGAAACTTGTAAAGTTCTTGTTACTTCATCGGGTTATCTTTTCTCTAAATACATGTTATCAATGTCTAAGTTTGTCATCATCAAAAAGAGGGAATTTGATGGGTTTTCAATGTCTTTGCCTTATGTTTTGATGATCTAAAAAACTTAATATAAAAAACCAGATAGGGAATCTGACACACTTGGTACACATTACAAATGAACAGATTCCACCTTAGACTCCAACTAATGTGAACTGTTGCAAGTGTAGAAAATGGAGAAACAAGACAAGGACCAGATCCCTTGTGTTTCCAAGACATCAGTATGAAAGTCAACTATGCACAATTGGAAAGTGAATGCCGCAGAAATAGTGCACACAGTGCAGCAGTTTCGCAGTAACTTGCCTTTGACCTACCAAGTGCTTACATCATTCAAATAATGTCATCAATGGTGTTTTAACAAGAGCATTATAATAAAACATCATTTGAACACATGAGAATTCACTTCAAGCATTCAAGTCTTCTGCAAATAGTGAACTCAATTCTCAAGAGCTTGAAGAACAAAGCTAAATGCTACTATGGACCTGTTCCTAAATCTAGTATTTTGTTATCCTTAGTTGAGTTGTAACTTTGTGATTGTTCTTGTTGTAATTCCTAAATTTCTTAGCTAGAAGCATTGCTTAGGAACCCCCTTGTAAAATCATAAACTTTCTAAGTTTGTGTTGTGACTAGAGTTAGTCATAAGTTAAAGTGTTTGTAACTAGTGAGTCACAAAGTGGCTTGTGGTAAGAGTATTACAAGTTAGTTGAGTTGAGTCATTACAAAGTGGCTTGTAATAGAGTGTTTACAAGTTAGTGAAGTTGAAAGGCTATAAGTGTAGGTCGTGGTTTTTGTCCCCTTGAGTAGGATTTTCCACGTAAAAATCCCGTGTCTCATTTACTTACTGTTTCATTGGTTTTCTCAGTGGAAACTCATAGAGTATCAGGTACTCTATAGTTTGGTGGACTCATATAAACTAACAATTGGTATCAGAGCGGGTTCCTCCTATCAGGCTAACACCTAGGAAGGATCCGTATGGCTGCTCCACCAAATTTTGAAGAAAGTCAATCTACGTACAGACCACCCAGATTTAATGGGCAATACTATGGGTGGTGGAAGATAAGAATGCATGATTTTATCATGACAAGATTACTCCAAGTACAACCCTAAGAAAGCAGCTAAAAGGAACACGATTCTTGATAAGGACTTCAAGAGGAAGAGATCTGCTGACACTGTGGTAAAGCAGACTCTTGCAGTATGGGGAGACTCCTCTAGTGAGTCTGAAGATGAAACTAATGCCGGTGACAGCTCCATGATGGCAGTTGAAAGTGAGGAGAATGAATATGATTCATTGTTTGCTTTGATGGCCCAATCAGATGATGAAGAAGATGATTACAATCACTTCTGTAAATTTAAGGGATGTTTAGAGAAATTTAAATCCTACTCTCCTAAGAAACTTATGTCTTTAGCTAGTGTATTGATTGATGCCTATCATAGTCTTGTGGAGGATAAGCATGCCTTGACCTTAGAGCTAGGAGAAGCTGAACAAACTAGAGATGATCTGATAGTATGTGTTGTTGATGTGAAAGAAACCATTTGTGAGCCGGAGAAAGAAAAACTTGTCTTAACCAAAAAAATTGCTAACATAGAACATGAAAGACATGACTTAGCAATTGTATTTGTTGAGCACAAGGAAGCTATTGAAAACTTCAGAAAAGAAAGAGAAGCCTTGATGAAAAGAGTGACTGAGATAGAGGAAGAAAAAGATGATCTCTTGGTAGTAATTGCAGACCTAAGGGAAACAATAGAGGGACTAGGGACTGAGTCAAAACCTGGAAATTCTGGAAAAGGAAAGGAGATAGCAAGTGAGGAACACATTAGGCTTGAAAACAAGTTGAAGGCTGTAAGAACTAGTTTGTGTGTTGAATCTGAGAAAAAAAAGCATCTCCAGACTGAAATGGAAAGAATAAAAAATGATCTTGAAAAGTCCCTAAAGTGGACCTGGTCCTCAGAAGCTATCACTGCCATGTACGTTAATAATTGTGAAAACAGGCACGGAATAGGGTTCCAGAGGAAGAAAACTCCTTAAAACCCCCATAACAAGTATGTTATAGTACCAGATTACTGGATGTGTACCCACTGTGGGAACACTGGGCATTTCAAGAAAAATTGCCAAGCCATCCAGTCCTTTCAGAAAATCAAAGTGTATGTTGAAAATATAACCACTAAAAAGGGACCAGGTTCCACCCACAAAAAGCACATATTACCTGCATGGACTAAGAGAGCTCTTATTCATCCTCTTGCCTACAACAAGGGACCCAAACTTGCTTGGGTTCCTAATATTAACTCATGATCTCCCTGTGCAGGGAACAATGAAAGGAAGCAGTCAACAATGGTTTATGGATAGTAGATGTTCAAAGCACATGACTGGGAACAACATGGACTTTCTTTCACTAAAAGCCCTGCAAGGAGGGAGTGTATCCTTTGGCAATGGGAAAAAGGGGTACATTCTTGGAGCTGGAAAAGTCGAGAAATCACGCACTCACTCTATTGAGAATGTGTACTATGTCAGTGGTCTTAAGTACAGTATCTTGAGTGTCTCTTAGATCTGTGATAAAGGAAATAAGGTGGATTTTTTGTCCAAGATATGTACAGTTACTAATCTGGTAACTGGTAAAGTGGTACTTTGTGGCCCAGAGATACAAGAACATCTATGTTGCTGATTTCGGGTCCATCTAAAGTGGTGATCTGAGTTGTCTGAAAGCTGTTGATGATGATGCTGAACTCTGGTACAGAAGACTGGGCATGCAAGCTTCTCTCTTCTGAACAAATTAATTCAGAAAGACCTGGTCCATGGTCTGCCCTTGCCAAAGTTCAAGGTACAGAAAGTATGTGATGCTTGTGCTAGAGGAAAGCATATGAAGTCCTCTTTTATGTCTAAAAAGAATGTAAGCACCTCAAAGCCACTCGATCTTCTGCATATGGATTTATATGGCCCTTTGAGAGTGCAAAGCGGGGAGGAAAAAGATACATATTTGTGATAGTAGATGACTATTCCAGATTCACATGGACTCTATTTCTTAGAACTAAAGATGAAACCTTTGAGGTGTTTGTGGCTTTTGTGAAGAAAATCCCGGTAAAGGTGAAGTCTAGAGTCGCGTGTATTAGATCAGATCATGGAACAAAAATTGACAATGCCTAATTTGATGAGTTTTGCAATGAAAATGGCATTACTCACAGCTTCTTAGCTCTAAGAACTCCCCAGCAAAATGGAGTAGTAGAAAGGAAGAATATAACTCTTGAAGAAATGGCGAGAACAATGCTGATCGACAGTGGGATTATAAAGAACTTCTAGGCTGAAGCTGTCAACACTACCTGCTACTTAGTGAATAAGTGCATGATCAGATCTCTCCCGAACAAAACCCCATATGAGTTGCTGAATGGAAGGAAACCCAAACTGACTCACCTAAGAACATTTGGGTCCAAGTGCTATATTCTCAACAATGGAAAGGATCAGCTTGGTAAATTTGGTAAATTTGCAAACTTACAAGATATACAACAAGCGGACTCAATGTGTTGTGGAAAGTGTTCATGTTATCTTTGATGAGTCTTATCCTTCAAGTAAGAAACGTGCTAAAGATGATCAAGATGGAGAGCCCTTATTGGTTTCTGGTGAAGTCATTGACATGACAAATGGAAAGGTAGATATGATGAGCCAAGTGAAAGAGCCGAGTGGAGACAATACTGTCTATTATACAATGGAAGCAGACACCTCAATTACAACCACTGAAGCTAAAGAAATAGTGGTTGATGAAGTACAGGGTACTCCACTAATACCTGAGAGAAGAACACAAGAGAACCAGTTAGATATACCCACCTCCTCTACAAATGAACCTCAAATGTCTAACTGGAAACACAAAAGTTCTCATCCTCTTGACAACATAATCACTCCTCTAGATTTTGGAGTGCAAACCGGGTCAAATGCCAGAAATTTACTTGCCTTCTCAGCCTTTCTCTCCCAAATAGAACCCAAAAATATCAAGGAAGCCTTGAAAGATGCAGATTGGATTACAACCATGCAAGATGAGTTGCATCAGTTTGAAAGGAACAATGTCTGGCACCTGGTACCTAGACCCTTAGATCGAACCATTATAGGAACCAGGTGGGTACTAAGGAATAAGCTTGATGAACATGGAAACACTACAAGGAACAAGGCCAAGCTAGTGGTTCAAAGCTACAATTAGGAGGAAGGGATTGATTATGATAAAATGTTTGCTCCAGTTGCTCGCATAGAAGCAATTAGAATCCTAATCGCTTTTGCATCTCATATGGAATTAACCTTGTTCCAAATGGATGTTAAGAGTGAATTTCTGAATGGACATCTTAAGGAAGAAGTCTATGTGAAGCAACCTCCAGGGTTTGAATGTCATGAACACCCTAAATATATGTTTAAACTAGACAAAGAATTGTATGGGTTGAAGCAAGCTCCTCTTAGAAAATGGCTTTACTAGAGGGAAGATTGACAACACCTTGTTCATAAAGAAACGGGGAAGGAACCTGCTCATTGTTCAGGTCTATATTGATGATATCATTTTTGGGGCAGCAGCTGATTCTCTTTGTGAAGAATTTACAAAACTCATGGGAAGTGAGTTTGAAATGAGCATGATGGGGGAACAACTGAATTTCTTCTTGGGTCTTCAAGTAAAGCAGTCCACAAACGGTACATTTATTTGTCAGCAGAAATACATCAACGAGGTCTTGAAAAGGTTTGATATAGAAGAATCAAAAGTATTAGACACTCCCATTGCAACAGCTACTCGACTGGATATGGATGAAACTGGATCTCCTGTGAATCAAACTATGTATAGAGGCATTATTGGGTCTCTTCTCTATCTCACTGCCAGCATACCTAGTATTGTCTTCAGTGTGGGGTTATGTGCAAGGTTTCAATCAAATCCCAAGGAATCTCATTTGTAAGCTGCTAAAAGAATTTTGAGATACCTTAAGGGAACACAAGACCTGGTCCTGTATTACCCTTCAGGAAACAGTTTTAATCTCATTAGATATGCTGATGCTGACTATGTATGTTATCTTGTGGATAGGAAAAACACTTCTAGAATGGCTCACGTTTTTCGATCATTTCTCGTCTCTTGGGGCACAAGGAAGCAAAACTTAGTGGATGTTTCAATAGTTGAAGTAGAATATGTAGTTGCAGCATCCTGCTGCACTCAACTCCTATGGATTAAGCGGCAACTGGAGGATTTTGGGTGTTTAATGAGTGTATGCCTCTACTATGTGATAATACCAATGCACTCAACATGACCAAGAATCCAGTTCAACATAAAAAAATCAAGCACATTGATGTGAGACAGCATTTTCTGAGGGACAATGTAGAGAAATGGTTGATCTGTATGAAGTTCTACAGCATAGAGCACCAAATTGCAAATATCTTCACCAAAGCATTGAGTTAGGAGCATTTTGAAAGAAACGGGGTAAAGCTGGGGCTATTGAAGCCAAGTTGAGAACCTGATTCCTCATCAATTGACTATAACAATCACCTTCAGGTAAAACTAGCTAAAGTGTTTTCTGGCCAAGTCTAACTCACTTCAATACTATTGTAGGTAAACACGCATGATGATCATAGAAGATGTAGATGCATTGCATGAATGATAAAAGAGGATTGAAAACTTTCAATGACAAGTCAAGAACCTAGTTCTTGTACCAAAGGTTAGTAGTTCTATGCATCCTTTAATACAAGTCTTGAAAAGGTACATGTCACGACCTAAGCAGATGGGCTGCGACGGGCACCCTGTACCTTACTCAACTGAGTACGACCATAACGTAACTTTTCATGTCATAGTATCATATATAACTGATTTGGAGAGGCTACCGTGAAATAGGTATAATACAACAGGTAATGCTAACTTATACATAAGACATATGGGCCTTAAAGACCAAAATAACCACATAAACATTGAACATAGGGTGACAAGGCCATACCATCTTTTACGTACATGACATCTGTCTACAAGCCTCTAAGAATACATAATTTTCATAAAGGTCGGGACAAAGTCCCACCATACAAAACAATACATATCTAACTCATACTAACCAAACAAGCAACTCCAAAGCAAATGAAGTGCACCAACATATTCCGATGAGCTGATAGCCTACGTGGAGGGCTCTCGACCCACCTATTGGGACCTGCGGGCATGAAACGCATCCTCCCTAGGCAAAAAGGGACATCAGTACGAATAATGTAGTAAGTATGTAAGGCATATGAATAAGTACATAACAGACATGTAGGAAATATAGAGTAAATGACTCCACCTGTAAATCTGGATAACTTTGTAAATCATGAAATAATTATAGTGTCATGCATATGCGTATGAATGTCATGTCATGCATAGGTACATGTGTCATAACATCATCAGGCCTTTGAGGGCATCCCATCATATCATCTCGGCCACTGTGGGAAAAATCATCAACGTATACCAGTTAATCAGGTGCGGTGCATATATAATGCCATAAACTTTCCCATATCCCATATACATATACATATATATATACACGTATATATATAAATATATATATACATATACATATACATATATATATACATATATATATATATATATATATATATATATGCGTATATAACGCTATCTGGTCATGGGTCAATGTACATGAATGCAATGCATGAAAAGTACGTTAATAAAACCTTTCGGAATGTCATAGGACCATTTTGCCTTTGACTAATATCATAAAGTAAACACTTTTCAACTTTCATATTTTTCTGAGACCAATGAATAGATGATAGAATATTATGACACATTGAAATTCAAGAACATAGATATCTCTAATACTTCTATGAATAGAGTCATTTTTGGAATATGTGCATTTGCTCATTTCGTTTGTGTTGTATAGATCATGCCAAACGAAAGAAGGGATAGCCTTAACATACCTGGAGTAGGAAAAAATCCGTATAATATTCTTTGTAGGAGCTCGAATCGTCACTGTTCTAACATTTTAATTGTTGAAAGCTTTGAAGTAGCTAATGTTCTTTGGATTATAAAATGCTAATGCCCTTTGGAATTGTAAAAGCCCTAAAGTTCTTGTTGATGAAAGGTTTTGAAATAGCTAAAGAAAGCTAATGTCTTCAAGATAAGAACAAAAAGGCTAACGTTTGTTTGGGTTTTTGCCAAATTTTAATGTCTTTGAATTGTGTAATAATTCACAAGGCATGTAGTGTCCTTTCCTTTGTTATTTAATTGCCACCCATCAAAGAAATGACTTAGTCATTTCTTTACAATGTGGCTAGCTGCCACGTTAGAAGGGGAGGGGTGGAATTTATTAAATTATCCACTTATTAGTTAATTAGGTAGTGTTTCGTTACCCGTAAATTAACCAATTACCCGTATAATTAAGAATTATTTCCACTTACTTAAAATACTACTCTCTTTTAACATTCCTTGTAAACCTTATGGTCATGTAGTATCTTGTATGGCACTAGTCCATAAATATCGGGTATTTTAGTTCGGGCCATATTTTACCCCAAAATGTCAAATTTTGACGAAAATTTATTTTCTTTGACTTGCTTCCCCTTTCACCTCCACGAATTTACTCATTACTTGTGAAATAGCACAATCCTTATAATCTCCAAATAATATTTTACTTGGACTGATGTCAATTACCTTACGGTAAGTTCAACGTACAATACTACAGGGTGCAACATCGTCGTAACCTAATACTGCGAAGCATAACATCACCGTAATGTAATACTGTAGGGTGCAATACTGTCGTAACATAATATTGCGAAGCGTAACATCATCGTAATGTAATACTGCAAGGCATAACATCATCGTAATATAATACTGCAGGAAGTAACATCATCGTAATATTGCTGAGTGTAACATCATTCCCCCCTTTGGAACATTCGTCCTCGAATGTTGACTGATGCTCTTATTATTTTCATAACTTATAGCTCTTGTGAATACCTTAATACTCCCCTTTCCATTTAAGTAGTTGCTCTGTGAATAAATCCAAAGTCTAGGGTATTTTCCCCTTTAGTCTTTTTGCTCATATCATGACTTGTGGTCGAAATCTTTCTAATCTCGCAACTGCTGCTACCTCTTGTCATGCAGCCTGTATGACCTGGCTTTGTAAGTGCACTTATGCGATTCATTTTTCCTTTTTCCTTTTAGCTTTTAGTCAATCTCTAGGCCTTACTTTGTAAACATATACCATATCTTATTTCATAGATCCAATTATGCATTCATATGGCTTTATTGCATCTACATGGGTCATACTATACAATAATTATTTACTTCAATTTGTCGTTATTGGGGTATGCTTACCTAACTCCCAGTTACTTTTGTTGCCTATCCTTTAGATATAAATCTCAGTCCTTTAATGCTTCTTCATTACCATTCGTCTTCAGAAGTATGGCATAATCTCATATCATACTTTGTACCATATATCTGTCCATTGTTGATTCACCTCAATATTGATCTACAATCCTCCACTTGAAGATTTAAAACTTCTTACATAATGCATTGCCATTAGGGCTTATGTTGCATTGATGAATATTTGAAGTGATTTCCATAATCGTATTTCATAGTGTCTCGATGTAATTCACCTTATGGGGGTATCCTAATCTCGTGTCGTCAGTGAAATCTTTTCTCCTTCTCTTTTTTTTTTCAAAATCATTATTCAAATGAAGGTCCAAATGTCATTCTTTATCTACCACAGTCACACCCTTATCTCTTTTAAATGATATTAGTCTTAGACTCCTTTGAGTTCATTCAGGCTAAACTGAGCTGTCTATGACTTAGAGAAACCATTAGATCATTTCTTTCATGGGTTTAATCCTTAGAACATATCTATTCTCATCACCTTCTCACTTACCCTTTCGTATCCTTACTCTTGCCTTCCTAAAACCTTGTCATTTTTCCATTGATAGGTTTTACTTAAACCTTATGCTTCTTATGTTTTGATGATATAACAAACTTATCGTAAGAACCAGATCGAGAACCTGCCACACAGGATACACATCTCATATGAATTGGTCGAAGCTTGAACATCTGCAAATGGATGAATGACCACATGAAGGAACACAACAGGGACCCGATGAACTTGTCCCTTAGGGTTCTTCGACAAAAGCACAAGTCTATGACTCTACTCCTTCAACATAAAGAGAAACACAACAGGGACCTGCTCCCTTAGGGTTCTCTGACAGAAGTACAGGTCAAAGTGCATAGCTGAAACGTACCAGAAGAAAGTTTCTATTAGGAAACTGTTACAGAAGAGGAACACAACTAGGACCTGGTCCATTGTTATGTCCTGGCAGAAGTATAAGGACCTTGTCCATTGGTATGTCCTGACAGAAACACCAAGTCCAGCTGGAGCGCAACTGCCCAGAAGTGGTTGTGCAGATAGTGCAATAGTCACTTCTCACTGGGTAGAAGTACACCAAGAGTTGACATCACTATCCATGGAGTTGACATCACTATACATTGTGATATCATTTGTGATAAAACTACCTGGTGCAAGACACACCATCACTTGTGCATTCAGTGATATTCTCTCAAGAAGAAGAAGCATTCATCCGTCATTGAAGTAACTGGTGTATCAAGAACAAGAAGACAACTCAACTAAGGATCAGTTACTAAACGAATCTTATGTAAATCTATAGTTGAGTTGTAATCTTGTTAATTGCTTTAAATTGTAATTCCTAGTTTGCTTTCTTAGAAGCACTGCTTTAGGAACAAACCAAATTCGTAAACTTTATAGTTTATGTTGTGACTAGAAATAGTCATAAGTCAAATCCTCTGTAAGTAGGAGAGTTAGAGAGTGACTTGTCGTGGTTGCATCACAAGTTAGTTTGAAGCCTTTACAATTAGAAGTATTGCAAAGTGGCTTGTAATAAGTAGATTACAAGTTAGTTGAGTTAAAAGCATTCAAGAATAGGTCGTGGTTTTTTGATCCCCTTGTGTGGGATTTTTCCACGTAGAAAAATCTCTGGCTTCCTTTACATTCAGTCTTTACTGCATTCTACGTATTCGTCTCATACCGGACCAGGTACTCCAATAGTTTGGTGGACTCATATAAGCTATCAATTGGTATCAGAGCTGGTTCCTCCTATCAGGCTAACACCTAGGAAGGATCCTAAATGGCTGCTCTACAAAGCTTTGAAGAAGGACAATCAACTTATAGACCTCCCATATTCAATGGTCAATACTACAGATGGTGGAAGACTCGGATGCATGACTTCATAATGGCTGAAGATTCAGAACTATGGAACATCATTTGTGATGGTCCACATGTTCCCATGAAGAAACTTGAAGAAACAGGACCATTGGTGCCCAAAGGGAGAAGAGAGTACAACGACATTGACATAAAATCTGTTGAAAAGAACTATCGTGCCAAGAAAATTTTGATGTGTGGCATAGGACCTGATGAGTACAACAGAGTATTAGCTTGTGATACTACCAAAGATATATGGGAAGCCTTACAAACTGCACATGAAGGAACCACTCAAGTCAAACAATCCAAGATCGACATATTGACCATTGAATATGAGCTCTTCATGATGAAAGATGATGAGTCTATACAAAATATGTACACCAGATTCAACTCCATCATAAATGAGCTCCACTCACTTGGAGATGTCATTCCCAGAAACAAGCTTTTAAGGAAAATTCTCAGTGTTCTACTCGGGTCTTGGGAAAGTAAGGTAAATGCCATCACTGAAGCTAAAGATCTACAGACTCTGATCATGGATGAGTTGATTGGTAATCTAAAAACATACGAGATGAAAAGAAAGAAAGACAATGAAAGAAGAGAGCTTAAGAAGGAAAAGAACCTCGTGCTTAAGGCTGAAAGGAGTGATTCAAGTGATGAAGATAGTGACATGGCCTATCTTACTAAGAGATTTCAAAAAATGGTTTGAAGAAATGGTGGCATACCAAAGTGGGACAGTTCAAGTAAAACAAGGAAAAACGATCTCTATCACAGATGTGGAAAGTTAGGGCATTTCATCAAAGACTGCCCACTCGCGAAACAGGAGCAATACAAGCAAAATCCTGACAAAGCAAGCAAAAAGAACCTGGTTCCAGATAAAAGGTTCGATCAAAAAAGCACTGCAGACAATGTTGTTAAGCAGTCTCTTGCTGCTTGAGGAGACTCCTCGAGTGAATCTGAAAGGGAATAAAAGGCAAAAAACAGTTCCATGATGGCAGTGGAAACTAAAGCAACAAAATACGATTTATTGTTCGCACTGATGGCTCAGTTAGATGATACAATGAGGTAAACTTCAGGGATGTTCAGAGAAATATGAAATCCTACTCTTCCAATAAGCTAAGGTCTTTATCTAATATCCTAGTTGATGCATATTATAGCCTTGTAAATGATAAGGAGATCCGAACCAAAGAACTAGGAGAGGCAGAGCAATCTAGAGATAATCTAGTGGTCTATGTAGTGGGCTTAAATAAGACCATAGCAAACCTTGAAAAAGAAAAGGAAGCCTTGAATGAAAAGATAACCAGTGTCGAGAATGAGAGAGACGATCTAATAGTAGTAGTAGTTGATCTAAAAGAAATGATAGAAGGCCTTAACAATGAGAAACACACCTTAGAAGATAAAGTTGCATCTACTGAGGAGAAAAGGGATGACATGTTAGTAATATGCACTGATCTAGAGGAAACCATTGAGGGCCTCAATAGAGAACTTAGGAATGTAAGTCTTGTGAAAGGGAAAAAAGTAGCTAGTGAGTAAGTCTTGGGAAAGGGAAGGGAGTAGCTAGTGAGACGCACATCATACTTGAAAAGGAGTTAACCGTTGTAAAAACGAGTCTTTGTAGTGAACTCAAGAGGAATCATCAACTCCAAGCTGAATTGGAGAAAGTGAGAAATGACCTTGAGAATTCTCTGAAATGGACCTGGTCCTCAGATGTTGTCACTAACATGTATCTCAAAAACAGCGGGAACAAGCAGGGTATCGGGTTCCTAAGGGAGAAAACTCCCTAAACCCGCATAACAAGCATGTTACTGTACCTGATAACTGGCTATGTACCCATTGTGGGAACAATGGACATTTTAAGGAAAATTGCCAGGCCAGGGTTTAGTCTGCCCAGAAAAACAAAGTGTTCTCTAATGAAGTGACAACTAAAAGGGGACCAGGTACTACTCGCAAAAAGAGGATGTTGCCTGCATGGACTAGGAAATCCCTCATTCATCCTTTTCATAGTAACAAGGGAATCAAACTAGTTTGGGTTCCGAAAACTACACATTGATTTACATGTGCAGGGAATAGTGAGAAGAAGCAGACTGCAATGGACTATGAACAATGGATGCCTAAAACATGCAGCTGAAAATATCATGAATTGCTTCTCACTGAAAGCCCTTGCTGGAAAAGGAATGTATCCTTGAGGAGAAAGTAAAGGGTACATTCCCGGTGAATGGAAAGGCAACAAGGTTCCTTTTCCACTCTAGTAGGAACGAGCACTATGTGAATGGCCTAAAAGGATGCAGTCACCAATCTAATAATTCGTCAAGTAGTCTCAGTGAACGAAGGAATCAAGAATAGTTACTTCTGATTAGTCATTAATTTCCACAAGCTGGCGGTATGAGATGAGTGAAGTCGCAACCATGGCATGAAGGATTGGTATATGCAAACTTCTCACCTCCGAGACTAGGTCAGCGGTCTGCCAAACTCAAGTGTCACTTGGACATGAGTCCACAACAATGATGAAGAAGGAGGAGTGTCATGCCCCCTTTTTCCTCGCGGAATCGGGCTTATGACATTTGGAGGGACAACTCATCCCTTTTGGGAATTAGGTTTGATTTGAAGAGTCTCCACCTAATGATTAGGGTGTATTAGGACACCAAGAGGGTTTGGTTTGAGTAACCAGAGATTGGGTAAGGGCTTGAAATTATTCCAAGGGGAAGGTGTTAGGAACCCCTTAGAATCCACTAGTGTGGTTCCCGGCTAGACAATTATTGTGAGTTTAGGGTACAATTAACATATAGACAAATAAAGCTCAAATAGGAGGGTATTTCACATATAAAGGTTTGAAAATAGACAAAGTTTAAAAGAGCAATTTTAGGAAGAAGATTCTATAATGAAAATGTTAAAGAAATAAGAATAAAGGAAATGGGGGTCCTAGGTTTACTAAAAATATGGATCACCCCACACAACGTCCGGTAATCACTCCTCAATGAAGGGCTACACGTGACATTATCGCGTGGTCATCATATCCATATCTACCCTTTCTACCCTGTTAAGGTATTTAAAACGCGGGTTGGTCTCGTTTACTTATTGCATGCTATTACCCGTCCCAATCTTATCAGTCCCGGAGGCATTCAGGATTGCTAATCCTAAAAGGGAGGGGTATTAGGCTTATTTGTAGTTTCAAAGGTAAAACTTTAAGGCTACATACAAAAACACATATTGCAAATTAGGGGGAAAGCATATAACAAACAAAGGCCCAGATATACCTCCTTAAATAAAGAAGCACGTAATTAGTATGACTTACACATACTGTTTTAGCTCTGATTTTTAAAAAAAAGTATTAAAGACGAGGGAGAGGAAATTGTTGAGACAGTTTCAGCTTATCACATAACTCAGATAAGAAGTCCGAATCAGGCCTACCTGCTGGTTGTAATTATTAACAGAAACAAAATTAGCTTATAATTATCAGCCTAAGGCTTACCTGAGTGTTGGACAAGGATCCTATAGACATGGTATCTACTAGATTCAGAAAACAATGAAACAACAAGGCTCGAAGTAAACTGTTTTGAATGCATACTCGTGAAACTTGCTAAGTGATAGAATCAGATTGTTAAAAGAGAGTAAGGATTTGACGAATTGATTAGAAGTCCTGCGGCTGATAGTAGCCATTATTACTGGGTGACTTAGATTTTTTATTAGAAACCCCTATAGGCATGCTTTTTATACATTGTTGATTTTTTCAAACCTTATAGACATGGTATCTAGATACAGAATTTCTTTTTACACCTATGAGCATGGCATCTATCTGTAATGGAATATACAGAATTGGACATTCCTATAGGCATAATTTCTATATGAAGTTAAATATGTAGAACCCTATAGACGTGATTTCTAAGTGAAGTTTGAACATGCAGAATTCAGAACATCCTATAGGTATAACTTCTATATGCGTTTTAGTATGCAGAATTCAAAATACCTATAGACATGGTATCTATGTGAGATTGGGATATGTATAATTCAAAATGGCCTATAGGCATGATTTCTATATGCATTTGAGTATGCAGAATTCAAAATACCTATAGACATGGTATCTACCCTTTGCATACATAGTTACCTACCCTTTTCACTAACCATCCCCAAGAGTTTATTACAAATTATTATAGCCCGAAATAAATAAAATTACATCAGAACCTATAAAAAAAATACAACTAGAGGATGCCTGATTCTTGACTTCCTCTTTGAGTTATGAGATAGACCAACTCAAAGAGATCCAAAGCCTTTCTCCCATTTGAGTGTGTCAAAGTTCCCCAAGAGCCTCAATGAGACTCCGGGCAATGCTCACACCCAAATTGCGTTATCAGAATGGGGGTCAGTACAATATGGAAGTGTCAGCCCTCAAGTGTCCATGTTTAGAGGGAGCTCAATGGATCCCAAGGCAAGACTCACAAGAGGGGGGCAGAACTTAAAGGCTAAGAGAGAGTGCAAGTGCAGAAACAGAACTTGAAGAACTAGGGGAGTAAAGGAAAAGGGAAAGGGGTGCTACAGAAATAATAACTTCACACAAAAGGGATTCAGGGGTTGGGAACTGATTGCAGAGGGCCCTTGTGCCCGAGCATTAATTGATTCTGGGAATACGTAGCAATAGGGAATGTTGTTATGCCGACAGAATATACAACATACAATGGTAGCGTGAGGTTACAATCCTAGGGGATCAAGTTTGAGTCATAGATAGCAATATTTTAATGTTGTCATGCCTCAAACAACCATCATCGTAAACCACACTTAGAATACACAATAGAGGTAGAACAGGAAGAAGGAGGATGCTAAATAAGTATTGAACTAAACACAAGCAGTAGGCAGACAAGAGGAAAAAATGTTAAACAGACACATTGTTGTGGTGCTGAATCTTAATTAGAACATACCAGTTCAAAGAAAGCAAATAGAGAGAGAAGCAGGTAGCAAGATTTGCAAACATGCCACAAGTAACAAGAGAGAATACTTTTAAATGTGAGTATGAGTTCAGAAAATTACGAGTGTTGGATGTTGTGTTAATGAAAGAGTCATGTATTTATAGTGTAAAAAACAGGCAGAAATAAGGTAAGAAAAATAATTATGGAACTGGGTATCAATTAAAACAATCAGTATAAGACTTCCTTTATTTAAGGAATTCAGACTTAAACGGTAATGAGCAAAAGTTAAGGAAAGAAATAAAATAAGCATCTTGTGCAAAGTAGGCAATTAGGGGTAAATACATATGAGTTTAATTAAGGGCAGAGTCTTGAAATACACGGTTAAAACAAATAAGGTAAGAATCAATTAGTACACAGTAAATCAAGGAATCAGAGATTTGTAACTATTGGTCCATGAATAAACCAAGTCAAAAAGGCTAAGGAAAGCTTTAGACTCAAAACAAGTAACAGGGCAATCAACAAACAAGGAAAGAAATAAATCAGACTTACACAAAAGGAAGTCTGAAATCATTCAAAAAATTGAAAGCCATTTAGAGGGGAAGTTCAGCACATATAAAGAGTACACAAGTATTAGACATGCGAGGCTGAATTTAGGATGAAGAAAAAGTGTCGTGCAATTGCACAATCAGTAAGTAGTAGACAATAGGAACATGGTGATCACAAGGTAACTCAACAATGGAGAAGAGAGAGTATCAAATAACATACAAAGGGTCCAGTAGAAGAACCTTAGAAAAGTTTAGTAGGGAATCAGAATCATATAAAGAAACCAAGGTTTAAACAAAGATTTCAGGACTCAGTTGAGCAACAGATGAAACAATCTTCAGAAACTCGAAATAGGTCCAAAAAAGTTAGGGTTTTTAAAATCAAACAAGTTCAGAGATGAAGAACAAGCAAATCACATAGCCAATGGTCTCAAAACTCGGATGAACCCCCAAATTCTAGGGATTTTACCATTAATCGAGTATTGAGACGAAAACAAGTAAATCAGGCAGAAATACTAATGAAATAAGTTCAGAAATCTCAGAAAGGAACCGAGACCTTTAACATGCATCTTCCAGTAAAAGAAACTCATGAGAAACATAGTAAAAAAACAACATGCAAAACGCAATAGAAGAACTCATAAGAACATGGTAGAAGAAAAACATAGGAAACACAGTAGAAGGGTTCGTAAGAACATAGTAGGAGAGAAACACAGTAGAAGAAACAAATAGTAAAAGAAACACACAAGAACTTAACGAAAATCAGAGAAGCATCTCAATAAAACCTTAAATCGGAAAGATAAAGTTTTGAAAGCATAGTTTTTGAAAGAAATCTCGGGAAACCATTTAAAAGCTCAGGGAAAACATAGATCTAGAACGGATCTAAAGAAATCAAAAGAGCATCAAAAGCCAGGGTTTCAGAGGAATCCAAAATGGTGAGAAAGGCTTGGAAAGCCGTTGATCTGAGCAGGAGAAGTCGAGATCAGGTTCGAACAGCCATGGCTTGCCGGAGCAAGGCCGGAGACGGCCATAGAACTCGAATAAAATGAAGCCTGGACCAAGCTTCTTCGTGGTCAGGCCTTGAATATTCAATAACCCGGCGTGTAGGAGTTATAGGTGGTCGGTATAAGACTTCAGTTGCCTTGGAAGCTATAGATTCCGGTGGTTTTAGGGTAGAAATAGAGGGAGGCGGCTAGGGTTTCTGAGAGAGAATTTGGAAAAGGGGGAATCCAGGGGCGGCTACCGGTGAGAAATGAATAGGGTTTGGGGGGTATTGGGGAATTAAAAAGGAAAGAAAGAGTGTGAGCTATTGATCTGTTAGATCAACAGCTGGGATTAAAAAAGGGGCCGGGTGGGTTATTTTAAAGGGTCGTGGGTCGGGTAATTTCAGGAATTGGGCCGGGTAATGAGATGTGAAATTGGGTTTAATTGGGGTGCCAAATCCGGCCAGAAGTGAAATGAAATGGGCTAACATTTAAATAGCCACTTTTCCCTTGTTTAATTTATAAAAATAGTAAAATAATTTTTCGGAGTAAATTAAAGGTACTAAAATGATTAATAATATATAATTATGAAAATAAAAATAATGGAGTAAATTTTATAATTATAAACACAATTAAATCTTAAAATAGGCTAATACTGCAATTATATGCAATTTAGCTTAAAAATACTAAATAAATTTGTAAAAATATGGAAAAATATGTTGGCTATATTTTAGTATAAATATGAGAATATAATAAGTGAATTGCCAAAATGACAATTTTGGAGAATAATTATTGGGCTTTTCTTGATAAAATAGGGCAATAAATTGACTTAAAAATTAAGAGAAAAATATTAAAACTTTGGAACATACTTATATATGCATATACATGCTATTTTGAAAGTATTTTTCATATTAAAAATATACAGGAAAAAATTGGGTATCAACAGCTGCCCCTCTTTACCCGGGAAGGATGAAAGAGTTGTCGGGTAAAGATATGATGGCCAATTTTGACCATGGATGTCACAGCAAAATGGCATAGCTGAAGGAAGAACAGAACTGGAAAATGCTGCATGGTGGGTGCTTATCGCCTATGCAACCACCAAGAAATTCTGGGCAAAAGGAAAGAATACTGCTCTCTACCTTGAGAACATGTGTCGAACCAGGTCCTTCCTAAAACAAAACTCACCAGGAACCGCCAATTAGAAGAAAGTGCCTTGTTCCTAACAACATGAAGGATCAGCTTGGGAAACACAATGCAAATTGACGTGTGAACGAAGTCTTCTGGAGAACAACCCACAAAACAAGACATCAAAGTCCTTAACAAAGACTCTTGTCATGGTTCATGCCTCATCCCTTGAGAGATCATCCTCTGATGGTCAAAATGAAGAAGGGAATTATATGTGGAAGGTATTGTGAAACCGAAGATCAATCTACATAGATTTGCATCAAAGCCTCGAAGTAGGGAATATTCTGGATCAATCAGGATGAACATGGTGTCATAAAAAGTCTGATGAAGAACCTGATCTATCATTAGTTGGATCTACAAGACACCGTTAGGTAAAAAATAGTTGAAGTGTTTTCTAACCAAGCTTATCTTACATCAATACCGTTGTAGGTAAACACGTGTACGATCATAGAAGCTAAAGGTACAGATGTGAACTACGAGAAAGAAGCTGATAAAACTCTTTTCAAAAATTGTTCTGGCATCAGGTCCCTATACTCCGGGTTAGTAGTAATGTGCTTAATTTTGCATGCCCTTTTCTAAACAAAAAACATACAAATATTTTGTGACTCAGCTGCCACATTATCCAACTTTTCAACGTCTGTGTGTCATGTCTTGTCCATTAAATCCCTTTATCTCCTCTGCATGGTAACACTTCCCCATAAACCTACCGCTGTTTTCTGAACTATTCAGAACCTATTTCTCTCTCCACTCATCATTAGTTCTTCTTCCAATAAAACTCTCCTTCTCTCTCACGGCTAGTCATGAACCTTCATCCCCTTTGTAGAACCAGGATCATCTTCTCATCTTTCTCTTTCTCTCCTTGCTCATCTACCAAGCTCTCATCTAATGGCGATTGAACAATCATCTAGTTCTCCCAACATTGACACCACTCCCACTTCACTATCGCCTTTGAAACTATTCCCTGAACACCACTATTTCACTCCTTCTACCACCTTACATGCTCTTGATTCCTCATCTACTCCTATAGTTTTCCCATTTCTAATAAACCCTCTCTACCATTATTTTGGGAACCCTATGACTAGTCAATCCTACGATCTCATCAAGGACCACACAGAAATTCATACTCATCAAGTGTTAGAAGTCCCTAAGGAAGATATTAATCAGTATCTGAACTCATCTATGTTAGAATCAGCGACTCTTAAGGAGTCACCAGTAAAGGAAGCAGCTCATAACATCATGGCTATAGCTGCTGAGAGATTGCTAAATGAAGGAGAATATCTCTCGTCTTAAGTACCAAGGGGAATAAATTCCATTCCTAGAAGATATAAGAACCACAACACTACTCGAGTCATTAGCTCATGAGATACTTTCAGGGAAGGCTCCTGATGAACCTGACTCTTTTCCATGCAAACCCACTCCTGCACCTCCTGTTCATTCCAAGCTCTTGGAGTCCTCTTCCAAATCACCCATCCCCAAGTCACTTCAACAAGAGAATTCTGAATCCTCATTGCAGAAAAGTAAGAAAAGTGTAAAGACAAGGAAAAGGAGGAAAATGAATCCAAAGGAATTCATCAAGAGTGTGTTAGTAAGCCGGGCAAACAAAGATGCTTCTAGGGAACCTGGTTCATTGGTGCAACAGTCTATGACAATTAAGGAAATTGTAGAGGAACAGAAAGGGTCATCCATGAAAATAGCTACAAGTCTGAATGGAGTCAAACTGAGCTAGCAGTGTCTGAAGACAATACTGTGGGGGCAGCAAGATAGAAAGGAAAGTCTACCGAAGGGACTAGCAAACAAAAAAAGGAAACTGTTAAGGACCCTGGTTCAACAAGGTCTTTGACCTGTGATGGTGTTCTATGGCGGTATAGGTTAAGAACTCAAAAAGTGTTGTGGGGTCGAACATTTGATCCAGCAATTTCGGATATGGCAGGCATGAGACAAATTTTGGAGATTGTGGAGTTTCAACAATGGGAACACCTGTTTGAAGGGAGCATGCCTCTGGTATAGGAAGATGCAGTGCAAACCTTCTATGCTTCTCTTTTTACTACTGAGGAGGATCACATCCGTGCGCTTGTAAATAGAGTGGATATTGTACTCGACGTCTCAACGTTGGGTAAAATTCTCAGAATTTCGTGTGAAGGTGTGTCCTCAGTTAAGGATGTCTGTGGAATAAACTTTTGGAGAGCCATCATGAAAGAGCAAGCTATTTAACAAGGGGAACATATCCATAAGAAGGTATTGCTTCCTGAGGACCAACTTCTCTTTGAAATGGTCAATAAAGTACGCCTACCCCGCTCTGAGAGGCGCTCCATTGCTACAAAATCATATTTGGTCCTGATGGAGGCACTTGATGAGATTGTGACAATCAATTTGCCAACAATCATGATGGATTATATGCAGAAGGAGGCAAATTTAAAGGGTGGAAATCATGGGTTACCTTATGGCATTCTCCTCACTCAGATGTTCAGATTCTATAAGGTTCCCTTAGGCAACCCCAGAGTGGGCACACACAAGCAAACCTTCTCTAAGACCACTCTAGAAGAATGTGAATGTATAGAAAAGGTTGGTGGAAGCATCTCGACCATTTCTCAGCTGATAAACGCTCAAAATGCAGCCTCTGAGGAATTGAGAAGGCTGAGGGCTCGAAATGCCATACTGGAGGCCCAAATTAGCTAAGCAGCTAAGGGACCTGATTTTGTACAAAAGGAGGTTGCCCGACTGAGAAAGGAAAATGAGAGACTTCGGGCTCAATTACTTGAAGAACAACTGACTGCAAATGCTAGACTAGACCGGGTTCTCAAAACCATTGTTGTCTTTTCCTCTAAACCCTCTTCCTCGAGTATTTCCTATAATCCTCTTAGTGTCAAGTTATTTTTGCTCCAACATCCTGTGGCTGCTGTTTTTCTTGTGTTTACTTGTTTTTGTTTGGTTTGTGGTATGTTGAACTTACTCATTACTGCTCCTGACTTGCTCAGTCCAATATAAACATTAATGAAACAGCTCCTCTTTCTTTGCATGTACAATACTTTGTTCATTTGGCTTCTCTTTTCTGTCATGTTGTGTGCACATATATGGCATGAGCTAGCTGTGTTAGACTTCTTTATGCTTATTACCTGTTTGTGCTCTTCTTCCTAGCTATTCTTTTTAATGATGCCAAAAGGGGGAAGTTAGTATGGGGACTAAGGGGGAACTTCATGTAGTTCTGGCATCTTATCTGTCTAGGGAGATCTGAGATTAAGGGGGAACTTCACGTGTAAGTAGTTCTGGCATGGGACTTTGATTAAGGGGGAACTTCGTGTAGTTCTGGCATCTCATCTGGTTATTTCTGCTCTAAACAAATGTTGTCCATACTTAAGTTTGTCATCATCAAAAATGGGGAAATTGATGGGTTTTACTTAACCTTATGCTTCTTATGTTTTGATGATCTAACAAACTTATCATAAAGAACCAGATCGAGAACCTGCCACACAGGATACACATCTCATATGAACTGGTCGAAGCTTGAATATCAGCAAATGGATGAACGACCATATGGAGCAACACAACAGGGACCCGATGACCTTGTCCCTTAGGGATATCCAACAAAAGCACAAGTCAATGACTGTACTAATTCAACTTAAAGAGAAACACAATAGGGACCTGCTCCTTTAGAAGTACAGGTCAAAGTGCACAGCTGGAACGTAGCAGAAGAAAGTGTCCATCAGGAAACTGTTACAGAAGAGGAACACAACTAGGACCTGGTCCATTGTTATGTCTTGATAGAAGTATCAGGACCTGGTCCATTGGTATGTCCTAACAGAAGCACCAAATCCAGTTGGAGCGCAACTGCCCAGAATTGGTTGTGTAGGCAGTGCAACAGTCACTTCTCACTGGGTAGAAGTACACCAAGAGTTGACATCACTATCCATTGTATTATCTTTTATGATAAAATAACCTGGTTCAAGACACATCATCACTTGTGCATTCAGTGATATTCTCTTAAGAAGAAGAAGCATTCATCCGTCATTGAAGTCACTGGTGTGTCAAGAACAAGAAGACAACTCCACTAAGGATTAGTTACTAAATGAGTCTTATGTACATCCATAGTTGAGTTGTAATCTTGTTAATTGCTTTACATTGTAATTCCTAGTTTGCTTTCTTAGAAGCACTGCTTTAGGAACAAACCAAATTCGTAAACTTTAGAGTTTATGTTGTGACTAGAAATAGTCATAAGTCAAATCCTCTATAACTAGGAGAGTTAGAGAGTGGCTTGTGGTGGTTGCATCACAAGCTAGTTTGAAGCCTTTGCAATAAGAATTATTGCAAAGCGGCTTGTAATAGGTAGATTACAAGTTAGTAGAGTTAAAAGCCTATAAGAGTAGGTCATGGTTTTTTGATCCCCTTGTGTGGGATTTTTCCACGTAGAAAATCTCTTGCCTTCTTTACTTTCCAGTCTTTACTGCATTCTATGTATTAGTCTCATACAGGATCAGGTACTCCAATAGTTTGGTGGACTCATATGAGCTATCATCCATACTTACGCTCGCGACCTACCCATATTTATTTATATTACTCGTAACCTTCCTTCAACTTGCTTGTATCATAGGTTTCCTTATGTCACTCTGGAATATCAAGTGAGACATCACATTGTCTCTAACTCTTCTTTACTATCTTAATTAGCCTCCTCGATACCTAGAAACCATAGGCTATGAGACATGCCACTGACGATGCCGCTATCACTCTTGGATATTGAATCCCCGCGCTTCTAGCCTTTTATCCGAAGTATGTACTATTCACAACTTTCTGCATTTGAGTATCTCGTACGTTGTTCACCTTTACCTTACTTACTTAAAATCACGCATCATATCTTTTATATACTTCATAACCACCCTTCCACATAGGTATGATTCACATGACAGCTTGAAGCTCTATTATAATACTACAACCCGGTGGAAGGATCATACTGACTTCTTATGAGGTTGTTACTTTTTTTTAAATAGCTTTATCATAGAGCCATTATAGACTATGGTTTTTGTACTATCTCTATCGCACCTCTGATTTTAAGGGAGATCCTGCAATGTTCTCGATCACGGTGTTTCTATTTTTCTGTGTCTAATAAACAAACTCCCGATTTACTTGATTGATGTAACTCTTTAGTTTCCTCTTTCTTCTGATAGGCCTTTTTGTCGGCTTTAGCTATCTTCCGATATGTGATTCCTGGTATAGTTATTCTGTTTAGCCATTCATGGGTGCTGAGGAATATGCATGAGACAATCCTTTAATAATTTAATCCTTCGTTTATTACCTGAGCTCAATTCTTTCTTTTAATATATACCAGAATCTTCTACGGCTGTATATGCTGCATGTATAAAACTCCGAACACTTAAGTGCATTCATAATGTAACCAACTCTAGATCATTGATCAAATAATTTCTTTCCTTCCATCTTAGCTTTCTTTCAACGTAAGATATTACTTTTTCTGGTTTTTTTGACCCCTTGTTGCGTCCATACACAGCTTATCTTACTGCCCACACATGCTAGAGTTTTGTGCAACTCATATGATCTCGAATATTACTTTTAGTTTTACTTCCCGTTCATTAGCCACGGTAGGTGCCACTTTCCTTTTGAATGCTTACAATGTTGTTGTTAGATTGTTGTTATACGACCATTTCCTCGTTAGGTCGTTGTGCTTAAATTGAAGCCTTCTTCCTTATTTCCTCAGCTAGTCTTTCGTTGTAGTACTTAAGGAGAACACTTGACCCTCGTATATTTGTGAGCTTATTACGGACCTTTTGATGTCCTTTCTTGCCTACAACTATCAGTAATTGCTTACCTCCATGCCCTTGTGCTTGTAGGATTGCTTCTGAACTGACATTTTGATTGCCTTTCTAGTAGCACATTTTTTATCCCCATAACACTTATACGGTACCTTTGACTACCCCGAATACTATTTGAATATATCTCAACTATTATAATGACATTACTGCGAGGATGAATTCTCCATGTTGGGGTTTACTACATTCATTTTGCATGATCTGCTATTTGTCCGCAACTTCTTATCTAGTCATGACTAGGGTCTTCCTGAATCAACCACTAATTACTCGTCGGCCCATTCTCATATCCATATTTTGCGTAATTTTTCTTGGGTTATTTCCTTTACATACCTCACGTGCTGGCTCCTTTTCTATCAATAACATCCCGGGCACGAACCCTTACTTCCTTTTTTGACGTCGTGCTTACATAACATTCTGGAATCATAGCATATCTGTAACATTTGGATAAGTGCAATCTCATCAATTTTTCATTTTTATCGCATTTTTCCTTTATCATCCTATATCCCCCCCCCCTTTAGGGGAGTACTAAGACTTGGAGCTATGACAACCTGCCTATAGATGTTTTTCCTCTTCATCTTTGGTTTCCTTTCATATCATCGATGACCCTTACTCACTTACGGTAATCTTTTTGTAACAAGTATAAAACAATTCTTCACTTGCGATGGTGACATTTAGTGTAAATGGCACATACAGGCGCTTAAGCTTAACTTTACTCACATTACTTACTTTAGGGGAGCGTCTTCTTGAATGACCATTCTCTGAATTTATCATGAATCTTCTTCTGTTGTCCATTTTATTATTGCCGGCACGAAATCTGAAATTCTCATGATGTCGACCATTATCAAATCACTAAATCCCTAATTCATGTTTACTTTATAATGTTCACCAACCCATACTGATCTCTATTATTCTGAGCTCTAGCGTTTCCTATTGGTAATCACGTTAGAGTCACGCACTTGCTTCCTAAAACGAGGATATGACTCCATGGCCTATGCTCTTTTGTTGTCCTAAGGCCTGTCACCTCCCGACTCTTCATTCACTTGACTAGTCTCTATAATACAGTCATTTCTTCTTCTTTTTTTCCTACCATCGTTATCCATGTATCACACTTTATTCATAATTCTTCCTTATCTCTCTTCTTATTACTCTGCTAATATTTCTGCATATCCCTTTTCTTGTGAAAACTTCAATATGACATTCTTTCGTTTTTAGATCTCCTTGCTTCATTTATCAGCTCTTCGGGTTTCTCAACATCCTCGCTCTACTCGGGACAAGAGTCATACTAAGGTAATAATTATCTCATCCAGGCTTTAATGCCTATCTTCTATTTTTTTTTAATTTTTTTTTCATGCTAGTATTCACATCTAATTGTAATATTCTAGAGTGCACCATCTGAGTATCTCACAAGAAGATCTATTGGCACATTTGTAATACCCTTCGAAAATGTCAACTAACACAAACAATCCATTCACTATTTTGGGTTACTCTAACCCCAGCCAGATCTTGATGTTCCGTCCTTTTCTTAAACTACATCGGTTAGCCCCCATAGGACATAATTGCGATGGGTACGACCAATTATACATACTTCTGTTACTGTTAAATATAAATAAAAAAGCTTATATTCCTTTGCCTGAATTATAAACACTGTTAACCTTCATTAATTGGGCACCTCGTACTCTTCTTCATCTTGCTTCTTTTGCTTGTTGAAACTTGTATTTATCTTCTCAATTTCTCATTGTCTTTCACCATTAAGGTGGATAGGCATTCTTGCCTTAAGGCTTCTTATCGGGAAGCTTACACCTTCAAGTACACCCATGATCTTCCAAAGACCTCACATTTACTTATCGTAGGCATCATACAAAAATCCAATTCTTCTGACTCAGCTCTTCCACAACTATCTCTCTCTCCAACCTTCTATTCGGATGTAGGTATCATCTTATTAGGAATAAAATAGAATTTCAGAATTTGAATTCTTATAAGTGAGCTCTACCACACAATCTAGAGTAAGAAGAAAGAGTGACAACCCTAAATGCCCTGTAGCCTCCTGCTTATAAGTGTGGTGTACGACACACCCATAAATAACAATCTACTTGACACGGTTTGTAGAATCCTTGGGACAGAATTACTCTGGTACCACTTTTGTCACGACCCAAGCCGATGGGCCGCGACAGGCACCCGGTAACTTACTCAATTGAGTACCAACATAACATATCTTTTCATGTCATACTATCATAAATAATTGAGCCGCCGAGGCTGCCGTGAAATAGGTATAATACAACAGGTAATGCCACCTTATACATAAGACATATGGGCCTCTATGACCAAAATAACCACTTGAACATTAAACATAGGCTGACAAGGCCATACTATCTTTTACGTACATGACATCTGCCTACAAGCCTCTAAGAATACATAATTTTCATAAAGGTCGGGATAGAGTCACGCCATACCAAACAATACATATCTAACTCATACTAACCAAACAAGCAATTCCGAAGTAAATGGAGCACACCAATATCTTCCGCTGAGCTGATAGCCTACTTGGAGGGCTCTCGACCTGTCTATCAGAACTTGCAGGCATAAAATGCAGCGTCCCTAGGCAAAAAGGGATGTCGGTATGAATAATGTAGTGAGTATGCAAGGCACATAAATAAGTACATAACAGACATGGAGGAAATATAGAGTAAATGACTCCACTTGTAAGTCTGGATAACTTTGTAAATCATGAAATAATTATAGTATCATGCATCTGCATATGAATTTCATGTCGTGCATTGGTACATGTGTCATAACATCATCAGGCCTCTAAGGGCATCCTATCATATCATCTCGGCCACTGTGGGCAAAATCATCATCATATACCAGCTGATCAGGTGGTGGTGCGTATATAACGCCATAACCATTCCCATATCCTATATACATATATATACATACATATATACGCGTATATAACGCCGTCTGCTCATGGGTCAATGTACATGAATGCAATGCATGAAAAGTACGTTAATAAAACCTTTCAGAATGCCATAAGACCATTTTGCCTTTGAGTAATATCATAAAGTAAACTCTATTCAACTTTCATATTTTTCTGAGACCCATGAATAGATGATAGAATATTATGACACATGAAAATAACATAAGTATCTCTAATACTTCAATGAATAGAGTCTTTTATGGAATTTGTGCATTTTCTCATTTCATTTGAGTTATATAGATCATGATAAAAGAAAGAAGGGATAGCCTTAACATACCTGGAGTAGGGAAAAATCCATATAATATTCTTTGTAGGAGCTCGAATCGTCACTATTCTAACGTTTTAATTGTTGAAAGCTTTGAAGTAGCTAATGTTCTTTGGATTGTAAAATGCTAATGCCCTTTGGAATTGTAAAAGTCCTAAGGTTTTGATTGATGAAAGTTTTTGAAATAGCTAAAGAAAACTAATGTCTTCAAGGCATGAACAGGAAGGCTAACATTTTTTTGGGTTTTTGCCAAATTTTAATGTCTTTGAATTGTGTAATAATTCACAAGACATGTAGTGTCCTTTCCTTTGTTATTTAATTGCCACCTATCAAAGAAATGACTTACTTCCACGTTAGAGGGCGGGGGAATTTATTAAACTTTATCCACTTATTAGCTAATTAGGTAGTGTCCCCTTATCCGGTAATTAACCAATTACCCATATAATTAAGAATTACTTTTACTTACTTAAAATACTACTATCTTTTAACATACCTTGTACAACTTATGGTCATGTAGTACCTTGTATGACACTAGTCCATAAATATCCGACATTTTAGTTCGGGCCGTATTTTACCCCAAAATGCCAAATTTTGACGAAAATTCATTTTCTTTGACTTGCTTCCCCTTTCACCTTCACGAATTTACTCATCATTTGTGAAATAGCATAATCCTTATAATCTCCAAATAATCTTTTACTTGGACTGATGTCAATTACCTTACGACAAATTCAACATACAATACTACAGGGTGCAACATCATCGTTTACTTAATACTGCGAAGCGTAGCATCACCATAATGTAATACTGCAGGGTGCAACATTATCGTAGCTTAATACTACGAAGCTTAACATCATCGTAATGTAATACTACAAGGCGTAACATCATCATAATATAATACAGCAGGACGTACTATCATCGCAATATTGCGGGGTGTAACAGTACAAATATCAACTGCCATGTCATCCACCTTTTCAGACCCTGCTGTCACGTCCCTTCACTTCAAATCATTCCATCTCCCTTTAAAACATTGCATTTCTCCAAGCACAACCGCTATTTCAAAACCGGTTCCTATCTCTCTCTTCATAATTAACCACTCTCATTAAAACCCTTCTCCTTCCCTCACAAACCACAGTCCTCCATTAGAACTTCTCCAAAGAACTTTCTCTATATCTCTTCAATGGATGACATAAACTCCGAATTTCCTGCCTCAGTCGTCTCTAATACTGAAAACCCCATTGAGTCCTCCGTCCCCAATGAGTCTTCTGTAACCTCTCCCGTTCTTATATCTAAAATCACGCCTAACCCAGATTCCCCGTCTCCCTCTTATTCTAAGTTGACTATCCCAGAAACCCCTACAATTGTTGATCCTTCTTCTATATCTTCTTAGTTTCCCATTGATCAAAGAAAAAGTGTAGAACATGGATAAAAGTCCTGAGGTCGCATAGGTTTCCGCCATTATTACTTCAGATTTCGTGGTGGCCATGGAGCCTATTGAAGAAAAACATGTCGCGACCATCTTTGTGGTATCTGTTGATTGTGTCTTACATGAGATAATTTCTTAGAGGAACGAGATACATGGTATGGGGGAAGAAGGAGCCATGGTGGATGTTGAGGGCTCTACACTAGCAGAAACTACTGGGCCCTCTCGTGAGGAACCTGAGCCCTCTATGGAGGAGACACATCAGGGTTCTCACTTCTACGACAGTTCTGCTCCTGCATTTGCTGTTGCGCCTTTGGACATTCAAGTCTCTGAGATGAGGTCCAGTGGTGAGGTAGATCTAGACAATATTGCTCTTGATGCTTTCATAGTCAAGTGAACGGTAGTGTCCCCTCCTGAGTCTTCTACTAAGCAACCTACTACCAGGTTGCAAGCAAAGGTAGCCTATGACTCTACCCTTCAAAATAGCAGAAAAAGCAGTAAGACGAAAAGGTGGAGATTGGTGAAAGACAATGTTATAATTTGTGATAAGGTTGTTCCAATGGTGGAGGTTGAGAAGGAAACAACTGAGGAACCTTGTTCCCTAGTGAGAAGGTCCCAGAAGAAGAAGGAATATGCTTCTATAGAGAATGTTACAACCCCAGTTCAAAGTGGAAGGATCTTGTGAGTGAGCTCTCCGTTTTTGATGAGGATGTGTTAGTCAAGTCTAAGGGAAAAGCAAGCAAAATCAAGTGGTGTGAATTCTAGCAAACGAAAGTCTGAAACCGTTAAGGAACCTGGTTCTATGAAAAAGTTGAGAAGTTAAATTAGTTTTGCTTCAAAACGATTAAAGAACCAAAAGGTCATGCTGGGTCACACCTTTGAACCAGCAATTTCTGATATGGCTGGTATGTGTCAAGTTCTTGCAATGGTTGAGTTTCAATGATGGGGGGATCTGTTCCAAATGGATTCACCCAAGGTGTATGAGTATGAGGTTCAAATCTTTTATGCCAACCTCTTTCCCATTGATACCGACCATATCTGTGCCTTGGTGAATGAGGTGGACATTGTGTTTGATGTGAGTATGCTTGGGGATATTCTAAAGGTCCCTACGGATGGTGTTTCTAGTGTGAAAGATACATGTCAGTATAATTTTGGGAATGCTGTGGTAAAGGATAATGCGAACCAAAATGGGGACCAGATTCATATGAAGGCATTACCCCCTGTTTATCAGTTGTTCTTCGAGCTGATGAACAAAGTTCTGTTGCCTCGTGCTGAGAGGAGGTCCATGACCTCTAAGTCTGACCTGTTTGTAATGGAGCAACTGGATGGCTTTAACCTTGTCGACATGCTTGCTATCATAATCGAACACATGCAAAAAGTAGCAACCTTCAAGGATGGTAATCATGGTCTTCCATATGGGTTTTTGCTTACGCAAGTGTTTAAGTTTTTCAAAGTGCCACTGGGGCAAGTCAAGGTAGGAACCAAGAAGTAGACTTTCTCACAAACAACATTGGAAGAATGTGAGTGCATAGAGAATAATGGGGGGTTAGGCAGTACATCAACCATCTCACATCTCATTAATGCTCAAAATAGTGCAACTGAGGAAATTCGAAGGTTGAAGGCTAGGAATGCTATCCTGGAAGGTCAGTAGGCCCAAGGGGCTCCGGAGTCGAATGAGGAAGTGGCTTGTTTGACAAAAGAGGATGCTTATCTGAGGGCACAAGTGGAGAACCTGAAAGAAGAACTGCTTAATGAGCATAAGTCGGCCAATGCCCGAATAGACGTAGTTCTCCGAACTCTTGCTGCAGTTTCCAAGCCCTCTACTCCAAGTGCCCCCTAAGTACCCCTTCAGTGACCAGTTTCTGGATTGTCTTTTTTGTTTTTATGACTTAGCAGATGTTTTTTTTTTTTTGATATGGTTGGGATGTATCAGTACTGCTTCCGTTTTCAACAGTCCAATTTTTCTTTTTCTTTTTTAAGCAAAGGAATATGCTTTATATATAAAATCTATCCTCTTTTATTATCTCATTGCTTCTATTCTTTGTTTCTCTTCTCTATTATGTTGTGTGCACATATGTGGCATGGGTTAGCTAGGCTATACTTCTTTATGATGTTTGTCTGCTTGTGTATTTTTAATGATGCCAAAAGGGGAAGTATAATTGAATCAAGGATCTGATTAAGGGGAAAGTATAAAACCAGGGGGAACTTGTGAAGTTCCTATTAATTCATCTGGTTATCTGTGCTTTAAATACATGTTAACAATGTCTAAATTTGTCATCATCAAAAAAAGAGAAATTGATGGGTTTTCAATTTCTTTGCCATATTTTTTGATGATCTAACAAATTTAATGTCAAGAAATAGATAGGGAACCTGACATACTTGGTACACATTACAAATGAATGGATTCCAGCCTGGACTCCGGCTAATGTGAACTGCTGCAAGTGTAAAAAATAGAGAATCAAGATAAGGACCTGATCACATGTATTTCCCTGACAACAGTACGAAAGTCAACTGTGCACAGCTAGAAAGTGACTACCATAGAAACAGTGCACACAGTGCAACAGTTTTGCAGTCACTTGCCTTTGACCTATCAAGGCTTACATCATTCAAATAATGTCATCATGGGTGTATTAATGATAGAATTATAACAAAACATCATTTGAACACTTGAGAATTCACTTCAAGCATTCAAGTCTTCTGCAAACAGTGAACTCAATTCTCAAGAGCTTGAAGAACAAAGTTAAACGCTACTACGAACTAGTTCTTAAATCTAGTATTTTGTTGTCCTTAGTTGAGTTGTAACTTTGTGATTGTTCTTATTGTAATTCCTAAATTGCTTAGCTAGAAGCATTGCTTAGGAACCCCCTTGTAAAACCATAAACTTTCTGAGTTTGTGTTATGACTAGAGTTAGTCATAAGTTAAAGTCTTTTTAACTAGTGAGTGACAATGTTGCTTGTGGTAAGAGTATCACAAGTTTGTTGAGTTGAAGTCTTTGTAATATAGTCATTACAAAGTGGCTTGTAATAGAGTGTTTATAAGTTAGTGAAGTCGAAAGCCTACAAGTGTAGGTCGTGGTTTTTGTCCCCTTGTGTGGTATTTTTCCATATAAAAATCCCGTATCTTATTTACTTAGTGTTTCATTAGTTTTCTCAGTGGAAACTCATAGAAGACTAGGTACTCTATAGTTTGGTGGATTCATATAAACTAACAACAAATAAACAAGAATATTAAATAAAAGAGTTAAAGACTGAATAAATGATCAAACCAGTTGTAATATTATGACTTAGCCCGAACCCAGGTTGAAACGTAATTTTGCATTTGACTGGATCCTTGGTTCGAGCCTAGTTGTGAATGAAGAACAAGAGAATCAAATAAGAACTTTTGTAGTAGCTAGAAAGCAGAAAATAAATTTGAAATGCATTGATTCGCATGTTACAATGTGCCATACAAAAGAAAAACTGTTCCTTTATATGGTAAGAGAGTTCTATGCCTACTACATCTCTAAAAAGGTAAAATTCTTCCTTTCTCGTTACTTATTGATCCGTAACCGACATTGAGCGAGATCTGCGCCGTGATATCCGGTTAGGTACGAATATCACTAACCTCTATCCGTTGTGTGTAACCATTTACCGTATTTCTCAAGGTTTTAGAACTCGTTCTAGGTCCGGGGAGTATCACTTTATCATGCCAGATGATAAACACATCGTTCACCTTTTATGGATCTCGATACAAAGCGCTCTTATCCTCAATTTCAATCTCATGCGTCCATGCCCGTCTTCCGTTTACTTTACCAGGAAATCGAGTTATGCTTTATCCCCGATTTTAATCATATAGAGATAGTCCCCTCGTTTTTCGGAGAGTAGGTTTGTCAAAATGATGGGAAACGATAGATGAACCCATGTTCCTTCCTTCGTACGTTACAACTTAGATGATGGGTAAATCAAAACAACCCATCAGTCGCATCTTTCTAACTTTGGACACGTGTCTGTCACCGGTTATCTCCCTTCGAATGCGAAACGTCACGCATTGATTATTTTCACCTATAAAAGCTTCAACCTTTTTCACTTCTTCCACGTTCTGATTCTAGACTTTAACCTCGAACTTTCTAACGGATTTTAACTTCTCCAAAACTTCATACATTGTTCTTCGAGCATTCATATCTTCATCTTCAATCCCATATATCTTGTTTAAACCTTCAACCAAAACTTTCATACCTTCATACCATCTTCAAATCTTCATAGTTTTCTTCAGACCTTAATATTTCCCAGATTACAATGGCAAAAACTTCCAAGTCAGTGCCTCAGTAGGCTGCTCATTCATCTTCCCACCCAGTCGTACATGCTGAGATGGTCATTCCCGAAGTTGCTCAGGAGCCTCCCATGAAGAGCTTCACACCCAGGGGATTCTTTATCGGGGACGACTTCAAGGTCAAGTAGGCGTCTAGTCAACGAGACCGGGGTGAGGAATCATGAAGATGCATATGCTTTGTCACTGAATAAACCCTACCCATAGCCCGAGCGGACTACAAATGGGAGGATAAGGACGTGATTTTTCCTGGGACCAATGACGATATTATTACTCACATGAATAGGTATTTGAGTGTTTATGCTTACTCCTTCACGTTCGGCCCCGTGGTCCCCAAAGTCCTTGCTTTTGGCAAAAGGTACGAGGTGTGCCTCGGGAAAATCCACCCATCCATTTGGAGGATCGTGATTCTCTTCCGCCATTTCGTGAACAACGCTGAAGCCCTTCGGTTCACCCTCGACCATCTACTCCACCTATACAGTCCTCAAATCCTTCGAGGGGGACTGATCAAGCTCGTTCGCCGAGCAAGCAAGGCTCATTTCTCGAGCATAGACGAGGATCCGCTGTAAATTGAGGAGTGGATGCATCCCGTAAGTATTGTCCTTCTTGAGTAGTTCCTTTCTTTTTATTCTTTCTCTCATTTCCTATGTTTGTGGTCATGCAGCTGTTGCCCAAGTTCCTGATGCAATCCCCCTATTCAAAGAGTGAATTGAGAGGATTCGCAAGCAGATGCCATACTCCGAGTGCGTATCGCCCAATCTTTCGAAGGGCAAATGGGAGGCCTGTTCTCATGGTAAGGTTCTTCCCTAAATAATTATCACCATGCTCTTAACTTACCTAGTTCTAATCCTTTATCTTTTCTTACAAGTTTGCCTAAGACTACCAAACTTAGGTCATTGGATAACGACGAGGATCCATCCTTGTTTGCCGAGCCCTCCATTTCGGGGCTACCCAGGGCTACCGCAAATGAAGACAAAAAGAAGAAGAGAATGTCCTCAGGTTCCCCGGATGCTGAGGCGAAGAAGAAGAAGGTGACCATCCAGGTTTGGAAGCCCAAAAGAAGCACCAAGTCGAAGGCATCAGACCTTGATTCTCTCTACCATCTTAGGGACGAGCCCGAAGACGATGACCTTTTCATTGCTCACGCGTCAACCCTTAATGAGGGGTAGAAGGCGATGATAGAGAAAGAGGACCATGATGTCTATCCCCCTCTAACTCGGGAACTAGAGGGAGAGACGGAAGTTGCAACCTCCTAGGAAGCCGCTCTTGTTCTAAAGGAGGCAACCGATGTCATTGAAATCGTGGAGACACACACCTATACCGAGTCCATTTTCGAAAATCAGTAAAGAGAAGCCCAGCGAGGTGGCGTAGGGCCCAGATGATGCCCTCAACACGTTCTTCAATAGAAGGGATATGGCCGTACTAGAGGACATTTTGGGCTTGGTCACCTGGAGGTCCCGAAGAAGGATGTGCCCTTGGGAGCGGGCAGGCCGAGTTCGATCCCAAAACTAGTGAATCAATTCCCTGCTTCCAACATAGTCCCCTGCGCAAAGGAGCGATCATTCTCATAATCTCGGTGGATGCCCGGATCATGTCTGCTCCGGTGGGTGTAGCCAGCTACCTCTGATACCTAGTGACCGAGGAGGACCAGGCAAAGATGAACAAAGTGGGCATGTCGAGCCTCTTCAACGAGGTGCAGCAGGTGCTGAACCGGGTAAGGCATCAGCCCCTTTGTACCTCTTTGTGAATCTCACTTGGTTTTTGATGTCCTCTACTAAATTCATTGTTTTTCAAGTCTCAGTGCTTCACCATGAAATCTTCCTCCGGTACCACTTGGAGGTTAGCCAGCTCATGTTTGGGATCAAAGAGCAGTTATGGAAGAAGGACATGTATAGGACTCTTAGTGAGCAGCAGGATGAGGCCCTCAAAGACCTCCCAATTCTACAGGCCAAGTTAGAAAAATCTCAAAATAAGGCCTCGACCCTGAGGCAAAAAACAACTAGCTAGTTGATGATCTCCAACCATGCACCACTTTATAATGGCGAGGAGTGGTCGATGCAGCTTTTACCTGAAAGGCCGGGATCGATATCCACAGGGAGTTAATATTGGTTGGGAGTTGGGTTTCTATCTAATCTAGTTATGCGTGTTGCTTTTAATTGCACTTCCAACCATGCTTGGATTTGTTTCTATTCTATGTTTAATGCTATTGATTGCTGAAAATAATCTATGTACAATATATTTGTAGGATTTTTCCAAAATTGATAAAAAGCACTAGGGTAGTGACTTCTACCTAGGTAGATATCTTATGGGTATCGAGAATTCAAGGCAAGCTTGTTATGATTGGGGTCGTGATATAACCATCACACATAAGTGCTCACTCTATACCTCTTGGTAGTTTGAGTGACTTTGTCCAATTTGGCTTTCTCAAGTCCAAATGGGTGTTCATGCATAAGAAATGACATTGGCTCAAGGGGGGTATTACTATCTCTAGGTTTAACCCTTTAATTGGGGCTATCAATATCTTGAATACAACCCAATTCCTTGTTAGCCTAATTTTCCTAGACTTAGTCCCTCTTTCTCAAGAAGAGTCTATGTTACAAAGGCACTAATTAATGTTTGCAACCACCAATTCTACAATTAAAGCATGAATCAAGCTAAATATCACTAACCCATAAACAATTAAGCCCTCAAATTCAAGACCCATTAAATACCCACACTAGGGTTGGGTCACAACACTAGCTAATGAGTTTAGCTACTCGTAATCAAGGTAGAAATCAAAGATGGAGATGAAATATAAGCCATAAAAGTTGATTACAAGAACAAAATCTAAGAATATAAGCTAAATCTACTCTAAAATTACTCTAAATGGTAAAGTACGACTGCTCTCAATCTCACTGATAGAAAAGATGACCTAAAAATATGAAAAAGATCTATTTATAAACAGCTGAAATTACTGGACAAAAATACCTCTACGGAGGTTCCACTGTCAGAGAAATACTGGGTTCCTCAGCACATGAACTTTTGCGGCCACGCAAAAAAAAGCGCGGACCGCGTTTCTTCAATTTTGGACTTGGACTGGGCTAGGTTTCACAAACAGTGTAAAGTCTATCGCATCCGGATTGGCTTCTATCACGGCCGAGTAAAATGTTCACGGAATGCATTCCTTAGCTAGGTTCCACTAGCCAAGTCTCTGAACCTCTTTCACGCCCTCAGCAGAATTTGCACCGCGTCCGCGCCTGGTAACTTCGCGGCCGCGTAATTTAGACGTAGTCAGCGGCAGTGTTAGCACATGGCTACAGATTCTCTGAATGTCACTTTCATTGCAGCATATTTTTAATAGCCTCAGCGGACGGTCATACATGTCCGCATAATAATAGCGCTGACAGCGCTCCAGTTCCTTTCTTTGGGCTTGTGCAAGTTCGACTCCTTTATGAGTTCATTTTGGCTTCTTTGCCTCATCTTGACCAAAACCTGCAAGTAAGCACCTTAAGTTAGTTTTTGGGAATACTTTTTCACATTTTTTATCCAAAACCTAAGCAAAAGAGAGCATAAGATAGGCTAAAATCCATAGTTGTCAACTCCCCAAACTTAAGCTTTTGCTTGTCCTCAAGCAAACAAACTAATTACTACCTCCACAAGAAAAAGAAAAAAAAGAAAGGAAAATTCCAGCTGTCCTAAGGTGACTTCATCAAGAATCAATTGCGACTAACAATTATCCTCAACACAAATGCATTATTAACAACACACAACCTTTTTAGTACCATAGCTCTAGTGCGACACAAGAGCATCAAGAGTTGACTTAACTCATCAAGGAAGCTCGCTCTACTACGTAGGTCATTGTGGAACCCAAACTCTTTCTCCTCTACTCTCCATAAGCAAATCTGACATTAGATTATAGCACTCAGAACAAGGATTTTGGAAAAGTATGCTCATCTCTCTCAAAAGAAGGTCAAAAGTCCGGCTCTAAGTACCATAAGCTTTCCCCTTATGTAAATCACCACTAATGTAAGCTCACTCAACTCGAAATCATATAGGGATTTTGAGGAAATAATGAAGGCTTTGGTTCAAGGTAGGATATATTTGTCTATGAAGGTTTCATCTTTCCTTAAGCACTTCATTTTCTCATTTCGGCTCACACTTTCTTGATTCTTTGAGTCATTTTCTTCTTCATTAGGGGACTAGAGAGACACACACACTGTCACTCTTTCTTGTTCATGACAATCATTTTTCCCCTTTATAATCATTCCAAGCCTTTTATCATTGCTTTCATTGAATCCGTTCATTTTTCTATATTATTCACTTTCTTTTTGACTTTTTAGCTTTTCTTTCTTTTCTTTTGCCTTCCCTTTTCTTCATTTTGTACCTTTTATCACATTCACATTACTCGTCTTTCCCCCCAAACTTATGCTTTTGCCAGTTGTGCTAAGAAAAGATTGGATGCCAAGAGAGGGTCATTTTAGAACGGATAAAGGCCTATATCATGGTTATTGAAAGAACAAGGGCTTTGGCTCAATGGGTTGACTAGGGATATCATATTTGGTGGGTTATAGATGCTTTAAAGTTTCAAATTAGATCAAGGAGAGTCTATAATCATTTCTCAAGTGGATCTACACTTAGAATTTTGACTAGACAAACATTTAGGGCAAGTTATAGAGTTATGGGCACGGGACTTGGACTTGCAAATCAATACCTCACCTCACAAGTTGTTGGATTGCTAAAGAAAATAGAGTCTAGGGCCCACAACAACCCTGTATAATATTGAGCAACACAAATGGCTCCGAAAAATCACTCGATGATTGTTTAGTCAACACAAGATTCTAAAGGTCACAACTAGCACCATTCTTTGCAAATCAACTTGTTTCTAACTATAAGGTCAAAGGTAAATGTGTTAGGCCCAAGTGAGCTTGCCTGAGAGTTTTATTCATTACTACTATTAATACAAAAACATAAAGAAAACAGACTCCAACCCGTAAGAAGGTTGTTACGCCATCCATCATCGGGAAGAGTCACCCGGTTCACACAAATTCCACATTTGGAAAGAACCGTGTCATGAAGAAAACTAATAGCTTATTGATCACGAAAACTTGTAAAAGTAAGAAGCTACAAATGGAAAAAGAAACTACTAAATGAAATAAGAAGCTACGCTACTAAGCAAAATTTTAAAAGAAGTTATAAAGTAAAATACAGAAAGTAAACTGAATATGTACTGTAGGGGATTGGGACGAATATACATAACAGAGGAATGAATATATACATAGAAAGGTAACTTTATATACATACCAAAAGTAAAATAATACGAAAATAAAGTATGATAAGTAGAAAATAACGAAAAAAATAATAATATCAAGGTTATTACAAACCAATTATCCAAATCATCATCAAATAAAGCCACCCTCAAAATAAACATTAGCGTTCTCCTTAATGCTAACTGCAAAAATAGAATAGGGGAAGGGTAGAGAGTAAAGAAAACTCCCTATGATGCATCTGTCTGCATGGGGTCACTAGTTGTTCCTGTGGCTGACTGAGTTATCTCTCTCGGGGTCTTTCAGCTCAATCTCCAAACCATTAGTCTGGGGGATCACCACTCTTCACACCGGTTTTCTGTCAGCCTCCTGCTCTGGTGCGTGTACTGACTGAGCTACCAGAACTTGCTCCTCCAAGAGTAAGTGCAGTGGGATGTCTCCAAATCACTGTGCATCCAAAGTGGTCATGATAAGCTTCTGGTTGTCCAGGAGCTTCTTCTGGTTGTCTAAAAGCTCATTTAGCAATTCCTCCACTCAAGCAGGCACCTGAGGCTGTGCTGGAGCTGCCTGAGCTGTGACTGCACTAGATAAGGCAGATAGCTTTGATGTAGCTACCTGCATCCAGTTTTTCATGCTGGATAAAGTCTGGTTAAACCGCAACGCAGTCAAAGGGTAAGTTGAGGTAGAGGACACGAACAATGGGGCTGTGATAGAAGGGCCGAATGATGGAGGTGGCATAACAGCAAAAGAACCTTCAACTATGAAAGGCTCGAAACTAGTGGCCACCACCCCTGGCTCTTCAGACTGGCCAGTAGAAGTGGTGGCTTTGCCCTTAGACTTGGGGTTGTCCGGACCCTGAAGGCTGTACTAGGAAAATGGCCTCTTTGGCTTTACTTTGGTATCAAAGTGCTTTCCTTCTACTTCCTGGTCCTCTAGGTACGTGGTGAGAAAGTTTGGGAAGGGATATGAGCTCTCATATTTGCCAACCTATCTATTAATCACCTTGGCCATAATATTCACGATGTTGATCGGTTACCTCGCCATGATAGCCCTCACAATAATAGCCTGGGAGATCGGCATATCACTATAATGCGTATTATGGTCTAACCGTCTGCACACAAAAGTGGACCACCCCTTCGCTTCGAATATTAGAGTGTTCCTGTAGATCGGGACCGTAGGTGTCAGCTAAGTTGGAGTAGTCCCGGGAATAGTAATCACTGATGCAAGCAGAGGGCATGGTAACTCATCCATAGCCACCTTCTCCAGATAAAGGGACTCATCCTCGTCATTGAACCCAGCATAGTCATTTAAAGTTTTTCCATCAAACATAATCTTCCTGTTGCGGACTTTGGTAAAAAATGTGCCCTTTTTGGTGTGGGTGACATTTGCATAGAATTCCTTGACCAAAAATTCATTGGCCTCCGGTAAGTTGCTGGTGAAGAACTTCCACCCCACTCTCTCATTGACGTGCCTTTTGACATTAGGGTTATGGGGTAGCAGTTCTCACTCAATGAACACCTTCTCAAGTGTAAGTGACCTTTGAGGCCACCACTCCTGAAACTTGTGGTAGGCTTTCTCACTCACAAACCGGTCTTGCCATACCACAGGGTTCCTTGATCTCACCAACACCTCCCCCTGTCTGGGTGTCACCACCCCTCCGGTCGTCAGGAATCTCAGCATCAACATCAATAGGATCCGCTGGGGAGGCCAAAGATATAGTAGGTGGGGAAGCTAATGCTGAAGCCTCACTACTTTCCTATAATCCATCAGGCGACTCAACAGAAGAAGAGGGTGTAGGCTCATCTCACAACTGGAATTTCCCTTGGAAGTCTGTCGGAATGTGTGTTGAGACTGAGTCTCCTTCCGAAACTTCCCAGGAAGGGACATACTCACTACCCTCAAAATGGGATGCGGCTTTGTCCGCATCTTTGATTGTTTTCCTCAGCTTCCCTATCAATTTCTTTTTGCACGGTGAGGGGTAATTTGATCTTCCCTTTACAACGGCTCCGGGAGGACTCTACTCTCCTTTTTGGCTTATCACTTCTGCCTCTAGATCGGACCATTATCTGTATATATAATCAGTGAAAGCCCATTAGTCTTGGTATTCAAGAGAGTATCAGATGAAGAAGATAAACTATTACAGTATTTACAACACAGCGTACCGTTGTTAGGGGAGAAAGGTACGCAACAACGAACTGGCTACCGCTGTTTGCGAAAATTGGGTCGCGACCGCAAAAGCTGCACCACCATCCACGTAAAATGAACGCGACCTCAAACCCAACTTATCAATTCTCTGAACCTTACATCCGCGGTCCGTGATAAAAGAAGTGCAGTTGCGTAAAGCAGACCACTGACCGCAAAAATGCCACCGCTACCGCGTAAAAGCCAACCATGTTTAACTCAACACCTCATATGAACGCTGACCGTGAGGCATGAAAAGTGTAAAAGGAAGAGGGCCCTCTTATTTATACTGAAACCCTGAGGGCCCACACCGACTTACCTAGTGCGACCACAGAATTCCATCGCGGTCCGTGCTTTTGGCTATTTTGAAGAGTTGCAGGTTCAATAACACCGCTGAGAGCGGAAAAGCTAGCGCGGCCGCGGAATAAGGTCCGCTCACCACGAAAATTTCATTGCGGACATGGTTGAAACTTCAGTGAGGTTACATTTGGAGTTTTCAGGTCGGCGTCCACTACTGAATCACGCCTCCACAAAAAAGCTTCTGCTGACTGCAGAATTTTGAGCGCAGTTAGTGGTCTAATTACACACTTAGCCAAATTTTCCAGTATTAGTCCTGCAATGCATCATTAATTCCTACACAAATCTCACAACCAGTTAGATCAAAAGAAAGCCTACACTAAGAATAAAATCAAAAAGAAAGAAAAACATATGGGTTGCCTCCCAAGAAACGCCTTATTTAACATCGCGGCACGACACATATTACCATCATCATTTGTAATTGATCAAGGCCACCATGTGGCTGTCATCAAATTTTCCATGATAATGTTTTACTTGATGCCCATTAACTCTTAAAACTTCACGATTTTTATTCTTCAAATCAACAAAACCAAATGGAGTTACATGTACAACTTCAAAAGGACCACTTCATTTTGACTTGAGCTTTCTCGGAAACAATCATAACCGAGAGTGGAATAAAAGAACCAAGTCACCTTCCTTGAATTCCTTGCTCTGGGCATACTTGTCATGTAAGTACTTCATTTTGTCCTTATACACGGACGAGCTGGAATATGTGCCAAGACCCCAGTTCGCCTCCGTGAACTGTCGTGACGACACCTAGTCTCTACGACTAGGTAAGCCTAAATTGCGAAAGATAAACAAACTTGCGGCAATACAACAATTTAAAAACAGAAATAAAGCATTAACAATGTTTTAATGTGCCGCTCGGCATATACCATATATATATACAAATCTCATAAAATTAAAATCTAAATCCAAGACCCGAAAACCCATGAATCACAAGCTAAGAAAAGAAATAGTGCATAACTTTAACTAAGGAATTGTCTAATAAGAACAGAAAATACAGAAGTCTAAATACTAAAAGCAGGAATAGAAAGGGACTCCTCGGTCTGCGGACGCGGCATATGTACCTCGAAGTATCTAAGTAGTCACCTCCCTCAAAGATGGTAGGACTGAGTGGAAGTACTTGGATCTGCACATGAAAAACATGCATAGAGAGGGCATGAGTACACCATAGCAGTACTCAGTAAGTGCCAAGCCTAACCTTGGTCGGGTAGTGACGAGAAAGGTCAGGCCTTACTGAGGTTAACAAATAATAAAATGACAGGATAAGATAGGCAGTAAAAATGAGAATTTATATTAAGAATCTGTGCAGTATAATAAGAGTACAATAACGAAAAACAGATGTAAAGGCAACCACAAGGAAAAACCACTCATAACAAGGTTGATAACTGGGGGATATCTTTGTATCCCAAGGATCTCTTGGTATCCTCTATGTATATGAGAGATCTCTTGGTATCCTAAATATATGTTAGGAATCTCTTGGTATCCTGATGATCTCTTAGTATCCTCAATATACGTGTCAGGAATCTCTTGGTATCCCGCACCTCCATCCAAATCATAAATACGTACAGGGGATCTTCTGGGATGCCGTCCCGTAGTCCCAAATTAGAACACACAGAAGCAACACAAGAATATTAAATTAAATGCTAGTTTCGAACCAAGTAAACAGTTAATTATAGCCTAACATGCTTCACGTAATGCAATTAAGGCAGTTTAATCCAATAGGCAATTAAGTCAAGTAAACATGCTTTTTCTAAACTAACAACAGGCTAAATTCGCAAATAGCACAAAGCAGGAAAATGGAACTCAATTGAAACACTTAAAATGAAACCGGATTTTCCACAATTAGCTCAAGTACGCACTCGTCACCTTACGTACAAGGTATTTCAATTATCAAATACGTCATATCCTAAGGGTAAAGTCTTCCACACAAGGTTAGGCAATCCACTTACCTCGAACTAGCTCAAAATCAACCCGCCACCATGTCTTTGCCACGAGTACTCTACTTCAAATGGCCCAAATCTAATCAATTCAATTGCATAATGTAAATAACACTTCAAGTAACTGATTTTACAATTAAAGTCTAAGCTAATACGCAAAATTATTTAAAATGACCAAAACACCCCTCTATCCCACGTCTCGGAATCGGGTGAATTTACATTTTCAGAAACCTCGTACTCTCACAAGTCTATACATAACAAGAACACTAAAATCGGAGTCCAAATGACCCCTCAAATTCTCATTTAAAGGCCTCTTAAACTCAAGCCCTAATTACCCATTTTCCCCAAATTTCTCACCCCTAATTAGGTCTTTAATCACATAAAAACGAGTTATGAAGGCAAGGATGTTACCTCCAAGTGATTCCCCTTTGTTTTCCTCAAAAATCTCTCTCAAAAGCTTCAAACCCAGATGAAAATGATGAATGAATAGCTCAAATTCGCAAAGGCAACTATTTATATGTTCTGCCAGCGATTCCCCCATTTGCGGCCCTGGGACCGTATCTGCGGAACAAATGTCGCATCTATGACTTCCCACTTTAGGCTAGATTCTGCATCTGCAACTCCCAGTCTGCAGATGCGGTACGGCTTCTGCGGTAATAACACCGCTTTTGCGATTCCTGATGCACCCTCCAAATTCCACTTCTGCGGTCACTGAGCTGCTTATGCGACGCTGCACCTGCGGTCACCAAACTGCATGTGCGGAAATACCAGAAGCAGCAAAAAATACAGCAGCTGCAACATTCCTCAAACTTCCCGTTAACCATCCGAAATCACCCCGAGGCCCCCGGAACCTCAACCAAAGGCACAAACATCACCTAATACCTTATTCAAACTTGTACCAATCCTTAAAACACCTAAAGCAACATCGAAACCTCGAATTAACCATGGATTTAAGCCTAAGAACTCAAAATCCTCAAAATCCACTTTTGATCAAAAAATATATCAAACCTTGTCCGAATGACCTAAAATTTTATACACATGTCACATTAAACACTATGGAGCTACTCCAACTTCCGAAATTCCATGCCGACCCTTGGATAAAAATCTCGCTATCCAACCGGAAACATAAAAAATTCAACCTTAGATATTTCAAGCCTAAATTAGCTATGGACCTCCAAAACACAATCCGAACACGTTCGTAACCCCGAAATCACCCAATGAAGCTAACAGAACCATCAGATTTCCATTATGAGGCCGTCTTCACACCGTTCCAACTACAATCAACTTTCCAACACTTATGCTCTCATTTAGGGACTAAGTGTCCCAAAAACTATCCGAAACTCAAAACCGAACATCCCGGCAATTCAAAATAGCAGAAATAAACTTGGGGAAAGCAGTTAATAGGGGATCGGGGCGTTAATTCTTAAGACGACCGGCCGAGTTGTCACATCTTCTTACACTTAAACATACGTTCGTCCTTGAACGAGCATATAGACATACCTGAAGTAGTGAAAAGACGAGGGTAACATATGCGCATATCCTGCTCGATCTCCCAGGTTGCCCCCTCGACCGGTAGACCTTGCCATTGAACTTTCACTAATCCAATGTTCTTTGACCTCAGCTTTCTGACCTGCCTGTCCCATATTGCCACTGGCTCCTCAACATAAGATAGGTCCTTGTCCAACTGGACTGAACTAAAATCTAACACGTGCGATGGGTCACCGTGATACCTCTGGAGCATCGAAACATGAAATACTAGATGAAATTTGGCCAAGCTAGGAGGTAAGGTAAGCTTATAAGCAACCTCCCCAACACGCCTCAATATCTCAAACGGGCCAATAAACCTTAGACTCAACTTCCCTTTCTTCCCAAACCTCATGAAGACCTTCATAGGCAAAAGCCGAAGCAGAACCCGCTCTCCAACCAGATAGGAAACATCACGAACCTTTCAGTCCGCGTAACGCTTCTGTCTGGACTGAGATATATGGAGTCTATCCTGAATCACCTTAACCTTCTCCAAAGCATCCTAAACTAAATCTGTGCCCAATACTCTAGCCTCACCCGGCTCAAACCAACCCACCGAAGATCTACATCGCCTACCATATAAAGCCTCATACGGTACCATCTGAATGCTGGATAGATAATAATTGTTGTAAGCAAACTCCGCCAATGGAAAGAATTGATACCAAGACCCTCCAAACTTGATCAAATACGCACAGAGCATATCCTTAAAAATCTGAATAGTGAGCTCGGACTGTCCGTCCGTCTAAGGGTGAAATGTTGTACTCAACTCTACCCGAGTACCCAACTCATGCTGAATGGCCCTCCAAAACCGTGATGTGAACTGAGTACCTCTATCTAAAATAATGGAAACTGGAATACCATGCAGACGAACAATCTCCTGGATATAAATCTCCGCCAACCGCTCCAAAGAATAAGTAGTACGCATAGGAATGAAATGAGCGGACTTGGTCAGCCAATCCACAATCACCCAAATAGCATCAAACTTCTTCATAGTACGTGGTAGTCCAACTACAAAGTCCATGGTGATCCGCTCCCACTTCCACTCCGGAATCTCTATCTGCTGAAGCAACCCACCCGACCTCTGGTGCTTATACTTCACCTGCTGACAGTTGAGGCACCGAGCTACAAATCTAACTATATCTTTCTTCATTTGCCTTCAGCAATAGTGCTGCCTCAAATCTTGATACATCTTTGTGGCACCCGGATGGATGGAATACCACGAACTATGGGCCTCCTCCAGAATAACCTCTCGAAGCCCATCAACATTAGGTACAAAAATCCGACCCTACATCCTCAATACCCCATCATCACTAATAGTCACATCTCTGGCATCACTGTGCTGAACTTTGTCCTTGAGGACAAGCAAAAGAGGTCATCATACTGGCGCTCCCTAATATGATCAAATAGGGAAGACCGAGAAATCACGCAAGCTAGAACCCGACTGGGCTCCGAAAGATCCAATCTCACAAATTGGCTAGCTAAGGCCTGAACATCCATCGCCATAGGCCTCTCCGCTGCTGGTAATCCAAACTCCCCAAACTCTTCGCCCGATGACTCAAGGCATCAGCCACTACATTGGCCTTGCTTGGGTGATACAAGATAGTGATATCATAGTCCTTCAGCAACTCTAACCACCTCCTCTGGCACAAATTTAGATCCTTTTGCTTGAACAAATGCTGCATGCTTTGATGGTCAGTATAAATCTCATAGGGAGCCCCATATAAATAATGGCACCAAATCTTTAGGGCGTGAACAATGGCAGCTAACTCAAGGTCGTGAACATGGTAGTTTTTCTCATGAATCTTCAACTGTCTGGACGCGTAGGCAATCACCCTACCGTCCTGCATCAACACTGCTCCGAGGCCAATCCTTGAGGCATCACAATAGATCGTATAAGGCCTCGGACCTGTAGGTAGTATCAAAATTGGGGCTGTGGTCAAAGCCGTCTTGAGCTTTTGAAAGCTCGCCTCACACTCCTCCATCCACTGAAATGGAGAACGCTTCTGGGTCAATCTGGTCATAGGGGCTGCAATCGATGAAAACTCATCCACAAAGCGACGGTAGTAACTCGCCAAACCAAGGAAACTGTGGATCTCTATAGTTGAGAATGGTCTGGTCCAACTCTACACGACCTCTATCTTCTTCGGATCCACCTGAATACCCTCACTCGATACCACGTGGCCTAAGAATGCTACTGAATCCAACCAAAACTCACATTTTGAGAACATAACATATAGCTTTTCTCTCTCAGAGTCTAAAGCACAGTCCTCCGGTGCTGCTCATGATCTTCCCGACTCTGGGAATACACCAGAGTATCATCAATAAAGACAATGACAAACGAGTCAAGATACGGTCGGAACACACCGTGCATCAAATGCATAAAGGCTAGTGGGGCATTGGTCAGCCCAAATGACATAACAAGGAACTCATAATGACCATACCGAGTCCTAAAAGCAGTCTTCGGGATATCTGATTCTCGAATCTTCAACTTATGGTAACCTGAACGCAAATCAATCTTAGAAAACACCCATGCAACCTAAAGCTGGTCGAATAGATCATCAATACGAGGTAAAGGATAACGGTTCTTTACTGTAACCTTGTTCAACTAGCGATAATCAATACACATACGCATAGAACCATCCTTTTTCTTCACAAACAAGACAGGAGCACCCCAAGGTGAAACACTGGGCCGAATAAAACCCTTATCAAGCAATTCTTGTAACTGATCCTTCAACTATTTCAACTCAGGAGGAGCCATACGATATGGAGAGATAAAAATGGGTTGAGTGCCTGACAACAGATCAATGCCAAAATCAATATCTCTATCAGGCGGCATGCCCGGAAGATCAGATGGGAACACATCGGGATTATCTCGTACTACTGGATCTGAATCAACTGAAGGGGTATTAATACTGACATCTCTCACATAAGCTAAATATGTGTCACACCCCTTATCAACCATATGCTGAGCCTTAAGGAAACAAATAACTCTACTAGGAGTGTGATCTAAAGTACCCCTCCACTCAACACGCGGTATACCTGGCATAGCCAGCGTCACGGTTTTGGCATGACAATCAAGAATAGCATAATGGGGCGACAACCAGTCCATGCCCAAGATAATATCAAAATCAACCATGCTGAGTAACAATTGATCAGCTCTGGTCTCAAAAGCACTAAAAGCAACCAAACACGACCGATAAATGCGGTCCACAACAAGAGAATCTCCCATAGGAGTAGAAACATAAACGGGGGAACTCAAAAAATCGCGAGATACACCCAAATGTAGAGCAAAATAAGAAGACACATAAGAGTAAGTGGAGCCTGGATCAACTACAACCGATGCATCTCTATGACAACCCCGTATAATACCTGTGATAATAGAATCGGAGGCAACAACCTCGGTATGGGCAGCAAGGGCATAGTATCTAGCCTGGCCTCCCCCTCTAGGGTGACCTCTACTTCCCCGACCTCCACCTTTAGATGGCTAAGCAGGTGGGGTAGCAACTGGAGTTATAATCATAGCCTGAGAACTCTGCGGGGCATGCTGTGGTTGAGAAGTCTATAGAGGTGCACTCCTCCCAAGTCTAGGGCAATCCCTCGCCACGTGGCATGTGTCACCACACTCAAAACAAGCTCTAGGCGGACACGGTGGAAGTTACTGGCTAGGGCCAGGTCTGTTGGACTGACCTTTGAAAGCACCCCGCACAGGAGGCACGCTAGAAACCGGAGGTGCATAATAAGGCTCCTGAGATCTAGGAGGAGCTGGAGCACTACTGGCTGCTGGAAGAGCTGAATGAATAGGGAGACTCATATAACCCATACCATAACGACCTACAGCTGGGACACGGGCACCAGAGAAATGGCCTGACTCTCGAGACCTCTTGGCCTCCCTCTCCTCTCCCCACCTTGCATGCATACGCTTAATCCTCCTAGCAATGTTCACCACCTGCTGATAAGAAATATCCATCTCCAACTCACGAGCCATGCTAGATGTGATGTTGGGAATAAGGCCCTCAATAAACCGGCGAACCCTCTGGCGGACAGTAGAAACCAAGGCTGCTGCATGGATAGCCAAAACTGGTGTAACAGACAACATACTTTGAAACAGTCATAGCACCCTGGTGCAAATGCTCAAACTTTGCGCGCCATGCGTCCTTGAGACTCTAAAGAGCATACTCCCTCAGGAACAGATCTAAAAACTGAGCCCAAGTCAGTGAAGCAGCCTCATCTAGACTGTCTAACTCATAGGTGCACCACTACTCATAGGCGGCTCCTCGAAGCTGAAAGGTAGTGAAAGAAACTCCGCTTGATCCTGAGATTCCCATGGAATGGAGAATGCAATAACACTCTTCTAGAAATCCCAGAGCATCCTCCGATGCTAGACCACTAAATACAGGAGGCTTGTACTTCTTGAACCTCTCAAGCCTCAGCTGCTCATTATCAAAAGCCGCTGCCCTAACCTCGGGCTAAACTTGCACTACAAGCAGTATAGGAATAATCTCAAGGACCTGCTCAACGTGCACTCACTGCTCAATAGTGAGGGCGGCGGGAGTTTGTGCCCCTCCCCCGGCCTGGGATGTGGCTGCAGCAAGGGGAAGCAACCCTACTTGAGCCAAGGTGGTGTACATGCTCATGAATTGCGCCAGAGTCTCTTGAAGGGCTGTAGTAGTAGTAGCAGTAGGCGTATCAGGCACCTGGACTCCGGCTGGAACTACTGGTGGCACCTCGACTGCAGCTCGCGCAGGTGCTCTGGCTGCACGACGTGTGCATCCTCGGCCTCTATCCCGACCCACCCTCTAACGGCTGTAGTAGGTGGCGCATGTGCCTAATCATCTCGAGAAGCATGTGTCCTCACCATCTATGAGAGAATAGAAGATAGAAGTTTAGGATTGTGATGTCAAAATATCGCACGACAAGGAAATCAAATGAAGTATAAATTTTCCTGACAGTTACATAGCCTCTTGTAGATAAGTACAGACGTTTCCGTACCGATCAGTGAGACTCTAATAAACCGGCTTGTGATCCATGACTCCTATGAATCTAAAGCTCTAATACCAACTTGCCACGACCCCAGTTCTCCCTCCAATAATTGTCGTGATGGCACCTAGTCTCTCCGACTAGGTAAGCTTAAATTGCGAAAGATGACCAAACTTGCAGAAGTAAAACAATTTAAAAACAGAAATAAAGCATTAATAGTGTTTTAATGTTCTCTTCGGCATACACCATATATATATAAATCTCATTAAACCAAAATCTAAATCCAAGACCCGGAAACCCACAAATCACAAGCTAAGTAAAGAAATAGTACATAGCTCTAACACCGGAATTTGTCTAATAAGAACAGAAAATACAAAAGTATAAATAGTAAAAATAGGAATGGAAAGGGACTCCTCGGTCTGCGGACGCAATAAATGTACCTCGAAGTCTCTAAGTAGTCGCCTCCCTCAAGGATGGTAAGCCTGAGTGGAAGTACCTGGATCTGCACATAAAAAACATGCGCCGTTAACCGGTGCCGAGCCTAACCTTGATCCGGTAGTGATCGAGGAAGGTCAGGGCCCTATTGAGGTTAATAAATAATAAAATAACACGAAAAGATGGGCAGTAAAAATTAAGAATCTATGCAGTATAATAAGAGTACAATAACTAAAAACAAATATAAAGGCAACCACAAGGAAAAATCACTCATAGCAAGGCTGTTAACCGGTGGATCTCTTGGTATCCTGAGGATCTCTTGGTATCCTCTATGTATACGAGGATCTCTTGGTATCCTCAATATATGCTAGGGATCTCTTATTATCCCGAGGATCTCTTGGTATCCTCAATATACGTGTCAGGGATCTCTTGGTATCCCGCACCTCCGTCCAAATCATAAATACGTATAGGGGATCTCCCAGGATGCCGTCCCGTAGTCCCAAATTAAAATACATAGTAGCAACACAAGAATACTCAATTAAATGCTAGTTTCGAACCAAGTAAACAGTTAATTCTAGCATAACATGCTTCACGTAATGCAATTAAGGCAGTTTAAGCCAATAGGCAATTAAGTCAACTAAACATGCTTTTTCTAAACTAACAACAGGCTAAATTCACAAAAAGATCAAAGCAGGAAAAGGGAACTCAATTGAAATACTTAAAGTAAAACCGGATTTTCAACAATTAGCTAAAGTAAGCACTCGTCACCTCACGTACAAGGCATTTCAATTATCAAATACATCATATCCTAAGGAAAAGTCCCCCATACAAGGTTAGGCAAGCCACTTACCTCGAACCAGCTCAAAATCAACCTGACACCACGTCTTTGCCACGAGTACTCGACTCCAAATGGCCCAAATCTATTCAATTCAATTGCATAATGTAAATAACACTTCAAGTAACTGATTCTTAAATTAAAGTCTAAGCTAATGCGCGAACTTATGTAAAATGACCAAAATGCCACTCGGGCCCACATCTTGGAATCGGGTGAAATTTACATTTTTAGAATCTTCATACTTTCATGAGTCTATACATAAGAAGAACACTGAAATCGGAGTCCAAATAACCTCTCAAAGCCTCATTTAAAGGCCTCTTAAACTCAAGCCCTAATTACCCATCTTTCCCAAATTTCTCACCACTAAATAGGTCTTTATAAAATCAAGTTATGAAGGAAGGGATGTTACCTCCAAGTGATTCCCCTTTGTTTTCCTCAAAAATCTCTCTCAAAAGCTTCAAATCCGGATGAAAATGGTGCAAGAATAGCTCAAATTCACAAAGGCAACTATTTATATATTCTTCCCAAAGATTCCCACATTTGCGGCCCTGATGTGGTCCTACTTCAGTGGAACAAATGTTGCATCTGTGACTTCCCACTTAACGCCAGATTCCGCATCTGCGACTTCCAGTCCGCAGATGCGGTACCGCTTCTGAGGTAATTGCACCGCTTCTGCGATTCCTGATGCACCCTCCAAATTCCGCTTTTGTGGTTAGTGAGCCGCTTATGCGACACTCCATCTGCAGTCCCAAAACCGCAGGTGCGGAAATACCAGAAGTAGCAAAAAATACAATAGCTGCAACATTCCTCAAACTTCCCGTTAACCATCCGAAATCACCCCGAGGCCCCGAAGACCTCAACCAAAGGAACAAACATCACCTAAAACCTTATTCAAACATGTACCAATCCTTAAAACACCTAAAGTAACATCGAAACCTCGAATTAACTAAGGATTTAAGCCTAAGAACTCTAAAATCCTCAAAATACACTTTCGATCAAAAAGTCTATCAAACCTCGTCCAAATGACCTGAAATTTTGCACACACGTCACATTAAACACTACAGAGCTACTCCAACTTACGGAATTCCATTCTGACCCTCGGATAAAAATCTCGCTATCGAAGCGAAAACTTCAAAAATTCAACCTTCGGCATTTCAAGCCTAAATTAGCTACGGACTTCCAAAATACAATCCGAACATGCTCCTAACCCCAAAATCACCCAACGAAGCTAACGGAACCATCAGATTTCTATTCTGAGGCTGTCTTCACACCGTTCCGACTACGGTCAACTTTCCAACACTTAAGCTCTCATTTAGGGACTAAGTATCCCAAAAACTCTCCGAAACTCAAAATCGAACATCCCGACAATTCAAAATAGCAGAAATAAACTTTGGGAAAGTAGTTGATAGGGGATCAGGGTGTTAATTCTTAAGACAACCGGTCGGGTCGTCACAATAGGCATGAAACCGAAACTCGTCTAGTTCATTAAGTTGCTCTACCCGGAGATTTGCTGCAACATCCCTCTCAAGATTTAACTTCTTTATCGCCCACATGGCATTTTGCTTTAACTAAACTGGAAGATTACATGATTTCCTAGAGACCAACCGGTACAGAGACATACTAATCGGAGTCCTGTAAGCAGTCTTGTAAACCCACAAGGCATCATCAAGTTTTCTTGGCCAATCAGTCCGGTTTGCATTGACAACCTCGCCTGGGGATGATAAGGGGTTGACACTTTATGATTGATACCATACTTGGAGAGTAAAGTATCGAAGGCCTTGTTGCAAAAATGACAACCCCAAGGGTGATCACTGATGATCACCCTTGGAGCGCCAAAACTTGTGAAGATATTTTTCTTTAAGAACACCACCGCACTCTGTGCTTCATTGTTGGGAAAATCCACAACTTCAACCCATATGGAAACATAATATTCAACAACCAGAAAGTAAGTGTTACCACATAAACTCACAAATGGTCCCATGAAGTCAATGCCCCACACATCAAAAATATCAATCTCAAGAATAGTGGTGAGAGGCATTTTATCCTTCTTGGAAATTTCACTAGTTCTTTGACACTCATCACATCTCTTAACAAGCTCACTAGCACCTTTATAAAGGGTGGGCCAATAAAATCTACACCTAAGAACCATTGAAGCAGATCTCGCCCCACCATGATGACCACCGTAGGGCGAGGATTGGCGAGCATCAAGAATACTCATTTGCTCCTCTTCCGAAACACATTTCCAAATCACACCATCATTACAAAACTTGAAAAGATATGGCTTGTCCCAATAATAATCTAAGGTATCCCGTTTCAGCTTCTTCCTTTGGTTAGAAGAGAGCTGACTTGGAACAACGTTGGTCACAAGAAAGTTAGCCATATCGGCAAACTAAGGCATACAATTAAAGAAACGGAGAGGAGTTGTTCATCCGGAAATGAATCATTAATTTTGAGGCCATCATGGGGCCTCCCCTCCTCTTCCAGGCGGGACAAGTGCTCCGCCACTTGATTTTCACACCATTTTCGATCAATAATTTCAATGTCAAACTCTTGAAGCAAAAGAACCCATCTCATCAATCTAGCCTTAGAGTCCTTCTTTGTCATCAAATAATCGAGTCCCGCATGATCGGTGTGCACAATCACTTTGGTACCCATGAGATATGGCCTGAACTTTTCCATGACAAAGACAATGGCTAGTAACTCTTTTTCGATCACAATATAATTGACTTGGGGATCATTCATCGTTTTGCTTGCATAATAGACCAGATGAAATATTTTGTTGATCCTTTGCCCCAAAACCGCTCCTACCACAACGTCAGTAGCATCCAGTCACAAGAAAGTTAGCCATATCGGCAAACTAAGGCAAAAAATTAAAGAAACGGAGAGGAGTTGTTCATCCGGAAATGAATCATTAATTTTGAGGCCATCATGGGGCCTCCCCTCCTCTTACAGGTGGGACAAGTGCTCCGCCACTTGATTTTCACACCCTTTTCGATCAATAATTTCAATGTCAAACTCTTGAAGCAAAAGAACCCATCTCATCAATCTAGCCTTATAGTCCTTCTTTGTCATCAAATAATCGAGTCCCGCATGATCGGTGTGCACAATCACTTTGGTACCCATGAGATATGGCCTGAACTTTTCCATGACAAAGACAATGGCTAGTAACTCTTTTTCGATCACAGTATAATTGACTTGGGTATCATTCATCCTCTTGCTTGCATAATAGACCAGATGAAATATTTTGTTGATCCTTTGCCCCAAAACCGCTCCTACCGCAACGTCACTAGCATCACACATGAGCTCAAATGGCAAGCTCTAATCGGGTGCGGTGATGATGGGAGTGGTAGTAAATCTATACTTAAGAAGCTCAAAAGCTTTCATGCAATCATCATTGAATACAAACTTAGCATCCTTTTTCAACAATTTGCACAAGGGATTCACCACCTTTGAAAAGTCCTTGATGAACCTTCGGTAGAACCCTGTATGCCCAAGAAAGCTCCTAACCCCCTTGACAGGGAAGTAGGAGGAGGGAGTTTTGAAATCACTTCAAACTTTGCTTTGTCCACTTCGATACCATTCTTTGAGATCTTATGGCTGAGGACAACGCCCTCCTCGACTATAAAGTGGCACTTTTCCCAATTAAGCACTAGGTTGGTCTCTTCACATCGGGGCAACACCTTGTCGAAATTATTCAAGCATTCTTCAAAGGAGTCATCCACAACACTAAAATCATCCATGAACACTTCCAAGATGTCCTCCACCATGTCTTTAAAGATAGCCATCACACACCGCTAAAAGGTAGCTGCTGCATTACACAAACCAAATGGCATTCGTGAGAATATAAAGGTGCCATATAGACATGTGAAGGTGTTTTTCTCTTGGTCTTCTAGTGCAATCAAAATCTGGTTGTAACCTAAGTACCCATCAAAAAAGCAATAGTAGGAACGTCCGGCAAGTCTATGCAACCTTTGGTCAAGAAAGGGCAATGGAAAATGATCTTTTCGGGTCAGTTTATTCAGCTTTCTGTAATCCATGCATACCCTCCATCCGCTGACAGTCATAGTGGGGATAAACTCATTTTGCTCATTTGTGACCACAGTCATACCCCCTTCTTCGACACACATTGTACCGACAAAGTCCATGAACTATCTGAAATGGGGTACACAATTCCTGTATCTAGCCACTTGATAACTTCCTTCTTTATGATCTCTTGCATAGCCTCGTTCAACCTCTTTTAATATTCCACAGAGGTTTTGGCATCATCCTCAAGAATAATCTTGCGCATACAAAAGGTAGGGCTTATCCCCCGAATATCAGCTAGAGTCCATCCAATTGCCTTCTTCCTTCTTTGGAGCACCTCAAGGGTGGCATCTACCTGCACGTAGTTAAGCACGAAAAAAGAATAATAGGTAAAGTTGAAAAAGGGACCAAGAATTCATACCTGAGGTGTGAAGGCAAAGGTTTCAACTCCAATACGGGAGATTCTTCGATTGAGGCAAAGGCTTCAACTCCAATACGGGAGATTCCTCGATTAAGGGCTTTGTTTGTAGAGTTTTTCCCACAATAATCATTCATTCCATCCAAATAGTTTCCATGTAAATTAAATAGATTCAATTAAAGAAGAAATAAGCAGAAGGGTTTTATCTCTCTTAACCACGTCATTGCCAATCACATCTTTCTATGATCATCGCCGACCACCTTCCCACGGTAACCCAACTCATCTCTCTCTCATTCTCTTAGTCGCACTCATACATGTTCTCTCTCTCTCTCTGTCGATCTATTGATTTAATATTATGGGTTTGATTAGATAAGATTTGATGGAGAACGTAATGAAACTCAGAGAAGGAAATTGGAATGCAATTTACACGAGTTCATGATTGAGGAGATGTGGAAAAGTTTCTAGGTTAATAATCTTATACCTAATCTTAGTGTAGTGGGTAACGGAGGCGGTGACATGGTTGGGTTTATATAAAATGGTGTATTTGTAATATGCTAATGTGATATTTTATTTTTCTAGAAAATTTAATTTTTAAAAGGTCTAATTGTTGAGGCTTGATGGGTCCCAAAATGTAGAGAATGGAGATGAATCCAGAGTTATGAAGGGTGTTTCAAATGATATTTTTGGTTAATTAGAAAGAAGAAATCAAACAGAAAAGGTAATTTAGAGATGGAATTTTTGAAACAATAGTTTAGTGAATTGTAAGGTTATACGATAAGTTAAGTTGTCTAATCTTTATTTGCAAGACAACCTGATTATAGATTTACTAAACAACAAAGATTTGAAAGTATTTACTCACAAGGTCTAGTATGACCAGGTATAGGAAAAAGAGAAATTTTCGTCGTTTGTGGCTCACTCGGATAGCCCCCGTGATCACCTGAAGAGATTTTAAGATAGAATTGGAATAATTATTACCGTGAGGAAATCAGGAAATTGAAAGTTCTATTCATATGTTAAAGTTTTTTCATGACTTCGCTCAACAGAGCCTGGTGGATATTTAATTCCACTTGTTTCAAATTAGAACATCTTTATTAATGCTCTTAAAATATCCCTAGTCACTATCACGTGGTAAATAACTTGAATACTATATCACCCAAAATCATGTAATGATGTCAGGATCTCTAATAGAATTGAAATTTACAATGCAGGTTTATTTTTGCAGCTACAATACCTTCTTTTATAATCGTGGTTTGCGATTACAATATATTTAATGACTTCATGCTATTTTCTTGTAACTTTATCATCTTAGAAAGCTTTTGGCTTCCATTTTATAGAGCAATAAGCAATTTTCTGGCTCATTTTTTCCCACAACAATGAACTCTTTTCGCCCTTTCTCAATGAGAGAACAACATATTCATATGAGCAATTCTAAAGGTAAGCACTCAAATTTCTATTATCTGCTCCTTTGATTTTTTATCATATGAGAATTATATTTTTTGTCCTTAATCACTTTGTTATGGTGGTCTATTTTTCTTTAATAATATTTCTTAAGTGAAGTAGTAGACATGAAAGTTGCACAACTAAAAAAAATTCTTTTTATTGAAAAGGTAAGTCGTCAACAAAGTAAATAATTCCTCATTTTTACATAATTTTCAAGGCTAATTTGATTCTAGTTCTAATCAAATTATGCACAATTTAGCAAAGAACATAAATTTTAAAGACATGATGTGGTTGGAAAAGTTTGGTTGTGGAAGTTGTCAAGCGAACATGATTTAAATATACTCTACCACCCTTGTGTTAGATATTTGGACATCATGGACTTTTAATTGCCGCCTAAGTGAGCAACCACCCCTAGAAAATTAAATTATTTTCTCCCTTGTTTGTTCTTAAAAATGATACATTTTTTCAAATTCTTTAACGGAAGTTTGATTAATTTTTTTACCCTTAAAGATAGTGCAGATCATATAGGAATGCAAGTTGTTACAAAGAATCGTAAAAGCCAATGCTTCTCAAATTTAGTACTAATTCTTAGATGCTTCCTATCTGTATAGGAACTTTATATCTGAGATTGAATATTTATTTGACTTAAATTTTTATCTTGTGTTATAGGTTTGCCTCTATGGAAAGGGTAGGAATATGTTTTATTTGAATTATGTGATCAAAGGATGTTCTGTGTCTGTCATATTTCTTCCAATCAAATACCCTTATTTGTCTTTATTGATTATTATTAAAATAAATTTCTACAAGAATAGATAGATGATGCTAGATAACACACTTAACAATAAAAATTCTGTTATGATTTCTTAGTTTACTAATCAGAATATTGTCCATATAGGTAAAGGTTTTGCTGCAGGAAAAATATACCTAAGGAAAGTTAAAGTTGTTCAGCTCACCAAGTTTAAGGAACAGTAGTTACCATTGTCATGCTCAACATAATAATATCCAAGAAATTACAACTCTTGTTCTATTCTAGGTATGACTCTATTCTCTCTGAAATTTACTGCGGAAAATGTTGGATAATTTGATTATCTAGAATAATAAGTTTTGTTACAATATGCAGTATCAAACCTGGTCGTATCTTAGTGTTTGGTTTGTATCTCAATTTGTGTTGTCAAATAGTTGTCTCTGTTATTTTTAAGATATGCTTATCTGCTATATACTGCTAACGTTTTTCAATTGCTTCTGATCAGCTTATTTACTTGATTAAACTTATGCTAAGTTGATCTATAACTATAATAACAAAATTAAGTTGTCTGATACGCTTATGGTACTATGTGTGTCATTGAAAAGGAGAATTAAAAAAGTTGCTTTCTGAAGTAATTTCTAGACTAACTAAAGGATCCCACTTTTCTGGCCTACAACAACAACATCAACGTCTCAGTAAAATCTCACAAACTGGAGTCCAGGAAGGGTAGTGTGTATGCTGACCTTATGTCATGACCCATTTTCATAATAGATCGTGATGTCGTCCAACACCATAGTCAGACAAGCCAACGCGAAAATATAATTTAGTTCTCATTTTTACTTTTACCAAACTAAGTGTAACAATTCATTAAGTTAAAGTTAAACCAGGAATGAACAGTAATGTGTCAACAAAATAATAGTCTACTAACGTGTGTGCCAAGACCTGGTGTTAGAAGTAATGGGCAACTAGTAGAATGCACAAAAGAAAAAAACTATCCTACTGTCCGAGATAGAATAGACAACAAAAGTAAGGAAAAACTACATCAAGCTGCTGAACAACACAAGAAGGGAGCAACTCACCGTGGAAATCTCTAACTATGAATCAGGGGCGCGCACAAGACTGATAGCCAGATGTACCTGCTTTAAATTCTATACAATTAAGTACAGAAATACAGTATGAGTACATAAACAATATGTGCCCAGTAAGTATCCCGTCTAATCTAGAAGAAGTAGAGACGAGAGGTCGACTTGATACTTACTAGCGTCAAATAATATAATAAGGTTTTATGCTAAGCATGAGAGTCACAAATAATCAACATTTCATGTTCTAAACAATTTGCAGTTAAACAATTACATCTCAAGTATTTAGCAGGACAAGTCACGGATAAGATTTCACATAGATATCATGCGCACATTATGCCGAGGTCGACAACCCGATCCAATAGAAAATAAATTATGCACTGCCAGAGGGCCGAATGATGCGAACCATAGATGCATCTATTTCTACCGAGGCGATCGGCCCGATCCACAAATATCAATTAATATCAAGAAAACACATGAAAGCGCATTTATTTACAAGTAAATTCATACAAGTGTCCAACAAGTGTATACATTCACTTATATTCCTTCCAAGTCTTTAGCATGTCCTAAGTGATCACATTAGCAAGAAGATATAGAGACATTCACATATATAGCATGATACGAGTCCTAGACTATCCGGACAATAAACATAATAGTAGCTACGCACGGACTCTCATCACCTAGTGCATACGTAGCCCCTACATTTAGTAACAAATTACTATATTATTACACCTATGGGGACAATTCCCTCTAACAAGGTTAGAAAGGAGACTCACCTCACTCCAAAGTGCACTTCCAATACCAAGAATGAGCCCAAACCCTCAAATTGGAGCCGAACGATCCAAAACTAGTTAAATGAGGTAGGAACTAGTCAATATAAGCTCACAAGATCGAATTCTAGCTATTTAAAACATTTCCCAAACATTAATATGAGTTTCCTAAAATCTGACCCCGGGCCCATGCGTCCGGATTCCGAAATTTTTCAAAGGAAGTTGTTCTCCAAAACCTAGGGTTCAATAATATATGATTTCTAATTCATTTCATAACAAATTTTGTGGTTAAATCTAACTTTTGTCACAACCCTAGGTTTTTCTCTAACCCCTTGATTTTACCTTAATTATAGTGTTCAATCTACCTAAGACACAAGTATTAAACCAAGAATAGGTGGGATAAGCTTACCTCAAGATTCTAGATTGAAGTCTTCTCTCAAAAGCACCCAAAATTATCAAGAATACTGCTTCAGCAATTTCTGCATCTGCAGTTAGGGGACGGCATCTGAGGCCCCGCTTCTTCGAGAAATCGTATGCATATGTGAAACTTGCCAAATGGGTTGCGACCGCTTCTGCAGACTTGAGGCCGCTTCTGCGGCTTGGGAGCCACTTCTGTGGTTTGGGCTTGGCCTGCCCGGGGCCGCATCTGCGATACGTGGACCGCTTCTGCGGTCTCGCACCTGTGGGCTACCAACCGCAGGTGCGGTTACAATAGAAGCAGATGCTTCAGCACTTCTCAAAATTCCAACTTCACTCGAGTCTCGTTCGATTGACGCTCGGGGCTCCCGAGCTCTGCCTGAATATACCGACAAGTCTGAAATCATGAAACGGACCTAGTCGAACCTTCGGAACGCCGAAACAATGCTAAATCTAAGAATCATCCCCTAACACCAATTGAATCAAACTTATGAACTTCAAGTTCTTAATTTTCCTCTAACGAGCCGAAACACACTTAAACTACTCGGATTGACACAAAATTTTGCGGGCAAGTCTTAAATGTTATTTCGGACCTGTACCGGAATCTGGAACCAACATACGGGCCCGATACCCATGTGATCAATCATTAAATAGTTTCTTTAAATCCTTAGAATTTCAGTTTAACAATTTCTAATAAAAATTCATTACTCTGGCTAGGGACCTCGAAATTTGATTCCGGGCATAAGCCCATGTCCCATATTTTCCTACGGACCCTCTGGGACCATCAAAACACGAATCCGGCTCCGTTTGCTAAAGATGTTGACCAAAGTCAATCTTAGCCTTTTAAGAAAATCCTAAGGAGTCAAATGAGCATATTTCAACCCAAACTCTTCCAAATCTGAGACCAACCATCCCCGCAGGTCGTAAATTAGTTAAAGCAAGCACGGGAAGTTTTATTTAAGGGAACGGGTTTCTAGAAAGTAAAACGACCAGTCGGATTGTTACATTCTCCACCACTTAAACAAACGTTTTTCCTCGAACGAACATTGAAAAGTACCTGTGCTATTGAATAAATGTGGATATCTGCTCCGCATGTCCTCCTCGGACTCCCAGGTTGCCTCCTCAACTGGTAGGCCCCTCCACTGGACCGTCACCGCAGAAATCCTCTTGGACCTTAACTGGTGATCCTGTCTATCAATACTGGCAACTGGCTCCTCCTCATAACCCAAACTCTCATCCAGATAAATAGTAATGAAGTCTAACACGTGGGACAAGTCGGCATGATACTTCCGAAGCATCGATACATGAAAAACCATATGAATGAGTTGGCTCCTCCCCAACTCATCTCAACACCTCAAAAGGGCCAATAAACCTTGGGTTCAACTTGCCCTTCTTCCCGAACCTCATAATACCCTTCATTGGCGAGACTTTCAAGAGAACCTTCTTGCCAACCATGAATGATACATCACGCGCCTTCTGATCCGCATAACTCTTCTATCTGGACTGAGCTGTGAGAAACCTTTCTTGAATCAACTTCACCTTATCCAAGGTATCTTTCACTAAGTCTGTGCCGTATAACTTAGCCTTAACAGGCTCAAACCACACAATAGGATAATGACATCGCCGTCCATACAAGGCCTTAAATGGAGCCATCTCGATGCTGGACTGGTAGCTGTTGTTGTAAGCAAACTCTGCAAAAGGCAAGAACTGATCCCACTGCCCTCCAAAGTCAATCACACATGCTCTAAGCATGTCCTCCAAGATCTGAATTGTCCGCTCTAACTGCACGTCGGTCTGTGGGTGAAATGCTGTGCTAAGCTCCACGCGGGTCCCCAACTTACCCTGAACTGCTCCCTAGAAATGAGAAGTGAACTGAGGGCCTCTATTTGATATCATGGAAACAGGCACACCGTGCAATCGGACTATCTCCCGAATGTAACTCTGAGCCAACCTCTCTGAATTATATGTAGTCACAACCGGTATAAATTGTGCCAACTTAGGAAACCTATTCACAATGACCCACACTTCATCAAACTTCTGCAAGGTCCGGGGCAACCCAACTACGAAATCTATAGTAATGCGCTCCCACTTCCACTCTGGTATAGGCATCTGCTGAAGTAGGCCACCCGACCTCTGGTACTCGTACTTGACCTGCTGGCAATTCAAACACCTAGCCACATACTCCACTATGTCTTTCTTCATCCTCCGCCACTAGTAATGCTGCCTCAAATCACGATACATCTTTATAGCACCCGGATAAATGGAATACCACAAACTGTGAGCATCTTTTAGGATCCTCTCCCTCAGACCATCAACATTAGGAACACATAAGCGACCCTAGAGTCGTAGAACACCATCCTCGCCAATAGAAACCACATTGGCACCTCCTTGAAGCACAGTCTCCTTGAGAACTGACAAATGTGGATCATCGAACTGTCGGGCCTTTATCTACCACAATAATGAAGACTGAGCAACCACACGCGCAAGAACCCGAATGTGCTCCGAAATGTCCAACCTCACAAGTTTGTTAGCTAAGGACTGAATGTCCAAAGCTAGTGGCATCTCCTCTGGTGGAATGAATGCCAAGCTACCCATAATCTATGCCTTTCTACTTAAGGCATCAGCAACTAAATTCGCCTTGCCCGAATGATAAAAAATGGTGATGTCATAATCCTTCAGTAACTCAAGCCACCTGTGCTGCCTCAAATTAAGATCCCTCTGTTTGAACAAATGCTGTAAGTTACGATGATCAGTATAAACCTCACATGACACCCCATACAGATAATGCCTCCATATCTTAAGAGCATGAACAATCGCGGCCAACTCTAGATCGTGCACAGGATAATTCTTCTCATGAACCTGCAGATGACGTGAAGCATATGTAATAACTCGGCTCTCCTGCATCAATACACATCCCAAACCAACGCATGAAGCGTCGCAATATACCGTATACATCCCTGAACCAAAAGGCAATACAAGAACTGGTGCCATAGTCAAAGCTATTTTGAGCTTCTGAAAGCTCTCCTCACAATCATTGGACCAACGAAAAGGAGCACCATTCTGGGTCAATCAAGTCAAAGGTGATGCAATTGACAAAAAGCCCTGAATGAATCGTCTGTAATAACCTGCTAACCCCAGGAAACTCCTAATCTTGGTCACTGAAGTAAGGCGTGGCCAACTCTGAACTGCCTCAATCTTCTTGAGATCCACCTTAATACCCTTTCCTGACACAACATGCCCCAAGAATGCCACTGACTCTATCCAGAACTGACACCTCGAGAACTTAGCATATAGCTTCTGCTCTCGCAAGGTCTGAAGCATTACTCTCAAATGTTGCTCGTGCTCCCCTAGGCTACGTGAGTATATCAAGATGTCGTCAATGAAGACGATGACAAATGAATCAATATAAGGCCTGAATACCCTGTTCATCAAGTCCATAAATGTCGCTGGGGCATTAGTCAAGCCAAAGGACATCACCAGAAACTCATAATAGCTATATCTATTCCGAAATGCAGTCTTGGGAACATCTGAGTCCCGAATCTTCAACTAATGGTAACCCGACCTCAAGTAGATATTGGAGAATACCCTAGCACCCTGACAATGGTCGAACAAATCATCGATACGGGGCAACGGATACTTGTTCTTGATGGTGACTTTGTTTAACTGGCGGTAATCAATGCACATCCGCATAGTCCAATCCTTCTTCTTTACAAATAACAATGGTGCACCCCAAGGTGATACACTGGGCCTAACAAACCCCTTTTCTAACAACTCTTCAAGCTGCTCCTTCAACTCCTTCAACTCTTTAGGAGCCATATAGTACGGTGGAATAGATATAGGCTTGGTGACTGGAGCCAAATCAATACAAAAATCAATATCATGATCCGGTGGCATGGCAGGAAGATCAAAAGGAAACACACCGGCGAACTCTCGAACTACTACAACTGAATCAATTGTTAGAGACTCTGCGTGGTGTCCCAAACATAAGCAAAATATGCCAAACACCCCTTCTCAACCATTTGCCGAGACTTCAGGAAAGAAAAAACCCAACTAGATGTGTCAACTATGGAACCCTTCCACTCCAACCTCGGCACCCCTGGCATTGCTAATGCAACAGTCTTGGCATGGCAATCCAAGACGGTGTAGTATGGAGATAACCAATCCATGCCTAGGATGACCTCAAAGTCGATTATATCAAGCAACAAGAAATCGGCTTTAGTCTTGAAACCACAGAATGTGACCATACATGACCGGTAGACGCGATCCACAGCCACAAAATCACACATAGGAGTGGATACATGAACAGGAGTGCCCAAGGGCTCAGGAGAAATAACTAGGAAACGAGCAAACAGAGATGATACATATGAATAAGTAGACCCTGGATCAAACAATACCGAAGCACCTCTACCGCAAACGAAAATAATACATGTGATGACGACATTTGAGGCCAATGCATCTAGCCTAGCCGGAAGGGGATAGAATCTGGCTGGAGCGCCGGCTGGCTACCTCCACCTAACTGAGCAGTAGCTGGCTGACCTCTCCCTGCTTCACCTCCACCTCTAGTATAGCCCTACCAGTCTGCCCTCCACCTCTAGGTGGCGAGGCAGCCAGTGCTGAAATCATAGGCTGCTGACCCTGTTTGGGGTAGTATCTCCTCATGTGACCAAGGTCACCACACGCAAAACAACCCTGCGGTGTGGCGACCTACTGCTTTGATGGCTGACCCTGATAGCCTGTAGACCTACAAGAAGAAGCCTGAATAGCTGGTGGATGATATGAACTCTCCGGCATAGCACTAAAATAAGGATCAGAATAACCCTCAGGACATAAATACCAATCGGAGGAACCCTGAGTAACTGGCAGACAATAAGAACTCTTTGGCATGGCACTGAAATAAGGGCTCACTAGAGCACCGCGAGCAGGTGGTGGTGCTGAATATGGGGTCTGTTGGGCTGTCCTCTCCCAAACTGACCTCTGCCCCTAGCCGAGGCACCTCTAAACTCTCCGGAGAATCTAGCCCTCTTATCCTGCTGCATATGCTCCCTACCCCTCAGACGGTAGCCCTCAATCCTCTGAGCAATCTCCACTACTAATTGATAAGCAGTCCTCATCTCCACCTCTCGGGCCATGTTGGCCCTGATGCCAGAATGCAACCCTACAACAAATCTCTGCACCCTCTTTGCGTTAGTAGGAAGTATTATCAATGCATGGTGGGATAGCTCCGAAAACATCGCCTCATAATTGGTCACAGTCATCTGACCCTACTGAAGTTACTCAAACTGATACCGTAGCTCTTCTCTCTAAGAGGGTGGAATATACCTGTCCAAAAACGACTGTGTGAATTGACTCCAAGTGATATGAGGAGAACCTGCTGGCCTTCTCACAATATAAGACTGCCACCATCTGCGGGCCTTGCCCTCTAGCTAAAAAGTAGTGAAGTCAACTCCATGCGACTCCAATATCCTCATGTTGTGCATTCTGTCCCTGCACCTATCAATGAAGTCCTGACCATCCTCATGGCGCTCACCCCCGAAGATAGGAGGGTGAAGTCTAGTCCATCTATCCAACAATTTCTGCAGGTCACCATCCGCAGCTAGTCTGGGCTCAGGTATCACTGCAGCAACTGGCTGAACCCCATCTGTGGGTAGTGCACCCGGAGTCTGATACACTACAGCTGCATGACTAGGCGCCTAAGCAGTAGGGGTCTATGCTCCCCCTCCCGCCTGTGATATAGCTGGATCCGCTGAAAATAAACCAGCCTAAGTCATGGTATCCATGAATCATAGCATACGACCCATGACCTCATGAAATCCCGGTGTTTTCATGAAGTTTACTAGGGTAGGCTCATCTGCGGGCACCTCGCCCTGCTCCTCAATGATTGGATCTCCTACATGATCTACTAGCGGTGCTACTGGGATAGCTCGGGGATGCCCTCATCCCCTACCTCGGACTGGTGGTCTCCCCCGGCCTCTGCCTTGACCTCTAGAAACAGGGGGAGTAGCTCCTCCTGGGTCTGGAACATCAGCCGTGCGAGTCCTCACCATCTGTGAGAGAATAAAAGAGGGAAATTTAGTATGCCAACCACTGCACGATAGGAAATGAATAAAGAGTAGTTTTTCCTAACACCCTATAGTCTCTCGAAGATAAATACAAACGTCTCCGTACCGATCTGCAATAGTCTATTAGGTTTGCCCATGACTCGTGAGACCTACGTAAACCCAGTGCTTTGATACCATGTCGTCACGACCCATTTCCATAATAGATCTTGATGGCGCCCAACACCATAGTCAGGCAAGCCAATGTGGAAATATAATTTATTTCTAATTTTTACCATTACCAAACTAAGTGTAACAATTCATTAAGTTAAAGTTAAACCTGGAATGAACAATAATGTGTCAAAAATAGTTATACAACCCCAAAATAATAGTCTACTAATGCGCGTGCCAAGACCTGGTGTCACAAGTAATGGGTAACTAGTAGAATGTACAAAAGAATAAAACTATCCTACTGTCTGGGATAGAATACATAGCAAATGTAAGGAGAGACTCCATCAAGCTGCTAAAAGACACAGGAAGGGGCAGCTCACCGTGGAAGTCTCGGACTATGAATCAGGGGCACGCACTCGACTGATAGCTAGATGTACCTGCCTCAGATCCTATACAATTAAGTACAGAAGTGTAGTATGAGTACATAAATAATATTACCCAGTAAGTATCCCGTTTAATCTCGAAGAAGTAGAGACGAAAGGTCGATTTGATACTTACTATGGTCAAATAATATAATAAGGTTTTATGCTAAGCATGAGAGTCACAAATAATCAACATTTTGTAGCAAGAGATAATAGATCATGTTCTAAACAATTTGCAGTTAACCAATTACATCTCAAGTATTTAGCAGGACAAGTCATGGATAAGATTTCACATAGATATCATGTGCACACTATGTCGAGGTCGACAGCCTGATCCAACAGAAAATAAATTGTGCATTGCCAGAGGGCCGAATGTTGCGAACCATAGATGCATCTATTTCTACCGAGACGATCAGCCTGATCCACAAATATCAATTAATATCAAGAAAACACATGAATGCGCATTTATATCCAACTAAATTCATACAAGTGTCTAACAAGTGTATACATTCGCTTATATTCCTTTCAAGTCTCTAGCATGTCCAAAGTGGTCTCTCCCCAACTGGAATATATGCAAAACTCCCCATACTCACTGCCTTTTGGCTCAAAGCATCGACCACCACATTGGCCTTTCCCGGTCACCTAGTGCATACGTAGCCCCCAAATTTAGCAACAAATTATTCAATTATTATACCTATGGAGACAATTCCCTCTTACATGGTTAGGAAGGAGACTCACCTCGCTCCGAAGTACACTTCCAATACCAAGAACGAGCCCAAACTCTCAATTTGGAGCCGAACAATCCAAAATTAGTTAAATGAGGTAAGAACTAGTCAATATAAGCTCACAAGATCGAATTCTAGCTATTTAAGCCTTTTCCCAACCTTTATTATGAGTTTCCTGAAATCCAACCCCGGGCCCACGTGTCCGGATTCCATAATTTTTCGAAGGATGTTGTTCTCCATAACCTAAGGATCAATAATATGTGATTTCTAATTCATTTCATTACAAATTCCATGGTTAAATCTAACTTTTGTCACAACCCTAGGTTTTGCTCTAACTCATTGATTTTACCTTAATTCAAAGGTTGTTAAATTGTACCTTTCATCTGCTGCTGAAAGCGTTATTATTTCTTGATAATTTAATTGGAATTATAGATAATAAAAATAAATGTAGTTCAAACTTAATTACTTTTCGCATGAATTTAGCAGCCATTATAAAAGTCGTTAAAATATGTAATTTTAAAGGCAGCTTAATTTAATTTACCGATAATAGAAGTGGGCACTAAAAGAGTAATCTAAGCGTTTCTAGAAATAGATTTAGTAGCCATTATAATTGCCATAAACAATTGCCGTTAAAGTTAATGATTTTTAGCGGCAATAAATCATACCTTTTACTAGCTTTTGTGAGAATGGTCGCTAAAGGCTTTGCCGACCCCGGCTTCAGCAGCTAAAGACCAATGGCCGGTAAAGGATATAGCAGCAATTTATTGACGCTAATGGCCTTTTTTATTGTCGTTAAAGCCCCTTTTTGTTGTAGTGCCGGAAGAATATTTCCGAGAGGATCATTATTTGCCATTTTGTACCTGAATCGACTAACTCCCACAAGTTAGTAAAATAGAAGGAAAGAAAAAAAAGACACACAACTAGTCAGATAGATAGCCAAAACCGTTTAACTCCCCCGCAATGGCGCCAAAAAGTGATCAACTCCAACCCTGCACCACATATAATGGCGAGGAGTGGTCGATGGAGCTTTTACCCGAAAGGTTGGGATCGATATCCATAGGGAATTAATATTGGTTGGGAGGTTGGTTTCTATTTAATCTAGTTATGCGTGTTGCTTTTAATTGCACTTCTAACCATGCTTGAATTTGTTTCTATTCTACGTTTAATTCTATTGATTGATCAAAATTATCTAAGTATAATGTTTTTGTAGGTGTTTTGTCAATTGAGAAAAATCACTAGATCAGTGACTTCCACCTAGGCGGATATCTAACGGGTATCGAGAATTCAGGGCAAGCTTGTTATGATTGGGGTCGTGATATAACAATCACACTTAAGTGCTCACTCTATACCTCTCAGTAGTTTGAGTGACTTTACCCAATTTGGCTTTCTCAAGTCCAAATGAGTGTTCATGCATAACAAATGATATTGGCTCAAGTCGAGTATTACTATCTCTAGGTTTAACACTTTAATTGGGACTATCAATCTCTTCAATGCACTCCAATTCCTTGTTAGCCTAATTTTTCTAGACTTAATCCCTCTTTCTCAAGAAGAGTCTAAGTCATAAAGGCACGAATCAGTGTTTGCAACCACCAATTCTACAATTAAAGCATGAATCAAGCTAAATATCACTAACCCATAAACAATTAAGCCCTAAAATTCAAGACCCATTAAATACCCACACTAGGGTTGGGTCACAACCCTAGCTAATGGGTTTAGCTACTCATAATAAAGGTAGAAATCAAAGATGGAGATGAAATATAAGCCATAAAAGTTGATTACAAGAACAAAATCTAAGAATATAAGCTAAAGCTACTCTAAAATTACTCTAAATAGTAAAGTACGGCTGTTCAAGAGCTCACTGATACAAAAGATGACCTAAAATGTGAAAAAGATCTATTTATACACAACTGAAATTACTGGACAAAAATACCCCTACAAAGGTTCCACTGTCAGTGAAATACTGGGTGCCTCAGTGCATGAACTTTCACAACCGCGCAAAAACAAGTGCGGACCGCGTTTCTTCAATTCTGGACTTGGATAGGGCTAGGTTTCGTGGATAGCGTAAAGTCTGCCACGTCTGCGTTGGCTTCTATCGTGGCCGCGTAAAATGTTTGCGGACCGCGTTCCTCGGTTAGGTTCCACTAGCCAAGTCTCTGAACCTCTTTCACGCCCTCAATGGAATTTGCACCGCGTCCGCGCCTGGTAACTTCATCGTCGTGTAATTTAGACACGGTCAGTAGCAATGTTAGCACTTGCTTGCAGCTTCTCTGAACATCACTTTCGATGCAATATATTTTTAATCGCCTTAGCGGAGGGTCATACACGTCCGCGTAATGATAGCTCTGACAGCTCTCCAATTCCATTCTTTAGGGTTGTGCAAGTTCGACTCCTTTATGTGTTCATTTTGCCTTCTTTGCCTCATTTTAACCAAAACTTGCAAGTAAGCACATTAAGTTAGTTTTCGGGAATATTTTTACACATTTTTTTATCCAAAACCTAAGCAAAAGAGAGCAAAAGATAGGCTAAAATCTATAGCTATCACTAGTCGTGGTGACTAACAACACAAATTCGCAGGTCCAACAGAAGATAGACCTGATCGAGCAACTTCGAGCTGAGATGGACGAGGTCAAGGCCAAGATCAAAGTGTGGAAGGGCAAATGGACCTCCTTTTTTCGGAGAAGGAAGTTGCAAAAGTGGAGCTGGCATTGGTAGAGAACCAAATTCATGCAGCAAAGTATAAAGCCGATAAGTGGTCTCGGCTGAACGATAATATCCGGGCACAATTGAGCTCGACCGTAACGGAACAGGCTGCTCTTGGATAAGTATGTGATGTACTGAGGTCCAATTTGATGCAACCTCTGTTGATGTTGAGGAAATGGTAGCCCAATATAAGGCCGATGTGGAGATAGTTGAGACCTACTTAAAGACGAATACAGAGTACATAAAGCGGCTATCCCGGAGAGAGACCCTCGAAGAGGTCCATGCCCGAGGTTTTGACCTATCTGCCGAGATTGAAGAAGCCAGGAATCTCGAGGTCGAGGAAAAGGACCTCTACGAGCCTAAGGGTCCCAAAGGCTCTGAGGGTTCCGAGAGCTCCGACGTTTTTGGCGATGAGTCGGGCCCCGATAAAGACCAAGCATAGATGCCTTAGTATTTTTCCAGTTTTTCCCTTTGTATTTTTTTGTATATTTTGAGGTCGTTCTATCAAGCCTTTGTAAATATATTTTGGAGTATATAAAATATTTCCCTTTCCAGCAATACCGTGTCTTTACATTTCCAACATCTACTTGTAATTTTTATTTGTGTATTGTTTTTGATGCCTTAGCATAAATTCATATGTAGTTCTGTAGCATCTATTTTTTGGAGGTTCGATTGGATCCCGACGTCGATGGAACTTTTTTTTACATTTCTCTTTGAACTCTCGGTGAGATCGAAGGTTTTTAAGATGCTTAGGTGTTTTTACGCGATGTTTTTGCCGAGGGTAACCTTTTAGTAGGTTTCAAATTTTCGTAAGGGCCTTTCTGGTTAGGGCCTTCGGATGTCTCCGAGCCGTTTTTAGGGCGGTCGTAGCCTTTACAAATGGGCACCATCTAATGGGTTTGGTGCCTCCAAAATTCGGTATCTCGGGTCGTCTAAATTTTCATCAGGCGATAGTTCCCGAGTAGGGATAGCCCGTGGGCTAGACAGTCCCCGAGTAGGGGTAGCCCGTGGTCTTTAGGATCTATGATCGAAGAAGCAAAATGCACAATAACAAAGTATTAGGGAAGTAAAAATTTCTTTCATTGCACAGTATGCAAGATACACGATCGAAGGCACATAAAAACTTGTGTCATGGCTAGAGTGGACTATGTGGTCACAGTTCATACGATTGTTTGACCTTTAAAATGAATCCTAACTGCCAAGACTTAACTTTTAGGTCATAAAATTTTCTTTTTCCCCTGTTAAAGATCTTAATTCGAGGGTAATGCCCCCCAGTATTCGAGGTCCAACACATGAAGGCATGGATACTGTTGATCTGAAGCAAATGATCATTGGTTCCAGTTTGAAACCAGTCTTAAAATCTAAGGTAGCATGTTTTAGTACTGCCTTGTTAAACCCTTGTCAAAAATCCACTTGGAGATAAAATCGGTTCAAGGAAAAAAGTGTGCAACACATGCTTTCAGACCTAATATCCACACCCATCCTTGGCTGATTACCTTCATACGTTAGTCCGATTTATATTGTGATCAAAAAGTAATTGAGTTCGTACCTTAGCAGTAGTACCGCTTTAAGTGTGTCACGTTCCAGTTGTTTGATAGTTGTACATTGTTTCCCGCATCGAGTTTATATGAGCCTTTGCCGGTTATTCTGGCGACTCGATGTGGTCCTTCCTAATTCGGTCCCAATTTCCCTTCATTCGGGTTCTTAGTGTGTAGTGTTACTTTTCTCAACACCAAGTCCCAAACTTGAAAGTGTTGGAGGCTACCCCTTCGGTTCTAATACCTTTCTATTCGCTGCTTCTGGGCGGCCAACCGGACTAGGGCGACCTCCTGCCCTTTATCCAATAGTTCCAGGCTCGTGATCATGGCCTCACTATTTGGCTCTTCGGTCACATACTTGAACCTAAGGCTTAGTTCTCCCAATTTGACTGGTATTAAGGCTTTGGTTCCATAGACCAAAGAAAATGGGGTGGCTTCGATGCTTGATTTTGAAGTTGTACGGTATGCCCACAGGACTTCGGACAGGATCTCCTTCCATTTCCCTTTCGAACCAGTTAACCTCATTTTTAGGCTTTGAAGTATAGTCGTGTTCATTGACTCTGCATGTACGTTCCCACTAGGATGCTTAGGTATCGATAATATTTTCTTAATCTTGTGATATTCAAAAAAGTTACTTACCTTGTTACTGACGAATTATTTTCTGTTGTCGCAAACAATCTCGGTCGGTATCCCAAATTGACATATTATGTGGTCCCAAATGAAGTTAATAACTTCTTTCTCTCAGACATTTTTGAACTCTTGGGCCTCAACCTATTTGGAAAAAAAATCAGTCATGAATAGTATGAATTGAGCTTTACTGGGTGCCCATGGCAGGAGACCGACGATGTCCATTCCCCAATTCATAAATGGTCACGGGGATAGGACGAAGTGGAGCATTTCTCCTAGTCGATGGATCATCGGTGTGTTTCTTTGTCACTCGTCGCATTTCTATAGGAAGTCCTTTGCATCCTTCTCCAGTTCAGTCCAGTAGTAGCAGACCCTAATCAATTTTTGAACCAAGGATTCTGCCCTCGAATAGTTCCCGCAAGTGCTTTCGTGAACTTATCTCATGGCGTATTCAATCTATCCTGGTCCTCATCTAGCTAGTGGGATAAAAAAGGTCCTCCTAAATAATGCCCCTTCGACCAAGCTAAATCTGGAAACTTTGGTGCGCAGGGCCCTCGATTCTTTGAGATCCGAAGGTAGTTTTCCTGTCTTCAAGTACTTTATGTATTTATTTCTCCAATCCTAAGTTAAACTCATTGAGCTCACTTCGGTGTGGCCTTCTTCTATCACCAAGTTCATTAGCTACACTATTGCTCCCAAACTGAATTCATCGGAATCGACCGACGACCCCAAGTTAGCCAGTGCATCGGCCTTACTATTTTGATCTCGGGGTACATGCTGCAGGGTCCATTCCCTGAATTGATGTATGGTTACTTGTAATTTGTCCAAATACCTTCGTATTTATTCTTCTTTTGCTTCGAGCATCCCATTAACTTGATTTACCACGAGGAGGGAGTCGCACTTAACTTCGATCACCTCGGCCCCAAGGCTTTTATCAATTCTAGACCTGCAATCATGGCCTCATACTCGGCCTCATTGTTAGTCAATTTCACATTTCCAATAGATTGCCTAATTACATTTCCTATAGGCGTTTTTAACACGAAACTAAGCCCAGACCCCTTCGTGTTCGAGGCACCGTCTGTGAATACGGTCCAGATTCCCGAAGAGGTCCCCGAGGTTAATAGTATTTCCCTTTCGACTGCGGGTATTAGGACCGACGTAAAGTCAACCATGAAGTCTACCAAAATCTAAGATTTTATGGCGGTTCAGGGCCGATAATCTATATCGTACCCGCTAATTTTCACGGTCCACTTGGACAACTGGCCCGAGAGCTCAGGCTTGTGGATGATATTCCTTAGTGGGTAAGAGGTCACGATACATATGGGGTGGCATTGAATGTATGGCTTTAGCTTCCTGGAGGCACTTAGCAAGCCGAGCGCAAATTTATCCAGGTGAGAATACCTTGATTCGGCCTCACCTAGAGTTCTAATGAAATAGAAAATAGGAAATCGCGTACCTTCTTCCTTTTGGTCTAAGACTCCACTTACTGCCACCTCGAAAACCGCCAAATAGAGGTACATCTGTTTGTTTGCCTTTGGAGTGTGCAACAGGGGTAGACTCGATATGTACTATTTGAGTTCTTCCAAAGCTTGCTGGCATTCAGGGTCCAGGAAAGTTATTCTTCTTCTTTAACAGTAAGAAGAATCGATTGCTTTTATCAAAGGACCTCGAGATGAACCAGCCCAAAGCGGCTATACGTCCGGTCAGTCTTTGAACGACCTTGATATTGTCCACCACAGTGATGTCCTCTATGGCCTTTATTTTGTCGGGGTTGACCTCGATTCCCCGATTAGATACCATGAACCCGAGGAATTTGCCCGATCGAATCCTGAATGCGCAGTTCTCCAGGTTTAGCTTCATGTTGTATTTCTTCAGTATGTCGAAGTTCTCCTACAAATGTTTTAAATGGTCCTTATCTTGCAAGGACTTGACCAACATATCTTCAATATAAACTTCTATTGATTTTCCTATTTGTTCTTCGAAAGGCGTTAGTAGGTGGCACCGGTGTTCTTTAATCCAAACGGCATTACGTTATAATAGTAGGTCCCGAATTTAGTGATAAAAGAAGTCTTTTCTTAACTAATTCCATCCGAATTCGGTTTTACCTGGAGTAGGCATTGAGAAAGCTGAGTATCTCGTGCCCCGCCATTGCGTCGATTCTTATATCGATGTTAGGCAAAAGGAAATAATATTTAGGGCATACTTTGTCAGATCTTTTTAATCTACACACATTGTTAACTTATTCCCTTTTTTAGATACTACCACTACATTAGCTAACTAATTTGAGTATTTAACTTCCCCAATGGATCCTATTTTCAAAAGTTTGGATACCTCATCCCTGATGAACGCATGTTTGATCTCGGACTGGGGCCTCCTCTTCTGCTTAACCGGGTAGAATTTCGGGTCCAGACTTAGCTTGTGAGTGGTTTCCTCCGGCAAAATTTGGGGGGTTCCCTGTCATGTCAAGATGGGGCCAAGCCAAACAATCTATGTTATATTTAAGAAAATCAATAAGTTTTTCCTAAGCTCGGGGGTTAACCTTGTGCCCAGGTATACATTTCGATATGTAGGTTTTCGATTAATATGACTTGCTCCAATTCTTTAACCATCGATTTAGTGGTGTCGGTGTCATCAGGAGCTATGAACGATCTCGTGACTCTATAATCATCCTCCTTGTCTACTCCACGTTCCTTTAATTCGACTGAGGCCGACATCAGTGATTGGTATTTAATTTCTTCCTTTCTAGTCGACTCGCATTCCTTGATGTCGAAACTGTAGGCACTGGGATTACCTCATCGACATCGAACATCTCCTTTGTGGTTAGCTGCTCTCTGTAGACCATCTTGACTCCTCCTAGTGTAGGGAATTTCAATGCCTGGTGCAAGGTCGAGGTTAGCGCCCTCATGTTGTGAACCCACGGCCTTTCGAATAGAGTGTTATACGGCATGTCCCCTTCTATCACATAGAACTTTGTCTCTTAGATCATCCCCGCGGTGTTTAATAGCAATGTTATCTCCCATTTAGTGGTTTTGCATGCCATGTTAAATCCGTTCAACACCCTGTCTGCTGGCACTATTTGGTCCTATGACCCCAATTGCTTTACCACCCTCGATTTGATGATGTTGGTCGAGCTACTCGGATCAATCAACCCATGTTTATCTCAAGATTTATTTATAAGTATGGATATTACCAGCACATTATTGTGAGGTTACACAATTCCCTCGGTATCCTCATGGCTGAATGAAATGGTTTTCTCCGAGACATAATCTCTGATGTGATTTTCCCTTATGATAGATACATTAGTGCGTTTTATCATTGGGACTTGGGGGGACATCGACCCCTTTGATGATCATGTTGATGACGTGCTGAGGATCCTCTTGTTCGACCTATTTGTTGGCATCCCTGTACCTGAAGTGGTTTTTGGCTTGATCACTCAGAAACTCTTAGAGGTGCCCTTTGTTGAATAATCGGGCAACGTCTTCTATCAACTATCGACAATCCTCGGTATTGTGACCATGAGTGCAATGATACTTACATATTGAGTTAGGATCTCCTTGGTTAGGGTCGGACTACAATGGTCGGGCCCACTTGGTCTCTTTGATGCACCCGATGGCTGACACGATGCTGGCAGCATCAACATTGAAGTTATACTCTGATAATCTCGGTGCTTCCCTACTCTCGAGCATCCTATTTAAACCATTTTTTCTCATCAGACCTCTATTATTGGGCCCTCGATCACATCTATTTTCATTCTTTGCAGGGTGATGCCCGGACCCATTTCCCATACGGTTCGTGTTGTATGGTTGGTATTGATCCTGGACCGGCCTAGGCTCATTATCAACGACTCTCTTAGACCTATCATCAGCCTTGATAGGATAAACAGACTCAGAAGGAGCTCCGAGTTGGTCGTCCTAGACCATGGCTTTGACTGGTACCTGTTGTTGACTTCGGCCGAAGTCACCGTCGGGTATTCTACCAAATTTTGTTTTAGCTACTGAGAAGCGAAGGAGCTTCAATGGTTAAGCCCCTAAGTGAATGCCTGAACAACCCAATCATCTGCCACTGGAGGCAGGTCCATCCGTTCTATTTGGAACCTTGATACGAACTCCCTGAGCATCTCATTGTCTCTTTATTTAACCTTGAAAAGGTCTAACTTTCTGGTCCCAACCATGATGGCTGCAGCATGGGCATTTACAAAAGCATCTGCAAGCATAGCAAATGAGTCAATGGAATTTGGGGGTAAGTTGTGATACCATATCATTGCTCATTTGGATAAAGTTTTCCTAAATTTCTTCAGTAACACCGAATCGATTTTATCATTTTCCAAGTCATTCTCTTTGATTGCGTATGTATAGGAGGTCACATGCTCATTCGGATCCGTGGTTCCAATATATTTGGGGATATTGGGCATAGGAAACCTCTTTGGGATCAGCTTCGGTGCTGCGCTCTGAGGAAAAAACTTCTTGATAAATTTCTTGGAATCCAGCCCCTTCAATATCGGGGGTGCTCCCGGGATTTGATCTACCCTGGAATTGTATATTTCCACCTTCTTGTCATTGGCCTCAACTTTCTTCTCGCCTGGCTCTACCCATTTTGTTAATTCTTCAATCATTATCTTGGAATTGACCCCGGGCTTGGCTTCACCCAATCTCTCATTGATCTGTTCGTTTCTTTGGGTGTTTTCCCGGAATTATTTGGGCTCGACCCCTGCTAGGGGCATGGTTTTGATTCTTTAGCTGCGCTATCACCTCCTGTTGAGCCTACAACATTTCAAAGATTAACCGCAGTCTTACCCCGTCTCCTTTGCCTTCGGGCGCTTCTTGAGCTGTTGGTTGAGGTCCCCCACGAACGCTATTTTCGGGGTCAGTTCGAAAATTGACGTCGATGGCCACCTATGAGTTAACACCGACATGATTAGCAACTGGGACATCGTTGGGATCAGTAGGAGGCATCTCGTTGCTAGGCACCAAATTATTATTTTTACCATGATAGCCAGATTCAACATCAACATTCAAGTGGGCAGACTATGAATTCGAGATTTTTAAGCTAACCTGAAATTAAGACTTTAAATAACAAGCATAAATAGGGTGTGTTATGGAGTTTTGTATCATATCACCAATAATATCCTTAGTCTCACAGTGGGAGCTAAACTGTTTACCATTAAATCGGATAACGATTAAATTTGTACACAGCTTTAAGGATACATGGATTGATTCAACACAAATAGTCAATAATATTAGATAAACAAGTTAAAGATAATATAAATGATCAAACACATGGTAATGTTATGACCTAGCCCGAACCCAGGTTGAACAGTAATTTTGCCTCGATTTGTCCCTTGGTTCGAGCCCAATTGTGAATGAAGAACATGATAATTAAATAAGAATTTTTGTAGTAGCTAAAAAGCAGAAAATAAATTTTTATTGCATTGATTCGCGTGTTACAATGTGTCTTACAAAATAAAAACTTCCCCTTTATATAGTAGGAGAGTTCCATCCCTAGTACAAGCCTTAAAAAGGTGAAAATCTTCCTTTCTCGTTAATTACTGATCCGTAACTGACATCGAGTGAGATGTACATGTGATATCAGGTTAGGTACGAATATCACAATCCTCTATCCGTAGTGTGTAACCGTTGGGTCTGGGGAGCGTCGCTTTATCATGACCGATGATGAACACATCGTTCACCTTTCATGGATATTGATACGAAGGTCTCCCAGCCTCAATTTCAATCTCGTACATCCATGCACTTCTTCCATTTTCTTCATCAGGAAATCCTGCTATGCATTATCCCCGATTTTACCAGTATACAAGTTCAAAACAAGTTAGGTTCAATTATTCAATTCTCACTTATCTTGTTTTCCATTGAACTTCATCCTAAGACAACATTATTTATAAATAATAAAAGTAATAAAGGAAAAGTGCTAGAAGCTCTTCATATGACAAGTTTCTGAACCAAGCTAGCCCTTTCTAAAGATATGAGATCTTTAATCCTAATTCCCGTAATTTTTTTCCTTTTTCGCTTAGATGTGAAAGCTATTTTTGACAAAAGATAATTAATCTTCCAAAATTTATAATTCTATGTTGTCAAAGTTTAAATATAAAAAGAGAAGGCTAATGATTATCAAAGTTGAAAAGGATATGGAGATAACTGATCCATCTCTAATACTAGAGGACAGAACTATGGTTTATTTGCACTGTATGGTCATTTTTTATGTCACTCTTCAAATTATGTTCTCTTTTAGGCTAATTGTCGCATTTAAAAACAATTTGACGATTTTATCTTTGCAGAAAAATTTGAGAACGAAACGGATGAGAGAATTCATTGAGTCGCAACAATTCACCTTAAGTTAATTTTGGAAAAAGAAAAACTCACACCGAGTTAAATTACAGCCGAAGGAATAAAATTAAGGATTAGTTACCTCCTATAGCAAAGGTTGATACCTTATTTATTTTAAATAAATATCCTTTTAAAAAATTATATTCCATAGCTACATTTTAATTTTTATAGCCAAATATTTATTTATGGTCACCTCCTACCCTTAAGTCATAAAATAAGCTTTGTAATATTCTTCTCTCTCATATCCCTTGAAATTTCTCTTATCCCCTACCCCATATCTATCTAGGTATTAACTGTCTCAAAATTCTAGCAGACGGCTGCTGCATCAGCTTTCTTTGTATTTTTTCTGCGTTTAGTTTCACTCCAATTTTATTAACTATTGATAGCATTGCTACTCACACCTGGGAAAAATCTTTGTTCTCAAAACCAGTTAATAAGCAGAAATCTGGGTGAACTGTTCAGAGATGACTGCTTGTAAAGAGACTTAGCAACCTATGAGTCTAACCATTTCAAAAACTAAAACTCAAACTCTAATCTTTTCTAATCCTGCTGATGGGAATATCTGCTATTCTTATTTCCCGTGTTTGCTTCTTTAACCGCTAAAATTATCGCCATTTACAGACAATTGCTCTTGAAAAATCAATGGAAGAAGGAAAGATTTTGAGAGTTATTTTCTCGCTGTAATGGAACTTCTATTTTCTTTTAATATATTTCAATGTATCTCATTGTATTTCACTGTATTCATTGTATTTTCTCATTGTATTTCAATGTATCTCGTTGTATTCTATGTATTTTATTGTATTTATGTAACGACCCGTCCGGTTGTTCCCTGAGTTACCGCTCCATTTCCCTCATTTCTGCTTCTTATTGCTTTGTTGATCTGTACTATGTGTGATCGGGTTGGTTGGCTCGGGTTCGGAGAGGTTGCGGTAAGGTTTGAGACACTTAGTCTCTTTTGAGGAAGCTTAAGTTGGAAAAGTCGACCGGATGTTGACTTATATGTTGAAGGGCTCGGATGTGAGTTCCGATAGTTCGGATAGATCCGGTAGGTGATTTGGGACTTAGGAGGGTGATTAGAAGGTGTTTTGGAGGTCCGGAGTAAATTTAGGCTTGAATTGGCGAAAATGAAATTTTGGCATTTTCCGATTGATAGGTGAGGTTTTGATATAGGGGTCGGAATGGAATCCAGAAAGTTGCAGTAGGTTATTTGTGTTATTTGGGATGTGTGTGCAAAATTTCAGGTCATTCGGAGTTGGTTTGGTAGACTTTTTTTTATCAAAAGCGTAATTCGGAAGATTTTGGAACCTTAGGCTTGAATTCGATGTGTTTTGGTTGATTCAATGTTGGTTGAGGTGTTTTGAAGAATAGTATAATTTTGGATGGTGGTATATGACTTTTTTGTTCTTTTGGTTGAGGTCCCGGGGGCCTCGGGGTGATTTCAGATGGTTGACAGAAAGATAGGAATTTGGAAATGGCAACTGAAGTTGTAGGACTGCTGTCATAACTGTATCTGCGATTGGGAGGCCGCAGATGTGGAAGATCATCCGCAGAAGCGGAAGGAGCCAAGGAAGGCAGAACCGCAGAAGCGGTTATGGAGCCACACCTGCAATGGCGCAGGTGCGGATTGTGCATCGTACGGAAATTGAGGACTTAAGTGAAAACTGCAGGTGCGGTCCTCTAGATGGCATAAGCGGAATCACAGGAGCGGGATTTGGGTCGCAGGTGCGAAAAGCCTGGTCCAGAATGTATAAAAGACTTCCTTCGCGATTTTGAGCTATTTCTTCACCATTTTTATTCGGGTTTGAGCTTGGGGAAGCCATTTCGAAGAGGAATTCAAGGGATACGTCTGGAGGTAAGATTCTTAAACCTAATAATCTATCCTATGGCATTATTTCACCGATTTGGCTTGAAATTAATGGAAATTAAGGGTTAAAATTTGGGGGTTAGGGCTTGGTACTGGAGACCTTGACTTGAGGATTTGAGGGGCTTATTGTGGTCAGATTTTGGGACTTTTGATATGTATGAACCAGTGGGGAGATAAGGAATCTATTGATGTAAATTTTATCGAATTTTGAGACGTGGGCCCGGGGGTCGAGTTTTGGTTAATTTCGGGATTTATGTTGTAAATTGATTATTTTCGCATGGGCTTCGTTCCCTTAGCATGTTTTGACGTCATGATTCTGATTTTGGATAGATTCGACGTGAGTTGAGGCCGATTCGAGGGGCAAATGCATCACAGACTAGAGTTTGGACCAGATTGAGGTGAGTAATGATTGTAAATGTTGTCCTGAGGGTATGAAACCCCGAATTTCACATTGTTGTGCTATATTGAAGTGACACACACGCTAGATGACGAGTGTGGGGTCGTGAACCGTTGTGGAATGTGACTTAATCCATCCCGAATGACTATTTTACCACGTATTTGATTGAAAACTGTTTGCTATCATCCTGTTTTGGGTTGAATGCCATAGTTGGGCCTCGTGCCAACTATTTGGACCCTTAGAGGATTTTTACTGTTATTTCCTCACTATTTTTGATTTTATATCTGTACTCAATCATGCTATATTCTACTGTTTTCATAACTCAGTCATGTTTACTCTGTTTAACACTTTAAATGATATTTTGGGCTGAGCATCATGTTTTAATGTGCCCGAGTGGCTTTTAGAGATTTCTAACTGAGTAGGGCTGAGGGCCTGTGTTGTGAGGATTATTATGGGATCAGGGTGCACGCCGCAGCAGTGTTGTACTGATTATGATTTTGAGGCCGAGGGCCCGAATTGTACGCCACAAGGTGGCACTAGATTTGAGGCCGATAGCCTATTGATTATGCCATGAGATGGCTTGATATTGTGCTTAGGCCATAAGGGGCCTCTCTCGAAGTGTGTACACCCCAGTGAGCACGGGTACCCATTGTGATATGAGATATAGCCCGAGGGGCTGGTGTTGTTCTATGTAATTGCCCAGGGGGCTGGTTCTATTGACATTGTGTCCGACAGGCAAATTTTATGTGTTTATCTTTTCTAGCTGCCTTTCATTTACTTGTTTAACTGTTAAAAATGTGTTTTAAAGAAGCTTATACTGAATTGAGGTATTTTTATAAGATCTCAGTGTTTTATTGCATTTTTATTAGTTTTACACTGCCTCTTTATAGCATGTTGTTGTGCTTTACGTGATTTCTTATCGCTCAGTCTTAATTTATTGTTATTACTCACTAAGTTGGACTACTTACTTTACTCCATGCACACTGTGTGTAGATTCTGGAGCTTCAGGTCCCGTCAGTGAGAGTTGATTGCTCCCGGGGCCATTCGGAGGCCACTGGGTAGCTGCTCGACGTTCGTAGTCCAGTGTTTCTCCCTCCTATCTTACTTTCTATTTCTAGTTCTGTAATAGACTGTATAAACCCTTTCAGACTTGTAGAGTTATGTTAGATGCACATGACTGGTGATATCCCGATGTCGGGCTGTGTTTGTTCCGCAAAGTGTATTATTTCACTATTTCTTTTGGTATTTAATCATGTTAATGACTTAAATTGTGTTTTTTATATTATAGTTAAAATGAATTGGGTGTAGTGTCGGCTGTCCTTGACTTCACGAGAGGTGTCATCACGACCGGGTCTGGGTTTAGGGTCGTGACAATTTCAATATATCCCGCTGTATTGTGACAACCCGGCCGGTCATCTTAAGAATTTATGCCCTGATCCCCTATTAACTGCCTTCCCCCTAGTTTATTTATGCTATTTTGATTTACTGGGATGTTCGGTAGTGAGCTTCAGAGGGTTTTGGGACACTTAGTCCCTAAATGAGAGCTTAAGTGTTGGAAAGTTGACCGTAGTTGGAACAACGTGAAGACGGCCTCGGAATGGAAATCTGATGATTCCGTTACTCTGTTGGGTGATTTCGGGGTTAGGAGCATGTTTGGATTGTATTTTGGAGGTCCGTAACTAATTTAGGCTTCAAATGTCGAAAGTTGAATTTTTGAAGTTTTCGGTCCGATAGTGAGATTTTGATCCAAAGGTCAGAATGGAAAACCGATAGTTACAGTAGTTCTGTTGTGTCATTTGGGATATGTGTGCAAAATTTTAGGTCATTCAGACGTGATTTGATTGGATTTTGATCAAAAGCAGAATTTAGAAGATTTTAGAAACTTAGGCTTGAATCCGATGAGTTTTGATTGTTTTGATGTTGTTTGAAGCATTTTGAAGATTGGTACAAGTTTGAATAAGGTTTTACGATATGTTGATGCCTTTGGTCTGGTCCCGGGGGCCTCGGGATGAATTCAGATGGCTGACGGAAGGATTTGGGGTTTGAAGTTTTCTGCAGCAGCTGGTCTTCTGTCATAACCGGACTTGCGGTTTGGGTTCCGCAGGTGCGGAGCCGCAGAAGCAGCGTAGATACCGCAGAAGTGGAATTTGGGAATTCTTCAGGAACCGCAGAAGCGGTGATCATACCGCAGAAGCGGTACTGCATCTGCGGACAGGGAGTCGCAGATGCGGAAGCTGGCATTTAAGTGAAAGTCGCAGATGCGACGAAGTCTCTGCAGAAGCGAGACCGCAGATGCGGTCCCAGGGTCGCAAATGCAGAAATCGCTGGGCAAAACATATAAATTCTTACCTTCGCGAAAATTAGCCATTTTTCATCTTTTTCAAAACGGGAAGAAGCTTGGGGAGCACTTTTCAAGAGAGATTCTCAGAGGAGTTCATTGGGGTAATGTCTTTGGTCTTGAAACTCATTATTGGAATGATTTTTATAAATTTAAGCATGAAAAATTAAGGAAAATAAGTGGTAATTGGGGTTTAGGGCTTGTTTAATTGTAGACCTTTGAGTGTTGATTTGAGGGACAAATTGAGGTCCGATTTTGGTACTTTTGATATGACTGAACTCGTGAGAGTGCAAGGTTTCTAGAAATATAAATTTTACCCGATTCCGAGACATGGGCCCGAGGAGCGTTTTGGTTATTTTACATAATTTCGCGTATTAGCTTAAAACTTAATTGTAGAATCAGTTAGTTGAAATGTTATTTACATTATGCAATTGAATTAAATAGATTTGGGCCATTTAGAGTCGAGTACTCGTGGCAAAGACGTTGATGTAAAAGAAGAATCTATGTTAAATTTCATTAAATTTGGCCAAGATCATGTTTTAGAGCTCAAGTCCAAATAGATGGATTTAATTTCAAGAAGCACAAGAAGTCCAAGAAGCTCTAGATTGATTTCAAGAAGCCAAGATTTTTTCCTTCTTAAAATAGAATTTATTTTATTCCTTTTAGAATAAGGATTTTCCAGTAGGATTCTAGTTTCTTTTCCTTGTAAAATAGGGATTTTACTTTCCTTGTCTTTAGTTATTTTATTTCCTTATTAGAATAGGAATTGTAGTCATCAAAGAAGAGACCCTAGGCCTATATAAAGGGTTCTCATGCCTTTGTAGAGAGAATTCACGTTTTTGAGGCTTGCCCTAGTTTTACATTAGAGTGTTTTTCTCTATTTTGTCTTCTTTATCCTTGTTTTTGGTTCCAAGCAAGGTGGTGATAGTCTTTATCTTGTTTTCAATTGCGTGTGATGTTCCTTTATCACGTTAATTGATTCCAAGTGGTGACTTTAGGAACTTGTTTAGTACTTGATCTTTCAAGAACACGTTTCATGATCTAAATTGGTTCTTTTAATATCATAGAATCATAACCTTTACTGAACTGGTGCAGCATCAATATTTACTTGTTTTGAACGAGTAAATAGTCTTTCTTATAGTTCAGATTATCATCTTTCACCTCGTTTTTGAATCATTAGATTCTGAGTCCTAAAACTTGAGATACGTTGTATCTTGAAACCGGCCCACAAACCTCGTTTTCGTTTGATCTTGATCCTGGTCGGTTGGTTCTTTGTTTACTCGAAGAATCACATGAATTTGGTATCAGAGCTATAACCCATATGTCCAAAGGTTGAGAAATCAACATGTCTAAGATTCAACCAAGAGGAAGATTCTTGGTTCAAGAAGATGAAGAAACGAGACAATATGAATCTCTTTTCCACACTAAATGTACCTCCCAAGTAAAAGTTTGTTCGTTGATTATTGATCGTGGGAGTCACACAAATATTATTTCTGAGGAGATGGTTATTAAACTTGATTTGTCAACAAAATTTCATCCATATCCTTACAGCATCAAAGTTGAAGATGATGTTTTAGAGGTAACTCGTCAATGCCTAGTATCTTTTTATATTGGTAAAATTGATAAAGAAAAGAATTGGTGTGACGTAGTAAATATAGATGCTTGTCACTTATTACTTGGAAGACCATGGGTATATGATAGGTGTGCTAAATATGATGAAGACCTTAATACCTATTCTTTTACAGATGATGGACGTAAGATTATTTTAGTACCATTGAATCCCGAAGAAATTGCTAAAAAATCTAAAGTTCAATGATGATTCTTTTTTGACCAAATTACAAATAATTGGTCCAATCAATAGAAAAAAGTCTTTGAATGTTGGTCCGATCAAGGAGAAGGAGCATGAACTGGATCTACAAGTTGAGGATTTACCTTCGAAGTTTGATGATGATCCGTTTGAGCATCCCATATGTGAGCTTAAATTTTCTCCTAATAGAGATGCTCAACATAATATTAATTTGATTGTTGATTCTATCCTTCCAAACGTGGCAGCATATTGCATCAATCTAGAAGCTCATGAAACTTTGCAAACACAAGAAGAAGGGTTGCTTAAAAAAGAGTCCCTAATAGAGGGCTTGAGTTCATATTTTGTTCCAGTTTTTTTCTTGATCCCAAAGGATGAATATTTTCAATAATACGTTGGTACATGAGATCTCAAAACGAATTCCATCAATGGATATGATCTAGTTAAATATGAGAGCATTGTTGTTGATGAATTCTCAAGAAGATATATTTCGATTTTCAAGATAGATTCAAAGGTACTTGAATTTGACTCTTCTAAGGGTTTTTGTGGTTCTAAATCGACTTTTTTGGCCATATCCCATAAGCACCACATTGACATGGGGAAGTTAAAGATTCCCGAAGATAAAAAGAAAATAACTTATAATTATAGATTAGTGTTTGAAAATTTATTTAGGAGGATTTATTGCATAAATTTTGGTACAAAGTTACTATTGCAAAAGTGGGATTTAGTTCGGCCACATGCTAAGCTTTGTTACAATAAGATGAAGCTCTTTGACAAGTTAGAAAAATAAAACTTAGAGCCTGGTGAATATGAGTTCAATGAAATAATGGAAATTTCCAAGCTTGTGCCATTTGTGGAGCCTTTAGACTCGAGTACGAGTCTTTCTCAACCAGGGGTGAATGATGTAAAAGAAGAATCTATGTAAATTTCATTAAATTTGGCCAAGATCATGTTTTAGAGCTCATGCCCAAATAGATGGATTTAATTTCAAGAAGCACAAGAAGTTCAAGAAGATCAAGATTGATTTCAAGAAGCCAAGATTCTTTCCTTCTTAAAATAGGATTTATTTTATTCCTTTTAGAATAAGGATTTTCCTTTTAGTAGGATTCTAGTTTCTTTTCCTTGTAGAATAGGGATTTTACTTTCCTTGTCTTTAGTTATTTTATTTCCTTATTAGAATAGGAATTGTAGTCATCAAAGAAGAGACCCTAGGCCTATATAAAGGGTTCGCATGCCTTTGTAGAGAGAATTCACATTTTTGAGGCTTGCCCTGGTTTTACAATAGAGTGTTTTTCTCTATTTTGTCTTCTTTATCTTTGTTTTTTCTTCCAAACAAGGTGGTGATAGTCTTTATCTTGTTTTCAATTGCGTGTGGTGTTTCTTTATCACGTTAATTGATTCCAAGTAGTGAGTTTAGGAACTTGTTTAGTTCTTGATCATTCAAGAATACGTTTCTTGATCTGAATTCAATATCATAGAATCATAACATTTATTGAACTGGTGCAGCATCAATATTTACTTGTTTTGAACGAGTAAATAGTCTTTCTTATAGTTTAGATCGTCATCTTTCACCTCGTTTTTGAATCATTAGATTCTGAGTCCTAAAACTTGAGATACGTTGTATATTGGAACCGGCCCACAAACCACATTTTCGTTTCAAGATCTTGATCCTGGTCGGTTGGTTCTTTGTTAACTTGAAGAATCACATCAGATGTCGTGTCAGGTTGATTTTGAGTTGGTTCGAGGTAAGTGGCTTGTCTAACCTTGTGTAGGGGACCTTCCCCTTAGGATATGATACATTTGATAATTTAAATGCCTTGTAAGTGAGGTGACGAGTGCGTACTTGAGCTAATTGTTGAAAATCCGGTTTTACTTTAGGGATTTCAATTGAGTTCCTTTTTCCTATCTTATTCTACTAGAGAATTTAGCCTGTTGTTAGTTTAGAAAAGCATGTTTAGTTGACTTAATTGTTTATTTTCTTAAACTGCCTTAATTGCATTACGTGAAGCATGTTAGGCTAGAATTATCTGTTTTACTTAGTACGAAATTAGCATTTAATTGAATATCTTTGTGTTGCTGCTGTGTGTTTTTAATTTGGGACTACGGGACGGCATCCCGGGAGATCCCTTATACGTATTTATGATCTGGACTGAGGTGCGGGTTACCAGGAGATCTCTGACACGTGTATTGAGGATACCAAGAGATCCTCGGGATAGCAAGAGATCCCTAGCATATAGATTGATGATACCAAGAGATCCCTAGTGTACATTGAGGATACCAGAGATCCTCGGGATATCAAGAGATCCCCGGTTATCATCCTTGCTATGAGTGATATTTCCTTGTGGTTGCCTTTATCTCTATTTTTTGTTATTGTACTCTTATATTACTATATAGATTCTGAATATAAATGCTCAATTTTGTTGCTTATCTCATCCGGTCATTATATTATTTATTTAACCTCAGTAGGGCCCTGACCTTCCTTGTCACTACCCGACCGAGGTTAGGCTTGACACTTACAAAGTACCGTTATGGTGTACTCATTCCCCTTCTGTGCATGTTTTTCATGTGCAGATCCAGGTACCGCTGCTCAAGCCTACCATCCTTGAGAGAGACGACTACTTTAGAGACTCTGAGGTATATTTGCCGCGTCCGCAGACCAAGGAGTCCCTTTCTATTCCTGCCTTTAGCATTTAGCCCTTCTGTTTTGTTCTTTTCTTATTAGACATTCCGGAGTTAGAGCTATGTAGTACTTATCTTAGCTTGTGATTCGTGGGTTTTCGAGTCTTGGATTTAGATATTGGGTTTGAGATTTATAAATATGGTGTATGTCGAGCGGCACATTTAAACACTGTTATTGCCTTATTTCTGTTTTTAAATTGTTTTAGTTTCGCAAGTTTTGGTTATATTCTGCAATTTAGTCTTACCTAGTCGTAGAGACTAGGTGTCGTCATGATGGTTCACGGAGGGCGAACCGGGGTCGTGACATGTATTCTATGTATTTCAATGTATTCATTGTCTCGCTATATTCCATGAATGTATTCATATATTTTTTTAATTAATATAATTTATATATTCACATGTATTATATAATTTCTCTGAATATTGCTATGTTTTTGGGGTGTTTTTCGGTTGAGAATCTTTTTTATAACTGGAAATAGAAAATTTGTGTGTTATAATTGAGTTTGTTGAGTTATATTCGGAGTCTATTAAGTTAATTATTTCACTTTCCGTTTGAAAACAGTGTAATCCCCTGTTTCACGTCGTAAATACAATCGAATACAATAATTTGTCTAGCTGTAATCCCATGTTTCACGCCATAAATACAGTCGAATACAAAATCTATCTAGCTGTAATCCCCTGTTTCACGCCTAGAAATGCTATTGTATTCATGAATATAGTAGCTTAAATACATCGAATACACTCTAAAAAATCTGAAAATATAGCTATAGGAAGTAATATAGTACCACAACTAGCTAATAACTACTAAAACATAGTGGATTTTGAAAGCTTCTCAAAAAACAGCTCTTTTACTATAGTCAATTAGGCTTTATTTTCTCTACACAATTATGAAATAACCCGCCGGACTTACTAATTACTTTTCCTAGCCAGTATATATAGATTGTACTACTTTTAAATGATTATACTCATGTTACACATGAATTATACATACATTATACATTCAGTGGTTTAATTTTAGTTTAAGTTTTTGAGTGAGCAGCTATTTAGGTTAATTCTTCTAAAAATAGGGAATTGGGCTTTGTTTCTTTTGCTTTTTGGGCTCTTTCTTTGTATATTGTTACAAAGAATGAAATAAAAAGATTCATTTATATAAACTATATTGGATTTTTTCCTTCCTATACAATATTTGAACCTTATTTACCAAAATTGTCCTAGTTTTGTATATTACCCACCCTAAACAAGGATTACTTACAAATTACATACAATCCATTATTAGTGACTTAAATTAGGGGATTTAGTTACACACTTTTCCTTTTTTTTCTCTCCTCTCCTCTTTTCTCACCGCCTATCTAATCAATTTTTCTTTCATTCTTCGTCACACTCTCTCACTATCTCTCTCCCTCAATAACGTAAGCCTAAAAGTTGTCTTCTTTCAATAAACCTATTGAAGTAATCTCTAGGTAGTAAGAATCAAAGATTTGAACACTAATCTATCATAAAGCTTTGAATACGAATTTGAATTTTCATAAAAACCATTATTTGTTTAGATTGAGTGTTGTTGAAAATAATTGAAAAAATAATTTGGAGTTTATATCCCAATTTTGAGGATGTTTGGTAAGATTAGACTTGGTTTTAGCTGAATTTCAGTTTGAGACTTGAAGAAGAAGAAGAAGAAGAAGAAGAAGAAGAAGAAGAAGAAGAAGAAGAAGAAGAAGAAGAAGAAGACGACTTGACATACAATATACTTACGAAATTGTAGTAAAG